>NC_137799.1:94671150-95111150 GCF_963383645.1 Muscardinus avellanarius
AACTAAATATTAGGGAAATGCAAATCAAAAGTACCCCGAGATCTCAGGTGACTCGAATGAGATGGCAACCATCAAAATTACAAACAATAAATGCTGATGAGGAGATGGGGAAATAGGAACTCTTATACACACTGTTGATGGGATTGAAAATGAGTACAACCAATATGGAGATGAGTATGGAGGGTCCTCAAAAGACTAGAAATGAATCCACTATGAGACCCAGCTATATCACTCCTAGGTATCTTTCCAAAAGAATTAAAGGCAGAACGCTATAGCGATACATGCATATCCATGTTTATAGTAGCACAATTCACAGTAATCAAATTCTGGGGCCAACCTAAGGAATAAAGAAAATGTATTATATAGACACAATGGAATTTTACTCACCCAAAAAGAACAAAACCATGTCATTACAGGCAAATGGATGGAACTAAAGAATATTAGGCTAAGTGAGTTCAGCCAGTCTCAGAAAGTCAAGGGTCTCATTTATTCTCACATATGTAGAAGCTAGAGAGAAAAAGGGAAACAAAGGGAACTTCATATTATTGAGGATTCCAAGTACAATACCGGGAGGCAATTAGGGGACTTAGGTTGGGAAGGAAAACAGAGGATTGAGGAAGCAAACAGGTCAAATAATGTTATGTCTATATATAAGGGTATTGCTATCAAGTTCACTCATGCTTACTGGGAGAAGTGGAGAGTGTGGTAGGGTACAGAACAAAATACACCAACTGATGTGTCATTTATGTTTTTATCACTTAAAATATCTCTATATATGTGTGTGTACGTATATAGAGAGATGAGAGAGTATATATATGTATATAAAAGTCACCAATAAAAGTACAATAAAGTAAAAATGTTAAGAAAAAAGAGATTTAGGAATACCTGAGATTGAGACAAAGGCAACATTTTCTGTGATATCTTCAAAACTGATTTTTTTTTTTCGGTACTGAGGATTGAACTCAGGCAGGGGCAGTCTACCTCTGAGTCACACTCCCCAGCCCTATTTTTATTTTTTAAGTTTTTATTGGTGCATTGTAGACATCTTTTTTTTTTTCCAGTACTGGGGATGGAACCCAGAGGAATTCTACTTCTGAGCTATATCCCCAGCCCTATTTCTTATTCTTTATTTTTGAAACAGGCTCTCACTGAATTGCAAAGGGCCTAAGTAGCTGAGGCTGTCCATAAACCATTATCCTCCTGTCTCAACTTCCCAAATGCTAGGATTACAAGCATGTGCCACCACACCCAGCTTATTATTTTGAAACAGGGTCTAAGTTTTGGAGGGCCTAAAGTAACTGAGGCTGGCCCTGGACCTGAGACCCTCCTGTCTCAGCCTCCCAAGTACTGGGATTACAAATGTGCAGCAACACGCCTGACTCAGCAAGTGATAACTTTTTGAAATAGTGTAGTAGTGGAGAGTTCAGCTATATACATATGCTATACCTGGTTACCGCTGAGTTCCAGTTTGGGAGAATCTAATTTGCAAGCATCTGCCTAATAGGGGGAGAAGCTCTCATTAAATGTTCAGTGTTTCTAAGACTCGTGATTTTTTTTTTTTTTTTTTTTTTTTTTTGTGGTACTGGGGTTCCTGGAAGCCCTTCTACCTCCCGGCTACATTCCCAGACCTATTTTTTTTTAATATTTTTATTTGGAAACAGGGTCTCTTAAACCAGAGCAAGCGGCTGGCTTTGAACCTGCGCGATCCTCCTGTCTTGCCTCCCAAGCACGGGGATTATAAGCATGCGCCACCACACCCGGCAGACTCGTGATTTTGTAATTTATTTTTTATTAGTCATATTTTTAAAATTTTTAGTATTATTTTGTTCAAGCACTAACATTTTTTTTAATGGCCTGGCTTAGGAACCAACATAAAACAGTAATCATAGAAAACACGAACTTGTCTTTTTTCAAGGCATCTTCTCCCAGTTTTCAGTATAAAACTTATGCTTTTACACGGCAGGAAGTTAAGGACAAAAGAAGGTAGTATGGAAAGTGAACGAGTGGCTCATAATTTTAGATCCGTCATTCTCAATTCTACCTCTGCTGGAGCTACGTAGTAATATCTTAGACCCTGAACTTCTTTATTTCTTGTTTCCTTTTCTGAATGAAGTTATAAATACCTATGCTGAATTAAAAAAAATTAACTAAAAGACCCAGAACTACGAATCCATATACTTCCAACACTCCTCCCAAGTACAACAAACCTCCTGCCTCCTGAATCCTACCATCTCCAAGAGACCAGAAGGCACTTAGAGTTTTTTACATAAAGGATCACCCACAACTCGCGTGCCCGCCCTCAAATCCCGCACCTCCCGCCACGCGAGCGCGCAGAGCCCGCGCTGAGCTTTCCTCCGGGACGCGCAGGCCCCGCGGTCTTCACGGGAAGCTCCTCGGGGCGGCGGGGGCGCCGTGCACAGCGGCCCCTCCCCGTCCTGGCCCCGCGGCCCCGCCGGGCTGCACGGGCCCCGCCGGGCTCAGGCCGCCCGCCGCGAGGCCAGGACCCACGTGCAGGGGCCCCGCGGCCATTCCCTCTGCGCCCGGGCACGGGCTCCCGACGCCCATGGAGCCGCGGCCGTTGGTACCCGCCCTGCGCTCACGCGCCTGCGCGAGGCCGCAATGGACGCCGGGAGCCGTTGAAGCGGTGCGCGCATGCGCCAGGGTGACGTAGGCAGGGGGCATGAGCATAAGCGTGCGCATGCGCGCGAGGAAAAGTCAGCCCCTGGAGGGCTTGCAAGACAGGGCCGCTCGGAGCGGCTTTGTGGATGAGGCAGCGCATCCTCATGGATCCTCTGTGGCCTCCCGTCTTAAAAATCACAATTACAGACATCCTTGCATTCCATACCACTCTCACTGAAACATTTCACACAGGTCCATCCTGAGCCCAGGGCTTTGACCCACTTTAGACCATGATGTTTGATTTGTGCTCACAAATCCTTTCAAAAAACATTCTTTTTTTCCTAGTCCATCTGAAGCTTCCATTAAAGAACAGTTCTGGAAAGATTTTCAGGCCTGAAAAACACCCAAAATTTGTACCGACTCCAAACTTAAGAGTTTTCCTGGCCGCATTTACTGTAGTGAAAACATTTATTTAAAACGGACAGTTCTAGTTTTTGTTATTCCTTTAATCAAATCTTGGTCATTAAGACCAATTTAGTCATCAGAACAGGTATCGTGGGACCAAATTTACCCTCCACCTGCTTGTAATACAATTACAGAATTTTGCCAAGGATGGAAAGAAAAGTATATAATCAACTCACTTAGTTGACTCTATAATAGTTTGCTAAGTTTTTTATATGTCATATCTTCTTTCTGGGAAGAAAGTATTTAGTATTTAGTATTATTTCTTAAGCCACAGGATAACATGGAAGAGCCCTCACATTTTACACTGCCAAGGGTCTGCGTTCTGTGGCGTGTCCAGCGCGGACCTGCATCCTGCCAGTCCTTTGTGATTGAGTGCAGAGCATCTGTCTCCTGATGCTGATAGTCCACATTCAGAGACGCTGTTTTTTCTCAGCAATTAGTGTTGGTCCAAAGCTTTTCTAGAGGAATGGCCAGAAAGCAGATTGCGAAAGACATTAGGTACTGCAAAAAGCAGTACCCCCTGGTAGAGACAAGCAACAAGGAAATCTATACACAATGTCCCCAGGATCAGAGTAAAGAGTTAGAAGTTAGATGAGTAGGTGACTCTAAGTAGGGATTGAGAATTAGTGGCTAGAATTCTGACCTGTCTCAAAATGCAAACTCCTTTCCATGCATAGGGAATTTCTAATATCTGGAGAAATCAGGGCTCAGGGAATCTTAAGGGCCTTTGCCTTAGGTGAAGAGAAAAAGGTTTTCTCCCTTCTGTCCCCACATCTATTTCTAATCCCACTCACTCTAGAGGCTCAGCAGGGTATGACGGATATTCTTTATTTTATAATGCGACATAAGCCTGCATACTGATCTGTAACTGTAGTGTTTGGGGGTAGAGCCCAGATTTATATTTGAGTCTTTTTCCTGCAAGTGCACATTGGACAACTCAATACACTGAAAAATAAAAAGAAGGAATATATGGTTTGGGTCTTGCAGGCTACGGTCTTTGATGGGTTGGGCTTTTCACCCAAGGAGTGTGTAATGGAATGTCTGCTGTAGCATGCAACAATGAACACATGTTGGAGACACAAGGACTGCTTCTGAGAGAATGATGCACACAGCAAGTAAATTCTCTGGCTGTCCTGAGACAATCTTGTTTCAAACACTTTATCTTCTGGCTTCCCTTAAAAAAAAAAACAACCAACCTGTATTTATCTGAATATATGTACTATTTTTTATGAAGTGTAGCCTTTTTGAAATTATTCAAGAACCTCCATCTACAGGAGGGATGCAGGGTGAGATGAGGAGAATTAAACAAGGATTACTGATAAATAATAAAAGGAGTCATCTTCCAAAGCATTGTGCTGTGAGTCGGAGAATGGCCTAGAAGCACACACCAACTTGTATTCATAGAGGGGAGCTTGACGTTCTTGCCTACCTACTAGAGATCTCCACGAAATCTGCCCACCCAGCCAGGCTGCCCTCTGCCCCTCCCCCCACTGCAGAATGTCTTGACCACACATTCTATTCCTATTTACATTTAAACTTTGCCTAGCTTTAGGTGGACCCTGAGCATCTGCTTGATCTGGGTCAGTGTCCAGGTCCTGCTCTTGACTTTTCTTACTGTGGAAGGTGTCAGACATCGGTGGTCAGTGTCCACGTATGTGGGGATGCCTTTAGAAGCAGGTAAGCCTGGAGGGAGGGTCAGGAGCTCCCTATCTGACTACCTGTCATCACTTAAGTCCTTGGAAATTTGAATTTGGCACACTCCCTATGAACAACTGATTAACCTGCAGAGAGAGAGAGAGAGAGATGAATTTCCCAAAGGATATATCATCTGGGGACACCCAGGGCAGGCTTTTTAGAGGTGGATCAATATGCCTCAGGAGAAATATATTGGATCAGGAGAAAAGTTGGAAGCAGGTGAATCGATTCTTTATAGAATAGAGATGGGTAATTTCAACACTTTTTTGACAGTGGTGGGAGTGTGTCATGATGGTGGCCTGGGGAGAGTTCGAGAGGAAGGCTTGAGCCCTGGATATTTTCTTCAGATACTTGGTATCTGAAGCGTTCTGAGGTATTTGATGTGAGTATCCTAGATCTTAGAGGAACAGTGGAGAAAAATGAACTAAACCAGAAAACGTCTCAGCGAGATTCTTCATGACTCCATCTACAGTGAAATATTCTGTCTGTGAGTGGGGTTGGAGGGTCCTCCAACTGCCACATCCCAGACATCCTCAGCTCCTTCCCACCAAAAACGGCTTCTCCTTCAGTCAAGGAAGTTGTTGCCTTTGATTCCACAGGGGTAGAGCAGCCAGGAGACCTCAACCAACTTGAGCCACAGTCTCCCTGAGTTGTTGGGAATTGTTACCACTCCGAAACTCCCCAGTGAGTGGTCTCCAGAGGGTCTTAGTCTTGTTCATTATCCATGATAAATTTTTTTTATAATGCAACTCAAGTTTTTTAATGATTAATACAGTTTCTTTCATAATATACAACCGTAGGTGACAATATATAAGTCTAAGGCCAAAACATGTTATCTTAGAGAAAAACATGCTATACAATATTGTCGATACTTATACATCAGACCCATTTTCAATTTGTGGTACTATTAAAACTAAAAATTTTCCTGCAATCTACTGATGAATATGAAGTAGAAATCTTGTCTTAATCAGAAGAAATTTTTATATGAGACACATAAGGCAATGACTGATCATAGGGGTAAGAGCGGATATACGTGAATCTTCAACTTCAGTTAAAATTCCAAAGCGTCAATTCTGAGTAAATAAAAAAAAAATACATTCAGAAAAAATTTTAAATTGTGTTCCTTGAGAAGATCTATCGCAATACAAATTTAATCTTACAATGAAAAAAGTATTCTTTTGATAAAAAATTAATTTAAAGGCCACAGGCTATCCAAAGTTGTCAGAGAGAATAATTTTATCTAAATATATTATAAATAAAGACAAAATGATAGAGTGCATAATGAAATCTTTTTCTTTGTAGAAAAAAATTAATTTAGTTCTGATTTCAAGTCATCCAATAAAATACAAAAAGGAATCAGCATAAAACAGCATAACTCATCTTTTTCCATGCTACTAGGTAAATTCTATGACAGTATTCCTGCTCCCTAGATACTCTGCCAGAATTGGCAATGGACATAAAAGATAAAGGAACCTCATGGTTATGTGATAAGCCCTTTTGAGGTGTCTGTGCAGAGATGTTTACTATAAAACTATTCAGGCTTCCCTCCTTTTACATCAGCTGTCCAGAAGGCACAAAAAGCTCAAGATACATATTTTAGCAACAAGATCAGTAAGACGATTGTCAATAGACTCCTTGGGTCCCATACCAAACTTAAAAGGCAGTTGACCTTTCCCTAATACACAGAAGCTAGAGACAAAATTGGTCAGAGGAGGAACTCTAGTTGAAGAAAGAGATTCTTTAGATGAGCAAATAGGGCAGCCAACTGAAGGGATGGGAGGGGGAAAGAGGGAAATTCTCTAATGCACATGATGTACTTTAGCAAACATATCAAAGTCAATCACTAAGCCAAACATGGACAAAGGGGGCGGGGAGTGAATGGGCAAGAATTGGGTAAGGGCTAATTGGGTGAAGTGTGCATGTATGCCTCCACCATTTTGTACTACATTAAGATGTATGACTACAATGCACAAATAAAAATTTAAAAAATTTTTAAAAAGCACAAAAATATTGAGGACTAATATTCCTAATTTTCAGACTGATTATGAAACTACATTAATCAAAATAATGGTGTAGCAGTGTCAGAATCTAGGAATAGATAAATGGAGAGTAGATAAATAAATTTAATAAGAGTTCTTTCATAAAAAAAGAATAAATTCTTTAAGGTTAAGACTAAGTAGTAAAATATTATGAAAATTATTATGAGACTATGGCATATTTCTTCTTAACATTTATCTATTATAAGTCAGATAGATTGAACAATTGCTTTGATTAACCATACACTGAATAAAAGCTTAGTTTTGATGCCTTAAATCAGATATCCATGATATTTTTAAAAAGCCCTTCATTTTACTGTTTTCAAAAAGATTCAGATCTCCCTTCTTGTCTGATATTTCATGAACAAGAAAAAGAGATGGGATATTCTTGGTTTTCAAGTAGCAGGTTATATATAACAACTAGGTTTCTTTTCAAGAGGAGAGTAACACACACTTAGGAAGATGCCTGCTATTACTACTAATATTAGAAGTTAGGGTAGGCGCAGGTATTGTGGGTCTTGCTCTCCTGAACTAGACACTAAATTAATTTCTGCTAAAGAAGGATGTGTTCCAAAGAACTGTGTCCCACCCAACAGATAGGCCGTCCCTGTATCTTCCTGGGTCCTTCATTATATTATTGGGAGCTCAGAGGATATAGAGCAAACACAGGATCCATTTCCCACGATCAATTCTGAATGACCACTGACCATGAAAACCTCTGGCCACCTCCCCTGATAGACCCCTGGCCCACACGCCGCAGCCCTTAATCCTGGGCAGCGGCTGCTGCTGTGCAAGAACCTGATCTCGGGGACCCAACATCTGTCTTACTCACCTCTTCCCTGAGAACGGATCTTCCCATGGTATGGCAGGGACCTCTGCCGGGGACCGGGTGGCCAGACTCTTTTCTCTCATTGGTCTTTTCTGTGAAAGATACCAGGAGAAGTACTCACATGCTGGGCAGGATGTGTTATTGGGTTATTTTCCTGGTTCCTCAGGCACTATCTAGGAAGAGGTTTAATTCGAGTGTTTGTGTTTTATTGTGGTAGGCTAGTAAAGAAAAGAGGGCTTTGTAAAGAGTGTCAGCAAATGGACGACCGTAGAGGTGATGGGCTATAGTATTTTGAACCTGTCCAGCTGTAGGCCTCAGAATACTTGGAAGTCACCTGAAGATGATACTTTTCTTTCTGGTGACCATGCTGAGTGGGATGGTCAGGTCAATCTATTTCTAGGAAGATGCCTATGTGGGTAATGGGCTTCCTACCAGAAATGTCCAGATCTGTCAGAGGCACGGAGGGCTCCTGTGTCCCTTTTGGCAGATGGGGTCAGGGAATCTCCGTGAAGTGGGACCACGTTCTTTGCTAGTATCACTTTCTACTCAATACAGCATGAAATCACCGGGCGTGGTGGTGCACGCTTGTAATCCCCGCGCTTGGGAGGCAGAGACAGGAGGATCGCGCAGGTTCAAAGCCAGCCGTGCTGGTTTAAGAGACCCTGTTTCCAAATAAAAATATATTTTTAAAAAATGGGTCTGGGAGTGCAGCCCGGAGGTAGGAGGGCTTCCAGGAACCCCAGTACCACAAAAAAATAAAAACACAGCTGAAATCCACTCCGAAACAAACTGCCCGATGCCCCTGCCGCAGTGGCCAGAACTGCTGAGCTTCCTCTCTCACTCCCAGTGACCGAGGAGCTGGGCGTCGCCCTCCAGCTGCCAGTTCCCCTCCTCAGCTCAACCCTTTCCTCTGTCTCCACAGCGTCTACAGGGCTAGGACAGAACATGGCCCTGAACCCTGCGGCCTCCATGTCTCCATTCGCTGGCCTGCCCCTCCTGCCAGCTCTCCCCGTCCCAGCAGTCCAGCGGTTCTGGGAGCAGCCCCCAGGCGCCTTCATGCCTGCACCGTGCTCTCAGGGGAGCGCACAGCTGCCACCTGCCCATCCCAGGACACCTTTGGAGGCGGGAGCTGGCGGCCATGGGCCAGGCGGGCCTGGGCCTTTCAACCTCGTCCTCCAAGTTGGGACAGAAGGGCGGCCAGCAGGGCCTCCAAACACCCAGAATGCTGTCCTCACTCAGGCCCCGGCCAGCTGGAGCGCCCTCCGTGGGGCTGCGGGGCACCCCGCTCCCATCCTTATGGCGATTCCTGCCCCAGTGACCATTGTGCCTGCCTCGGCCAGCGCCGAGCCTCAGCCCCCGGTGGGGAGCTGGCCCCTGGGCCTCGCCCCTCAGGGCCCACCACCGTTAGCCACCCTGGCCCCCGTTGCGTCTCCAATGACTGGTGGGCCATGGCAGTGCCGGGCAGGTGGAGAGGGCAGCCTGGCCAGCTCCCAGGACGGGGCTTCCACGGATGGCTCCTGCAGACAGCATAGCGTCTACGAGAACTTTAGACACTGGCAGCGCCTCAAGACCCTGGTGCGCAGGAACCTCCCCGGGACGCCTGATGTGAAGGCACTCTCCTGCTTCCTCATGTGAGCACCCCAGGGCCTGGGCTCACCCTGAAGTCCTGCCCGAGTGCACATGTGGGCGGGGGGCCGGGGTGGGAGGGCGCCAAGGACGGCTGGTCAGGAGGGGAAGGGCAAGCTGAGAGCCGCGTGTCAGCACCATGCCTCTCGGGCCAGGCGGGAAGTGTGCCTTCTCCCGCTGGTCCTCAGTCCCGGGAGTGCAGCCATGGCTCCTCAGCTGTCATCACCACCATTCAGAGGACTCAGTCAGAGAAGGCCCCTGGGCAGTGAGGGCCCGGAGCCAAGTCCGGACTCCCTAGCTAGCCCCTTCCCTAGTATTTTAACTTCCCACAGGAACCTGATGGTTGGTGGCCAGAGGACAGCACAGCCATGGGAGGGAAGGGGTGCCGGGTTGACAGATGACATAAAGACGCCCACCCAGATTAGTGTCTGCTGAGCCCCACTTCTCTGGGTTCGAGAAGATGCCTGCCTCACGGTGTGCTCACTTAGTTGAGTGGGCCTTGGTTCCTCTTCCTCCTCCTACAAGGGCATTAATGCCATCACTGTCATGACCTCATCTAACCCTCATAACTGTCCAGTTCACTGTATTGAAATGCCATCACATTGGGGGTTAATGTAAACTGTGGAAGGTAAAAACATTCAGTCCATAACACAGAAACGTCAGAGAGGCCAACACAGCCCTGGTTGTTCTTAGTGAGTGGCAGTGTAACACAGAGCCTGAGAGCCCATATTAGCAGGAGGTCTTAACTTGGGGCCCCTGGGACAGAGGGCGGGCTGGGGGACCACGGCTGACCCTGAGCAATTCCAGTCCCGTGCTCCAGACCCTGTCCCAACCGGAGCCCACCATGTCTCTGGAGGACGGGCTGTGGAGGGGCCTGCAGGAATGGCAGCGCACAAGCAACTTCGACAAGATCATCTTCCACGACATGGCGGAGAAGTGAGTCAGAGCCCCCGGCCCGGCCTTTGTGGTGGGGAATACAGATTGCACAGCGAGTCTGGCTGGCTGGTCACCCACAATAGAGGTTTATCCAGAAACACGGGCTGAGCCCTGAAACCCTAGCTATCTGTGTAGCTGCTCTCTCCACCACCAGGCAAGCTGGAGCTCTGTTTGATTATCCCAGAAGCCCTGACCTCAGCGGCCTTGGGTCCACTGCTGCCTGAGGCCCATGGTCAGGGCTGGGAGAAATAATCAGCTTACAACATGAGGTTTCCCCTAGTTGTGATGACCGTGCAAAGGTCATGGTCCACTCTCCTCATGCTGGCCTCCTGCCGAGAACTGGCCATCCCTACTCATGAAAGTGGTCACAAAAGTGTGCCAGAAGGGGGCAGGAGAGTGTAGCAAGATTGATGGAGAGAAGCTTTAGGATGCCCTGGGGGTACATCTCTGGCCTCACTCCATGTAATGCCTGTCATTCAAACAAATAAATTAACAAGGAAACAAAAACAGGCCTCTTTGGAAGCAACTCAAACCTCTGACCTTAGCCTCCACACTGTGACCTCCCCAGGCCTTTATCTATTGGGTCATCATCCAGGGCTCATAGCTCCAGCCTCAGTATCCCAGGAGTGACCAGGACCCTGGAATTCTCAGCCATAAGTCACATTCCCGATAGTTTCTGCTAGTCAGTTCTCCTCTGCTTTTTCTGAACAGAGAGAGGTGAGCCCTGGAAGAGGGGTCAAGCCACGGAATATCTAGGGTGGAGTAGATTTCCTTCAGGGCTGAGGTACTCTATGGTGTCCCCAGGAGTGTGTCCTCTGGGTGCAGCTGCCTCCTGGGAATGGACCGGCACATTACAGCGCCCTGACTCCAATTCCTGTCAAAGACTCTGCCTGGTGTGGAGCCGTGGCCTTTCCTCCCGCTCAGATCAGCCACCACATCTCTCACCCAGGTTCATGGAGCTTGTGTCTGTGGAGGAGATGGGGAATCCCAGGCTGCTGTTGATGGGGGAGTTCCAGGGCCGGCCTCCTGCGGCCCCACCCAGGCTGGACCCCCCGAGGCCATCAGCTCCCAAGGTGGCCCAGCAGCCAGGTGAGGCTTCCCATTCCCATAAGCACTCATGAGAGAAGTCGGGGCTCAGGAAGACCTCTGTCCCCCAGGAGCACTTTTCCTTCAGGATGGGGCACTTGCGGGTGCAAGCAGAGCACGCCCCTAGGCTGGGCTCCCCGATGCCCTTGCTCCTGGACTGCTTGGCTGGCTATTGACCTTGTCTAGTTCAGCGCTCTCTCCCCTGCACTGTCTACTGGACTACCAATGGCTCTAAATGTCCTCCACGTGACCACTGTCTTAATGCCCCACCTCATGCACAGCCTCCTCTATGGGTCCTGAGGTCAGAATGCCCTGGCTCACCCTGGGCCAGATTAGGTCCTCTGCCTGCCCTGCAGCAAGTGTCTGGGGTGAGGCTGGAGCCCTGTGCACACACCACCCTCCTCTTCCTCCCTGGCCCAGTGTGCGCCTCCAGGAAGACTGGTCCCAAGTCCCGGGCTGCCCGCCCATCGGCACCCAAGCGCCAGCTGCCAGCACGGACCAAGGCCCCACAGGAGATCCCTCCTGAAGCCGTGCAGGAGTACATTGACATCATGGAGCACCTGGCTGTGACTTGCTCCTCAGCCTCAGGGGCGTCTGACACAGCCCGGGAAGGGGACGAAATGCAGCCGCTGCCCGAAGGATACAGCGCCAGCTCTAACCCGAACATGCTGAGCTACATTGACAAGCTGTGCGCCCAGAAGGACTTTGTCACCAGGGTAGGCTGGGCCTGGAGCTCTGATGTCTGGAGGATTCTGGGAATGGTACCCAGGCCCTTGGAATTAAGCTGGGTCCCTAGTACCAAGTATAGTGTGCGTGTGTATGTGTGTGCGTGCGCATGTGTGTAGCTAGTGGTCATGACGATTTAGCAACCCCATGGTGTGGACCAATACCAGGCTCATTGCTTCCTTTTCTTCCTGGAAGTCTGCTTGGCCTTGGGGTTGCTCCAGGCCACGGTCAGCCATGCTTTATCTTTCTTTTCCCAGGTGGAGGCCATCATTCACCCCCAATTTCTGGCAGTATTGCTTTCTCCAGAACCAGACATGGATATCTTGGCCTTAACCAAAGTATTGGAAGAGGAAGAAGGACTGACTCTTGACCAGGTAGGCAGGGGAAGGAGGATCACTGGGTAGACAAGGGTCAGGAGAGCCATCAGGTAGACAAGACATAGACAAGAGGTAGACCAGTAGGGACCACAAGGAAGAATGAGCACTACAAGTGGAAAAGTGAGGGGGGCTCGCCAAGAGAACAAGGTAGGTGGAGACATGGGGTAAACTAGAATAGGGACAACACTAGGTTGCCTAGAAGACAATAAAAAACCAGGTGGGCAGGGGAGGAAGAGAGAGCAGGTAGACCAGGGGAGGGACACCAGGTAAAACAAGGTAGGTAGAGACACAGGGTAGACCAGAGCTGGATGGGACACCTGATAGATGGGGCAGAGAGGGACACTTTTAGATATGAAACAAATGAACAGCAGGTAGACCAGGAGTGGTGGAGACCCTGCTCTCAAGCCTTGGTCAACCTGGCTAGCCCTGTTCTGCTGGGGATTCATGGCTTCCTGAACAAGGCTGCCCCTGGACGGGGTGTTGTGGGATGGATAAGATGAGAGGAGACAGGAGATCCAGGAAGGGCTGAGGCTGCAGGGCTGAAAGAAGGCCCACCACGTGAGCTGGCAGAGACCAAGTCCTTCTCTGAGACCTAGACAGGTGACGCTCAGGTCCTCGCTCCCGTCCCAAGCTCCCGGGGTCCCAGCCCCTCTGCCCTCCCCCTGCCCTGTGCAGAGTCGGCAAGTCCCATTTCCTCCTGCAGCTGGTGGAGAAGCGTCTCCAGTCCTCCAAGAAGAAAGGAGGGGCCCGGGGCCAACGGAGTCGCGCTGTGCCTGCAATGGACTCAAGAGATTCCAAGCCTGCGGCCTGCCGAGGTGCAGAGCAAGATGGCCGTGGTGCGCAAGGGGTCAGCACTGAGGCCTGCCCCCCACGGATCACCTCGCAGGAACTTCCAAGATGCAGGGCCACAGATGCAGAGTTGCCTAAGGGTGCTGCCACGGGCTCCCTCAGTGATGCCAGGCCCCACACTGAGGAGAGCACAGCCACCTGCGTGAGCCTCAGGCCAAGAGGTCCAGTGAACCCCAGCATGGCCTCTCCCACGGCGGGGCCATGTGGAACAGCAGTCAGCTGCAGCGAGGACGATGAGCTCCCCAGCCTGGCCTTCCTCCTGGCCTCCCAGCACCGTCTGCTGCCCCTGGAACTGTCCCACAGCCAGGGCCCTGCCATGGACCTCCTCTGTCCCGGAGGTCGAGCATCCCAGCAGGGAAGGAGCCTCCACCCCAGCCTGCATCCAGCCACCCACTCCAACACGCAAGCTCTCATGGGAGGCGCATCCCAGCTGGAAAAGGCCCCCTGCTCTGGGCCTTCCCTGGAGGGTTCTGGAGGACGAGATAAGGTTCTGGGCCTGACTCAAGGCTCACAGCCTCAGAAGAAGTATGAGTCATTAGGGCCCCGGAAGAGGAAGAAGAAGAAGAGGCATTGAGGCCCGTGGTGTCTGTGGGTGGCCCCCAGGGTGCCCACCACTCAAGTTGGGCCTTGACGAGGGTTCACCCTCAGTTCATCCTGCACCCCAATGAGCCAAAGGCTCCTCACACTGCAGGATCCCGCTGGTCCTCAGCATGGGGAGGTCGGGAAGGGTATTGGGAGGGTCGTGGTGGGCAGAGGGTGGGCAGAGGGTTGGTGGCGGGATGAGAAAGGGAGGGAGCATGCCTGGGTGGAGGCTGAATTTTGGGGTATGTATGTCTTATGAATAAAGGCAGTGTGGACGGAAACTGCTTTTGGTGCCGTTGCCTTGTTCTGGCCTCCTTGGAGTGAGGACTGAGAGGAGAAAGGAGCCGGTGTGTCAGGATCCGTGTGCAGGTGTCTGGCCAAGGTCTTCCCCTAGAATGAGGCTGCTCCTCTCTCTGCCCTGGGAGCAGACAGCACAGGAGTTCCCCAGAATCCTCCCTCCGTCCACTCACAATGGCCTCACCGGTGAGGGGTCTTTCTATGTGCAGCCCTTCATTATCTGTGTTTCTTGGAATTATGTGGACAGTGTCCTTCAGCCCTCAGCCCTTTGTACTGTTAGCTAATTTTCCAGAACTGGGCCTGGAGATGCAGTTTCCTCAGAGAGTTTCTTTCCACTCCCTTGAAAGAAGATATCTGGCAAGGCTGAGCCAATCGGGACCTTCGTGATTGACTGGGTTGAGGAGGGGAGAAGGCCTGACCTCCAGGGAGAAAAGCCACTGCACTTTGGGGGAAATGTGAAGCTGACAACGTGAGCCGGACCCCCACCAGTAACAAAAATGCCGTGTTTTCTGAGAGTGACCGGAGGGACTTTCTCCCCACGGGTGCCCTTTTTTAGTTGCACTTTTATTCTAACTCGGGGTTGCAGGGAGTCTTCCAGGTCTCCACACTGGGTAGGATTGGGGAGACTCATTTCATAGGATTTTGGCCAGGTTGTCACATCCTGGCCAGGCAGCCAAGACACGCCTGGCCTGCCCAAGCCAACGCCAGTCATCAATCGCTGGACTTCGCTAGGCCCCGTTCTTAGATGAGGCTCAGGGCAGAGGACGATGCTGACCCAGGATGGGCATCAAGGCACACAGGAGGCCAGGAGAAAGCCCTTTTCAATTTTCTACGGGATCTTTGTGGAAATTCTAGACTGGAAATGAGTCTGAGAAGTCCGCACTTAGGACCCCTCTGAGATTCCCAGCAGGGTTCTCAAAGCCACCAATATATCACATCCCCTGTAGGAAGATAAGACACCACTGACTAATGATTTCTCAGCATCGTGGGTACTTTATGTGTCTCATTTAAGCAGCTCTCTTGCGATAAGGCTGTGCTGACCAATGGTACTTTTCCTATCCTTGTTTCTGTCTTCTTATGGACAAATTGTACCTCTTATGCCATAGTCCTTGAAATGTCCTATTTCTGACTTCATCCCAAAGGTCAGATGTCAGGACTTTAACTGAGTGTATTTGTAAAGAAGTACAAATACACTCAATTTAAAAAAAAAAGAAGGGGAGAAAACCTATTATCTATCAATAAACACAAACAGCAGAGAAATCTCAAACATGAGGATAAGATCATAAGGTTCCTGATAAACAGAAGTAGAGGCACGAGCCATAAGCTGCTCACCTCACCACCTGTTAACATGAAACTGACTGGATGCAGGTTCTTCTGCAGACCAGGATGAAAGAGAGGACCTCGGGAGCGTAAGTCACACCAACCAAGTGATTCCATCAGCACCAGCTTGGAGATGCCAGGCCATCCCACCTTCAGTCTCAATGCTCCTCCTGGGCACGGATTCCAGCTATCTTGGATTCCTGTGTTCTGGCTCAGAATTCGGCGAGTACTGCGTGTCCACGTACTTCTCAATAGTCTTGGTTTTGAGAAGGTGGAGGTAGGAGCCCAAGTACCCTTTCTGAAACCTAAGGGAGCAGAGTAGACCTTATTTGCAAATTATCATGTATGGCTATTCTAACAAACTCCAACATTTTAAAACCGAAAAAAAATGCAAACCCTGAAAAAGGAGGAGAACCTGATTTCCAGAGTCATTGATTATATATATATATATATATATATATATATATATATATATATATATATATATATGGAGGATCCAGGATGCATCTTTATTGTGATGAACACAAGATCTAAGTGTTACACAATTTCATAGAACTATATACAAAACACATAAATGAGACAGTCTGGGACGAGGAACCTGGAATGAGTGGCTGGGATTCCTGCAGGCAGAGGATCACTGGGAAGGGTTGAGGACGTGTCTGGGACACAGGAGTCTTAGAGGTTTTTTAGGGGTCTCTGGGTGAATACGAACCCTGGGAAGTTTCAAGGGTGTCTAGATTATCAGGGGACATGGTGGTAGCTTCTAGAAGGCGGGGGGACAGAGAGGACACAAAAGGGAGAGAAAGCTTGGCAGAGTGACAAGAGTGCCTTGGGGCACAGGTGACTCAGAGAGAGTCCTTGGATATATCTTATTCCATCCTTTTATCTTTAGCCTACAGACATCTTGCTTGTGAGGTCAGTTTCATGAAAAAAAAAAATAGCTGAGTCTTGTTTTTTAGTCAACTCTTCCCATCTGTGACTTTCCACTGGATAGTTGAAGCCATTGACATTCTGTTATTATATTGAGGTATTTGTAATTTCCTGCCATTTTGATTTATTTCTACCGTTTGAGTCAACATTAGTTTTTTACTCGTTGCTCTTCTATAGGGACGCATGTCTTCTCTGGATCTGAAGTTCATCTTGAATTCTGTGTGTATTATTTCTTTGAATGTTTTCTGTAGTCTTGGCTTTGTAGTCACAAATTCTTTTAGTTTATTTTATCATGGATGATTTTTATGTCCTCTTCAATTTTGAAAGACAGATTTGATGGATATGGAATTCTTGATTGGAAGTTGTTTTCTTTCAAAGCTTGGAATACAAGGTTTGGTTTTTAGATTCTGCGTTGAGAAATCAAGGTAATTCTTATTGGATTACCTCTGCGTGAGACCTGGCCTCTTTCTCTTAATGCATTTAAAATTTACTTCTTGACAGCATTTTAATTATAATGTGTTAAGAGTTTCTTTTTAATCTTTTCAATTCAGAGTTCTGAATGACTCCTATATGTGAATACCCATCACATTTTTTTAGATTTGGGTAATTCTCTGATTTTCTTCAATATCAATTACAGTTGATTGTAATTCACTTTTTAAAAATCACAGTAACTATGTAGTAAAGTTTCAAATAGAAAAATCTGAATCCTAAGGCTCCATTTTTGTTTTTGGTATTGGCTTAGTTCTTCATGGTCCATCCAATTCCTATTAATTTTTAATCAGCCTTTTAAGCCTTCCAATCTATGATGATAGGAAGTTTTCTTACTTATTTGGTTTTCTTGAATTTCTTTCATCAATATTTTATAGTTTTAAGTGTAAAAGTATTTTCCTAAAACTTATTTTTTTGAGAGAGAGAGAGAGAGAGAGAGAGAGAGAGAGAGTGTAAAAGTATTTTCCTAAAACTTATTTTTTTGAGAGAGAGAGAGAGAGAGAGAGAGAGAGAGAGAGAGAGAGAGAGAGAGAGAGAGAAAGAGATACACTAGGGAAACCCAGGGGCATTATACCTCCAAGCTAAACACACCCAGCCCTATTTTATTTTATTATTTTGAAACAGGGTCTCACTAAATTGCAGAGGGCCTCACTAAGTTGCTGAGGCTGGCTTCAAATCTGCAATCCTCCTGTATCAACCTCTTAGGTACTGGGATTACAGGCATGTGCCACCACACCCGGCTTGAATGTTTTTTATAAATTTAATTGTTCTCTTAATTTCCTTTCAATTACCCACCACTAGCATAATAGAAAAATGATTTATTTATTGATTTTTTATCATACGACTTTGTTAATTTTTTTAATTAGCTGTAATAGATTTGGCAAGATTTTCTAGGATTTTATGTAGAAATATTATGCTTCCTGTGAATAGGGATAATTTTATTTCTTATTTATTTATTTATTTATTTATTTATTTATTTTTATTGGTGCACTGTATTCATACATCATAGTGGGATAAAAAAAAACTTTTGTAGACATACGTGCACACATTGCCCAGTTAGCCCCTACCCGATCCCCACCCTGTTCCCTCCCCATCCCTCCTTCCCATGCTTGGCTTAGTGGTTTACATGTAGTATTATAGCAATTTATCCAAAATTAACAATGATAATCTAATATAACAGTTTCATTTGTCTGATACCAAGCTTTTGATGACTTAAAGATAACATTTCAATATTTCTTTTTGCTTTCTTTCTTACCAGAGAATATTTTTTCTTTTTTTTTTTAGGTGAAACTATCATACATTTATTTATTTATTTTTCAGAAAAAATCTATCCTATTATGGAAAATGGACTCTAGATACCCAAAACGATCTCGAAAAAGAACAAAGCTAGAAGATGTATATTTTCTGATTTCAAACCTTATAAAGCTACAATAATTGAAACAGTATAGTACTGTTCTAAAGGCAGATATATAAACCATTAGAGTTAAATAAAAGCCTAGAGATAAATTCTTCCATATATTTTCAAGTTATTTTTGACAAGGTTTCCATGAACATTTGGTGGTGGAAATAATAATCTTTTAACTAAATATTGTTGAAAAATAATAATTACATGAAAAAGAATAAAATTGAACCTTTACCTAAGACCATATACAAATATTAACTCAAAATAGATAAAAGACCTATATATAAATCTTAAACTATAAACTTTTAGAAGAAAATCTGGGTCATAAAACCTCACAACATTGAAATTGGCAGTGATTTCTTGGATATGATTTCAATGGCACAGGCAACAGAAGGGTAAACAAACTCCCTAAAAAAATATTGTATATCCAAAGACAATGTAAACAGAGTTAAAAGTTACTGATAGAATGGGATAAAATATTTCCAAATGCTATATCTGAAGGTATATTAATATTCCAACTATAAATCCTAAAAATTAGCAACAATAAAAGCAAACAATACAATTTAGAAATAGATAAAAGACTAACATAAATAATGAATCTCCAAAGATAACCAGTCTTAGTTGTCTGTTGGATGGAAAATCTTGTTTCTCTGGTTCTGGTGTGTGTTACCTATTTCTTCTTCGTAGTTAATCTCTTTGAGTATTTTCTCTAGCACTGGTTTTGAAGACATAAATTCCTTCAGTTTCTGTTTGTCATGGAAGCTTCTTATTTCCCCATCTAATTTGATAGAAAGTTTTGCTGGGTAGGAAATTTTTCGCTGGAAGTTGTTTTCTTTCAGAGTTTGGAATATGTTACCCCAAGCCCTTCTGGCTCTCATGACTTGGTTTGGGAAGTCTGGAGTGATTCTAATTGGTTTGCCTCTGAATGTCACTTGGCCCTTTGTTTTTTTTTTTTTTTTTTTTGTGGTACTGGGGTTCCTGGAAGCCCTTCTACCTCTGGGCTACACTCCCAGACCTATTTTTACATTTTCATTTTGGAAACAGGGTCTCCTAAGCCAGTGCGCGCGGCTGGCTTCGAACCTGCGCGATCTTCCTGTCTCTGCCTCCCAAGCGCGGGGATTACAAGCGTGCGCCACCACGCCCGGCTTGGCCCTTTGTTTTTGTTGCCTTTAAGATTCTCTGCTTGGCTTCCACATTGGTCATTTTGACAATTATGTGGCGTGGGGATCCTCTTCTCCAATCCTGTCTAAAGGGAGTTCTATAAGTTTCCTGGACCTGTGTATCGACCTCTTGCTCTATGTTTGGAAAATTTTCTGCTATTACTTCCATGAAGAGATTGTTGATCCCTTTGGTTTCACTTTCTTTTCCCTCCTCTATTCCAATTATTCTTAGGTTAGCTCTCTTAAAATGGGCCCATATTTCTTCAATGTCAGATTCCTGCTGTGGGATTTTTTTTTCTAAATTAGAAACTATGCGTTCATTTTTGGAGTGATTATATTCTAGGAGCGAGATTCTATCCTCCATGTGGTCTAATTGGTTTTTTGTACTTTGAATTGAGGACTTTACTTCATTAATTGCATCCTTTATCTCTTTTTGGCTCTCTCTGAATTTTTTTCGAAACACCTCTATTATTTCTACAGTTATTTTCCTGATTTGATCTTCTAGAAATCTCTGAATTTCTGTTTTATCAGGTTCTGAGGTTGTGGGGTTGTGGGCATTCATTGCTCCATTGTTATTCCTCTTTCCCATGATTTCGGAAGTTTTTGCCTTCTCCGGGTTCTTCCCTGGGTCACTACGACTTCACTTAAGTTGCTCTGGATCTTGAGTCTGTGGTATCTCAGTAACCCCTACTCCTTTACTGGGTTGTATCGCAGAGTCTCAGACCCAGGGAGTCAGTCGAGGCTGCTTTAGACCATGGGGGGTGCCAGGTTGGGCGTTCTCCTGCGGGGAATTGTGACAATGGTGTGATATCTCTGCCACCGCCACTCCCCCACTGGGTCAAGTCTCTGGGAGTGCCGTACTGGGATTTCTCCTCTAGGGGCCACAATTTGACTCACTGTTGTTGAGTGCGCTGATGAAGCTGTAGTGGACTTGGTGAATTCGCTGCTGCCACCGCTGGTGGCAATATGGCACTACTGCCATGCCCTCGGCTGTGAGGCTGGCGTATTTCTTCTCTGTTTTTGAGCTCTGCTCTGAGTCCCTGCAGGGTGTGCTGAGCCTGGCCCCTGGGAGCTTTAGACGCTCCCTGCGCCGAAAAATCTGCCAAATTCTGCCCAGCTGATCCACAGCGGCTCACCTCGGCTCACTGTCTGCTGCTCCTCTCTGGAGCCTGGTGGGCTGTTGAGTGCGTTGGTCTGGATCTGTCCGGTGAATTTGCCGCTGCCACCGGCAGTAAGGCGCTGCTGCCACGTCCTTGGGTGTGAGGCCAGCATATCTCCTCTCTGGTTTTGAGCTCTGCTTTGAGTCCCTGCAGAGTTTGCTCAGCTCGCTGTCTGCCCCTCCTCTCTGGAGCCTGGTGGGTTGTTGAGTGCGTTGGGCTGGAGCGGTCTGGTGAATTTGCCGCTGCAGCCGGCAGTAAGGAGCTGCTGCTGCGTCCTCAGCTGTGAGGCCAGCATATCTCCTCTGTGGCTCTGAGCTCCGTTCTGAGTCCTCCTCCTCTCTGGAGTCTAGTGCTGCGAGGGAAGATGGCGTCCACACCACTCCGTGCCTTGGCTCTGGCCGCAGCACTGCAGTCTGGTTTCTTTCTGGTGTCTCGTCTTTCCAGCCCTCTTTTTCTCTGTCCCTTGTATTTACATATTTTGTTTCTCTGCTGATGGTGTTTTCTGGCTATGAAAGGCACTGATTTTGTGGTAATAGAGATTGGTTGTTAGCGGGGCTTGTAAGCCCTGCTTTTCTCCATTGCCATCTTCCTGGAAGTCGATAATTTTATTTCTTACTTTTCAATTTGTATGCCTTTGCCCCTGGGTTCCATCCCCGGTACCACAAATAAATAAATAAATAAATAAATAAATAAATAAATAAATAAACAAATAAATAAAATAGCATGACATTTGACTTGAAGGGAAAAGTATCTAGGACGCTTTAAGAGTAATTTAGCCCTACTTAGAAACAGATTGCCCTACATGTAACAGCTACATTAAAAAAAAGTTATAAAATTGTCCTTGGTTTTACAAAGATAAAAATAAAAAATATTAAGCCGGGCGTGGTGGTGCACGCTTGAAATCCCCGCGCTTGGGAGGCAGAGACAGGAGGATCACGCAGGTTCGAAGCCAGCCACGTGTGCTGGCTTAGGAGACCCTGTTTCCAAATATAAAATGTAAAAATAGGACTGGGAGTGTAGCCCGGAGGTAGACGGGCTTCCAGGAACCCCAGTACCACCAAAAAAAAAAAAAAAAGAAAATATTAAAATTTTCCAATCGAACAAGGTATGCAAGGATTTTTATGCTGTTGGGTGTTGTTGTTGTTGTTGTTGTTGTTGTTAAAACAATGAGAGCAAAGGAACATATAACTTACTGGACTCTAAAGTGCTGAATGAGCATGCCACTGATGAAGAAAGGAGACATGTTCACAGAACCAGTATTTCCCCATCCCATCTTCATTGATGTCAGTCAAAGAATATCTTTGGCCATTTAGTTTAAAAAGAAAGCGATATGCTGTGCACACACACCAGTTACTTTATGTATAATAAAAGAAGGGGAAAATGAAAGAACAGAGAAAACTATACGGTGGTAGTCAGGATGAGATGCAAACAAATTGCAGTTTTCTAAATAAGGATGTATTCTTGGTCTGTAAGGACAGAGTGCTGGAGTAAGTAGCAGGTTCTCTTTTTAGCAGGCACCTCCCTTCACTGCTGGAACACATCAATTGTATCTCCAGCCTCCATTTCCACCTGTGCAGGTGTGCCAGTCTCAATGGCTGCCCATCAAATCGGAGTCTGATCTGCTTCATTGACAGAACCCGTCGTTACCAATAGGCTTTCATTAGTTGACTACGTGGTGTATGCATCTTAATCTGAGACTGCACCACAGAACCATCCTGCCCTGCTACCAGGTTCCGTCCCCAGCACTGCAAAAATAAATAAATATGAAAATAAAAATCAAAAATTAATAAAATATCATCGGTGTTCTCAGTCTTGACTCCTCCCTTGGGATTTCGTCAGCTGCTTCACAAAAGAGATACCAGGTCTGCACCGGACGCGCACACAAGCAGCAGCGGGGGGCGGGGGCACAGAAGAGGCTCCAGGACAATTTCACCTGCGCGTGGTGAAATGAGGGCTGCTTTTCATAGTCAGCATCTTACGCGTGAATGCTTTCAGTCTTTGACCCTTCAGTGTTAACTGTGGATTTTTCGCAATTGCCCTCTATCAAATTTAGGAAGCCTTTTGCATTCCTAGTTTAAATGTTCTTGTAAGGAAATGTGTGGCATTGTGTTCAGCCCTTTAGAAAAGTCAGATGTGATGACCGCATCTTCTCTTTACCCTTCATCCCGTGTCTGAAGCAGATCACGCTGAGGGATCCTGTGGCTTGCATCCCTTACTTCGGTAGTTTATGTTTTTCTAGGGCTTTGCCAATTTCATTTAGGTTATCAAATTTCTTACGCACAGTCGTCCACCGTGTTCTTGTATAATCTTTTTTTATTTCTATAATGTAGGGTGATGACTCAACTTTCACAACTGATTTAAATAACTTGGGTTTTCTCTCTTAGTCTTACTCAAACTACATAAAGGCTCAGCGCTGTTTCTATGCTCCTAGACCCAACTTTTCCTTTTGTTGATCTTAATCCATTGTTGATTTTTATTATTTTTAAATTTTTTATTGGTGCATTATATTCATTTATCCATTGTTTTTCCATCCTATTTACCTTTAGTGTTGCTTTCATTCTACATCACTGGCTTGCTCTTCTTTTACTAGTTATTTAAAAGATGATGGTAATAATAATAATAAAATTAGTATTTATTTATAGTAAATAAAATTTAAAATCTTTCTTCTTATTTAATATAGCCACTTACAAGTACAGACTTCCTCTGATCACTGCTTTTGCTACATCCTATGTTTTGATATGAATTTTTTAATTTTTTAATTTTTATTCATTTTGGGGGGAAGGAACTGGGGCTTGAAACCAGGGGCATTTTACCTCGGAGGTCTCACTAAGCTGCAGAGGGCCTCACTAAGTAGCTGAGGCTTCGTTTTAATTTATAACTACCAGACACACACTAATCCTGGTTCCCATTTGACCTTGGGTCGCCCCCTAGCACCCTTCCATGTCAACCTAAACACCCATAGCCTTTCTAGTGGGCGCTGTCTGCGGTGACAGACCTCAGCTTTGCTCGTCTAGCAGTTCTCATTCTTCCTGCGATTCCCTGTCCCGGTCTCCTCCGCTTGGATTCCTTTTCCTCCCAGATTCCCAGGAGCCCTGGGCTGCACTGCGGGATGGTCAGGGTGGGGTCAGGGCTGGGGTCCCGCTGGCTGGCTGCCTCGCGGTGGACGCGGGGTCCGCGGGGGCTGCGGGGTCAGAGCCGCTCTCCCCTCCGTGGGTCCAGTGCTGTCCGGGATGGGCCCGGCGGCGGCGCGGACCCGGGGCCGGCCAGAGCCCCTGTTCTGGCGGCTGCTGCCGTTACTGCTGCCCCTGAGCGCGGAGGCCACCGCCGCCCCTCCTCTGCAGCGCCCCCCCGCCCCCCCGCTGGCTTTGGGGAAGGTGGCGGGGAGAACCGGGGCCCAGAAGGGCCGGGAGCCAGCAGCCCCTAGGCCCCAGGGCTCGGCGGGAGGGCCCCGAGGTCCGTTTGAAGGGATCTGGCTGGGGTGGGGGCTGGGGTCCGCCGGGGGCAGGGCGGGAGGCCACCAGTGTCTTGTCTTTACCTCCTCTCCAAACCAGACGGTCCCAGAGAGGACAACATCAACCGAGGTGGGTCAGGGCCCGGGTCCTTGGGTGAGAATCCTGCGAAGGCCATGATTCAGGGGCCAGAGTCCACCCCGGGCTAGTGGACGGAGGGAGGCCGGAGCAGGGTGGGCCTAGAAGTCTGTCTCCTCGGGATCCTGCGGAGCAAGGGCAGGGCCTGGGCCCCACAGCCCTGTGCTCCCCTCCCCAGTGCAAAGAGTGGGGAAACCTCGGGAAGAGGCTGGCTCCAGGCACACCCCGCAGCGTCCTGCCTGCGCTTCTCTCTGCCCTGGGACGCTGGGCTGAGGTAGGCAGGGACTCGGCATGACTCTGAGCAGTGCCCTCCTACCGTGTGGAGACCCAGTTCCTTGCCAGGCTGTGCCCTCCCTGACCTGGCCAGATCACAGGCCCCTGGGCCTGGTGTGGCCCCCGTGGGGGGGCCTCTGCACCCCACGGCACTCACAGGCCGTGTGGTGTCTCCGCAGTGTGTGGGAAGCCAGCGATTGTAGGGAAGGTGTACGGTGGCCAGGACGCACAGGCTGGCCAGTGGCCGTGGCAGGCCAGCTTGTGGCACCGCGGCCAGTTCCTCTGTGGAGCGGTCCTCATCGACCCCCAGTGGCTGCTCTCTACGGCCCACTGCTTCCTCAAGTGAGTCCCCTGCACTCCTGGCTCCAACGCTCTCCCTTCAGCTCCTTAGCCTCCTCCTCTAGCAGGGGGCCCCCCCCGGCCCGCATGTCCGCCCCGATGTAGTCACGTCCTGAGAGTCTTAGCAGGTCCCTCACACCCAGGCCTAGGCAGAGGCCCCACATGACCAGCAGCAGGAGATCTCTCTCACATCTCTAAAACCTCGTTCCTGGGGATCCCTGCTTGCCCCTTCCCCTGGGTCAGTGTATGGGGGGCTGGTAGCATGGGGCCCCCTCACCTTGCAGAATGACGGGTGTGGACAGCCCGGAGTCTTAACCCTGGCGGTCTTCCTGGGCTTCACTCTGCCTGGCTTTTAAATTTTTAATTAATGTATTTATTTTTTGGTATTGAGGATTGACCTCAGGGGCATTCTGCCTCCAAGCTACACCCCCAGCCCTTTTGATTTCTCTTTAGTGTGAAACAGGATCTCACTAAGTTGCTAAAGTCCTTGCTATTGCCGAGGCCGGCCTCCAATGGTCCTCCTGTCTCGGCCTCCCAAGTCCTGGGATTACAAGCATTTATCACCGTGCCCAGAAGTGCCTGGCTTCTGAACGTGTAGAGGGGCCCAGGGGGAAAAGGAGATTTGTGGAGCAGGTCAAGGAGTGGCAGCTTAGACACCGACTGGCTTCAAGACCCCAGTTGGGTCCTGTTGGCATCTGGCCTGCGCCCACCACCCTAAAACCCTCCTTGGCACCAGATGGTGAGATCCCATGGCGATTTGTCCTCATTCTCAGGTGATGCAGAAAAGAAAGGTACAAGTGGGCAAGGAGGGCAGACCTGAGGAGGGCGGTCCAGAAAGGTGCCGGGAGGCCTGAGCAGGGCTGCCATGAAGAGGGCTTGGGCTCACAGGCCTGCCAGCCACAAGACGCCCTTGTTGCTGTGCAGGGACAAGGAAGCCCTGATTTTGTGTGCTCAGTTTTGCTTTTAACAAGTCCTTTGTGAGGGTTTGTCCCCAAGTGCCGGAACAGCCATTGGGGAAGAGTCAGGACTGATGGGTGATGAGCAGCCGTCAGAAGAGATGTGGTTGCTGGGCGTGGTGGCTCACGCTTGTCATCCCAGCATTCGGGAGGCTGAGACAGGAGGATCGCGGTTCATGGACAGCTGCAGCTACTTAGTGAGGCCCTCCACAACTCAGTGAGACCCTGTTTCAAAATAAAGAATGAAGAATAGGGCAGGGGGTGTAGCTCGAAGGTAGAATGCATCTAGGCTCAATCCCCAGTACTGGAGAAAGAAAGAAAAATTGAGGAAATCATGTTAAAAGGAGAAACATTTATTTCGGCTCACAGTTTCAGTGTTTTCCGTCTATGGTAGCGTGGGCCTGTTGCTTTGGGCCTGGGCAGGAGCAGAGATGGAGGAGTCCTAGACACCACGTGACACCAGGGAATCATAGGAGGAGCTAGAGGAGGCAGCTGTGACGCTACTCTGTCTTTAAGGGCACACCCCAAAGACCTAACTTTTTCCTACAAGGCCCCACCCCTTAAAGATTCCACTGTTTGCCAATAGGCCTGGCCACCAAGCCCTTAGCACTTGGGCCTTTGGGAGACATTTAAGATCCAAACCATGCCACTGGGATCGAGCCAGACGTCTTATTACATAAAATACAAGGGCCTTGACTTGAGGTTCCCTTCAAGGTGCCTTACTGCCCCCTGATTCTATGGTGTGCGTGGAAGCCCCATGTCTAGAGGCCGTGAGTAGAATATCCACCCGCCTAGAGAGCGGTAACTGCCTGGTGATGAGGATGTAGGAGACAAAGCTGCTACAACCACAGCAGAGAGGAGGCCCCGAGCAGCACGGGAGTGGACGAGGCAGAAAGAGAGTGCTGGCCCCACACCCAGGATGATGGTGAGCATGGGCTCTTTCTCCTCCAGCAATTCCCAGGCCCCGGAGGATTACAGGGTCCTGTTGGGGAATATTCAGCTGTACCAGCAAACCCAGCACACCCAGAAGATGTCAGTGAGCCAGATTGTCACCCACCCGGACTTCCAGAAGTCTCACCCCTTCGGGAGTGACATTGCAATGCTGAAGCTGCACCCGCCTGTGAACTTCACGCCCCACACCATCCCTGCCTGCCTCCCGCCCCCAGACATGCAGCTGCGCAAGAACGCGTCCTGTTGGATGACGGGCTGGGGAATGCTCTCCGAGAACAGTGAGAGGGCCCAGAGGACAGAGCGGGAGGCCAGGGGAGGAGGAGATGGAGGGCAGTAAGGTGGGTCAGCCAGGCAAGAGGTCCAGCCTGGCTGCCAAAGCCCTGGACCTGCTCACGTGAGCCTCATGTCCATGATCACAAGAAATCATATGATTCCACAGTTGCAGAATGCCCCAAGGCCCAGGCCCCGACGTTTGGGAGCCCTTGATGTTTGGAATCCAGGCTGTTGGTTCTTTGAATTGTTGTGGCTTTTGATTCTGAGGTTTTCATCAGGCCATGAATCTGAGATGAGGAAATTCAACTCAAAAGGCACACTTGGGGGCTAGACCATTTCTGGTTGTGTTAGTCAGCTTTCTGTCACTATAACCAAATACCTGAGCTGGTCAACTTAAAAATAGGAAGGGTGATGGGCATGGTGGCACGCACCTATAATTCCAGTACTTGAGAGGCTGAGACAGGAGGATCACAGGTTCAAGGCCAGCCCCAGAAACTTAGATTCTATTTCAAAATAGAATAGGGCTGGTGGTATAGCTCAGAGGTAGAATACCCCTGGGTTTAACTTCCAGCACACAAAAAAGGAAGGGTTTATTTGGGCTCATGGTTTCACAGGCTGCACTCCATGTTCAGTTGGTCACGCTGCTTGGGTCTGTGCTGAGGGCACGCTGGGCAGCTCACCTCGCAGCAGCTGGGAAGCAAAGAGAGGAAGGAGAGGGTGAGGAAGGAGAAGGTGAGAGGAAGAGGAAGGTGAGGGTGGGCAGGTGCCCACTCCAGGATGCACCCAGTCTCCCCACCTCCCATGGGATGGCAACTAATCCTTAAACACATCAGCCCTTGGGGGCCATGCAAGACCCAAGCTGAACTACAAGCCATCACCAAACACCTTGCAAGTGCTTGGGAAAGGTGGAAGGAAGGCACGAAACCTGCGTAATGGAGGTGGGAGGCTCACAACACTTCACTCAGCTCCAATGCTGCTGACGTGGTCTTCTCATCAGATGAGCTAAAAAATGGAGAAAGTATTTTGTTTTGCTTTCTTAGATTGAAAGATGAGAAACGTAGGAAAAGACTTATGATTCACAGGAGTATTTACTAAAGGAAGGATTGTTTATGATTTGAGAAGATGGTTATGATATAATTTAAGGGGAAAGTATAGATTTGTAATGATTTGTGGGGCCATTTTTTGGTACATTGTTTCTCAATAGAACTGTTATAGGTATTTGGACAGGATGTGTCTTTTTAATTAATTAATTTTTGGGTACTGGGGATTAAACTCAGGGGCATTCTACTTCTAAGCTATAGCCCCAGACCTCTATATTTTTTATTTTTTTATTTTTTATTTTTTGGTGGTACTTGGGTTCCTGGAAACCCTTTTACCTCCAGGCTACACTCCTAGACCTACTATATATTTTATTTTATTTTATTTTATTTTATTTTATTTTATTTTATTTTATTTTATTTTATTTTATTTTATTTGGAAACAGGGTCTCATAAGCCAGAGAGGCTGGCTTCGAACCTCTGCGATCCTTCTGTCTCTGCCTCCCAAGTGTGGGCATTACAAGTATGTGCCACCATGCCCAGCTATATTTTTTATTTCAAAACAGAGTTCCACTAAATTGCTGAAGCTGGCCTCAAATCTATGATCCTCCTGTCTCAGTCTCCTAAAGTACTGATATCACAGGTGTGTGCTACCACACTCAGCAGGACATGTTTTTTTGTGTTTTTTCAAGTAGGGCTATCATCTGTCCTATATGTTAGAAACTTATGACAGAAAGTAGCAGTATATTCATGCATGCACGCACGCGTGCACGCACACACACACACACACACACACACACACACACACACCTTCATTCTTGCAGGCAGGGACCACATCTTGCTTTAATGTAACAATCTGTGCCCCAGGGCCTGGCACCTTGTAGGCACTCCATTGCACAGTAGCACTGTGGCACAATAAACCGTAATTTGGGGGCCTGATAGTCTCCATTTTCTAGTGCCTCCACGTGAGTCTGCACACAGCTACCAGAGTGTGACTCTAAAACATGTCATGTCCCTTCTCCAGTGCTTTCTCATTTGTGCTTAGAATAAAATCCAAAGTCCCAGCCTTGGCTACGAGGCCTTGCATGGGATTGGTGCTCTGTCCCCGCCGCCTGGTCTCCTACTGCATCCCTCACACACCCCACACCACCCCACGAGCTCCCACGCCACGCCCTGAATGTCCAGTGTCAGCTCCATCCCAGGACCCGCCGCTCTCTCCAAGCCTGGCTGCTCTCCCCTCTGTTCTTTGCATGGCTGCTTTCTTTTTTACATGTGCAACTCAGCTCTTCCTAAAAGCATGAGCTAAACTAGGCAGCCTCGATGATCATCCCCATTTTATTTCCTTCATACTACTTGAAAAATCCTTTATTTAACTGTTCTCCCCCCCCATATCATTAGTGTCCAAAATAAACCTGGCCTGAGTACATATGAGTAGATTAGTGACTGGGTGAGTGGATGGATGGGCAGAGTTGGGAGGACAAGTGGGTAGATAGAAGGGAAGGTGGATGTGCAAATGGATGGATAGATGTGTGGATGGATGGATGGATGGATGGATTGTGGAGAGATAGATGGGTGATGGATGGAAGGATGATGAATGGGTGGACGGGTGGGTGGGTGGGTGGATGATGAATGGATGTATGTGTGGATGGATGGATAGATGGATGGGTGATGGATGGAAGGATGAAGGATGATGGATGGAAGGATGATGAATGGATGGACGGGTGGGTGGGTGGATGATGAATGGATGGATGGGTGGATGAAGGATGGATGGACGTGTGGATAGATGGATGGGTGATGGATGGATGGAGGATAGATGGATGTGTAGATGGATGGATAGATGGATGGGTGATGGATGGAAAAATGAAGGCTGATGGATGGATGGATGATGGATGGATAGGTGGGTGGGTGGATGGGCAGGTGATGAGTGCGAGGACATATGGAGAGACTGATGAAAGAGTAGATGGATGGTAGTATGCATGTGAGAGTTCGGGTGGATGGATGGAGGAATGGGTGAGGGAGTGGTTGTGTGAATAGACAAGTTGATGAAGAGACGTGAGAAAGGTCAGTGGCGTGTGGGTAGAGAATGAATGGCACTGTTCATGAAAGGTGGGTGGGTGAGGAAATGGTTGCGAGGCTCAGTGAGTGGGTCTTGTGTGTGGGGACTTGCTGCTTCCTGGAATAAGAGGTATGATTTGTTTCCTTTAAAGAGGTAGAGGACGGAGTAGGGGATGTGACAGGTTTGAGAGAAGGGAGATGGCTTATCAGGGGTAGGTAGGAGATTGAGCAGTGTTTCAAACTCAGCTGTTTGGCAGTAGTGGGGAGCATCGGGCAGAGTGGGGTGCAGAGCAGCCTGGGCCCCTTGGGCTGCACTGCAGCGCATATCACTTACACCCTCTTATCTTCACAGCGCCCCTGCTACCACCCTTCTCTCTCCAGGAGGGTAAAGTAGGCCTCATGGAGAATGCGCTCTGCAGTATCTTATTCTCCGGAGGCTCTGGCTCAGGCCAGGACTACTTTTTGGACGAGACCATGCTGTGTGCAGGGGACTTCACGGGAAAGTCCATCTGCCGGGTGAGTAAGGCTAGTGTCTGCTGTTCGCTTGCCTGTTTGGCCTCAGTTTCCCCAGGAGGATCTGTGTGGCCCCAACTCTTTTTACGGAGGCTCCTGGACTTCCTGTCTCCATCCCTCTGTGTGTTTTTCCTGGGCCTCTGGCATCTCCCCCCAAGATGAATAACCGCTTCCCCAGCCCACCCCAGCATGAGGAGGGCCTGCTGGAATGGCCCTCGCAGAGCATCTGCTTGTCACATATTTTAAACTTTTTACTGAAGCATGACATACAAGAATGAGTAAGTTATAAATGCCGACACAATATGTCACCAGCCCCCCAGAGGCCCCTGCGGTCCCCTTCTCGTCCCTGACGCCCAAGGGTAACCACCACCTTCACTTTTAAGCTCAGACTCAATTCTGAGTTTTCTGAAAATGGAATTTGCAGTCAGCACTCTTTTGTGTCCTGACATTATTTTTATGAGATCCACCCACCCGTGACGCGTAGCTTGTTGGCTCATTGCAGTGTGTTGCTGTGTGAATCCTATTTTCGGTTTTCTGGTTGATGGGCACTGAGTAGCTTACACGTTGGAGGTGTATGAGTAGCCGCGCTCCGCAGCTTCGCCTGTCTTTGGGGCAGAGGTGAAAACTGTATCTTTTGTATTCTGCTTCATAAAAGCCCATGGATAGAATTGCCAGATGAAAAGTGTGTGTGTTGAGCTGTTGGAGAGGTTCGTGAATGGCCCTTTCTCTAGCAGTGGATGGGAGTTTAAGTCTTTTCCGCTTGGCACTTTCCAACCCTTCTCATGTTGGCTATTTTGTTGAGTTATGTGTGGGTTTGTGACTTCCATCTTCATTTTCCTGATGAAATTGTAGAGTTTGGTGGATTTTCCCATGTGGACACATGTGAACAGAACACCCCTCATGCCCCTTTCTTCTATTTTTTTTTCCTCCTCCTCCTCCTCCTCTTCCTCCTCCTCCTCCTATTTTGGTAATGGGGGTTTAACCCAGAGGCATTCTACCTCTGAGCTACACCCCTAGCTCTTTATTTATTTATTTATTTTTTGCAGGTCTGGGGATGGAACCCAGGGGCATTCAACCTCTGAGTGACACCCCCAGCCCTACTTTTTTTCTTTATTTTGACACAGGGTCTCCCTAACTTGCGGAGGGCCTCACTAAGTAGCTGAGGCTGGCCGTGAACCACGATCCTCGGGTCTCAGCCTCCCGAATACTGGGAGTACAAGCATGCGCCACCATGCTTGCCTCCCCTACCTCTTTTTTATTTTTTTTATCATTTATTTTTTATTTATTTATTTTTTTGGTGGTCTTAGGGTTCCTGGAAACCCTTCTACCTCCGGGCTACATGCCCAGACCTATTTTTATATTTTTATTTAAAAACAGGGTCTCTTAAGCTAGGGATGCTGGCTTCGAATCTGCGCGACCCTCCTGTCTCCACCTCAAAAGTGTGGAGATTACAAGTGTGTGCCACCATGCCAGGCTTTATCTTTTTTTTTTTTTTTGTGGGTCTGGGGATGGAACCCAGGAGCATTTGACCTCTGAGCGACACCCCCTGCCCTATTTTTTATTCTTTTATTTTGAAACAGGGTCTCACTGAGTTGCAAAGGGCCTCACTAAGTAGCTGAGGCTGTCCACAAACCGCGATCCTCCAGTCTCAGCCTCCCGAATGCTGGGATTACAAGCGTGTGCCCCCACGCCCGGCTCTCTTTCATTTTAAAACAGGGTCTCAGGTTGCTGAGGCTGGCCTCAAGCCTGTGATCCTCCTGTCTCATCCTCCCAAGTACTGGGATAATAGGCATGTGCCACCATGCCCAGCTTTATGCCCCCCTTGTCACCAGTTAAGTTCCATGTATTTTTTAAAAGTTTTTCTTCATAACTTTATTTTATTTTTATTTTTATTTTTTGAGGTGCCATTCTGAATTGTCTATTATTTATTTATTTTTTAAGATTTAAATTTTTAAAAAATATATATGTATTTTTTTCAAAAAGAAGAAAGATTTATTTTGTGTTTTTTGCATTTTATAATCTTTTATTATTATTATTATTATTATTATTATTGTATTCATACATCACTTTGGAATACAAGACTTGAGAGGATATACAAGCACATATCATCCAAAAAGCCCTCATCCAATCCCCATCCTATTCCCTCTCCCTCCCTCGATCCCATGCTTAATTGGTGATTATCTTTGATATAATTATTTACGCACCTCATGAGTTTTAAAAAGATTCCATCCTCCCCTATACCCTCCCCTCTCATTGGTCACCTTAATTGCTTTTCAATAGGGCCCTTTCTACTACTCGACCTCCTCCTGTTACCCCTTTCCTCCTAGTTCTTGCTAATTAGGGGAAGCATCTGGATTTTATTTTCTGTGCTATTTCTCTGTGCATGCCGCATTGCAAGTTCTGATCCCACTCTTGACGGCCCCAGTAGTGGCCTGGCCACCCGGAGGACTCTGATCCCGACCTCGCTGGCTCCAGTACCAGGCTTGCCTCATGGGAGGCCCCGATCCTGGCCTCGCTGGCCCCCACACCGAACTAACCCCTAGGCTGGCTCCTCTTCTGGCCTCAGAGGCCCCAGCACTGGCCTAGCTTCACGACAGACTCGATCCTGGCCTCACTGACCCTGGCACCGGCCTAACCCCTTGGCAGGCTCCTATCCTGGTCTTGTAAGTCCCAGCTCCATCCTTGCCTCACAGCAGTTTCCGATCCTGGCCTCACTGGCCTTGGCACCGGCCTTACCCCTCGGCAGAGTCCGATCCCGGCCTCGTAGGTCCCAGCACCAGTCATGCCTCATGGCAGGCTCCGATCCCGACTTTGCTGGCCCCGGCACCGGCCTAACCCCTCGGCTGGTGCCGATCCCTGCCTCAGAGGCCTCAGTGGCAGCCTTTCCTCACGGCAGGCTCCGGTTCTGGCCTCGTTAGCCCCGGCACTGACCTCACCCCTCGGCAGGCTCCAATTCCGGCCTCGGAGGCCCCAGCACCAGCCATACCTCAAGGCAGGCTCTGATCCCAGCTTCGCTGGCCCTGGCACCGGCCTAACCCCTCAGCTGGCTCCTATCCAGACCTCGGAGGCCTCAGCACCGGCCTTGCCTCGCAGCAGGCTCCAATCCCGGCCTTGTTGGCCCCGGCCCTGGCCTAACCCCTCGGCAGGCTCCAATCCCGGCCTCGGAGGCCCCAGCACCAGCCTTGTCTCACAGCAGGCTCTGATCCCAGCTTCGCTGGCCCCGGCACTGGCCTCACCCGTTGGCAGGCTCCGATCCGAGCACCCTCTTCACCCAGCAGGTTGTCCCACGTTTCCAAGGGTGCGTGGTGGTAGTATTCTGCCTCTGAAGTAATTTCTTCAAAAGTTCCAGGTGCATTACGTCAGATCTCTGCCTCCCCTGAGTACTTGCCGCTGCCAATGCGACTGCCTCCACCATTTCAAATCTTTCCCAAGCTATTTTCCCATACCACATAATGTCCAGTGTTCCTAAGCATGTGTGATGGTAGCACTTGACCTTTGGGGTAATTTCTTCAGAGGATCAGGGTGGGTTGGATCATATGTCTGCCTCTCCCAAAGACAAGTCTCCACCGCCATCTCGGCCACTGCTGCTGCCACCACCTTCCTCCTAGGTCTCTGCTAGACTCTCTCCTTACAGGTGATGTCCCGGATTCTTAACTATGTAGAGAAGCAGCAGTCCTCCTTCACAGGGAATTTTTCCAAAAGTTCCAGTTCAGATGGATATGTTTTGTCTGCATCTCCAATATTCTAGCTGCCGCCGCAGCCTTCTTAACCCCTCTTGAATATTTTTCTTTTTTCGTTTCCCCTTTTTTTTTTTTTTAAAGTAAGAGAAGAGAGTATGTGTGGTTTGGGGAGGATGTGGGATCAGGTACTTGGTAGCGATGAAAAATTTTTTTTCTTTCCGGGTGGGAGGGGGGTCTCCATAGGGTGCCCCGCCGGTGCCCACCCACCCGCCTGGAGTTGGAGTCTTGTGGCCCAGACCATCCGGGTGGGGGGGTGTCACCTAAAGGTGCCCTGCCCACGCCCGCCCACCCTCCCGGGGTCAGAGCCATGCGGCCTGGACCTCCAGGGCCTTCCGGGTAGGGGGGTCGCTTAATGGTGCCCAACATGCGCCCGCCCACCCACCCAGGGTCGGGGCCAAGTGGCCTGGACCTTCGGGCCCTTCCGGGGGGGGGGAGGGTTGCCAAAGGGTGCCCCACCCGTGCCCGCCCACCGCCCTGGGGTCGGGACCAAGTGGCCCAGACCTCTGAGTCCTTCCAGGTGGGGGGTTTGCCTAAGGGTGCCACGCGCGCACCCGCCCACCATCCCGGGGTCGGGGCCATGCAGCCCGGACCTCCGAGGCCTTCTGGGTGGGGAGGGTCCCCTAAGGGTCAAGTTCCATGTATTTTTGTATGTTTTCTGTCACTGGACGCCCCGCCTGTATCCTGGACATCTCCTTCCTGTTTCTTCCCCTCCACTTTTCTGTTGGTTTGTATTTCTAAGTAGGAGCCCACCAATGGATGTATGGATGTGTCTCATTTTATAGGTGGGTCAAATGAGGCCCAGAGAAGAAATTGGCCAGCCCACAGTGGGGCGGCCAGTCAGGACCCTGGTGTCCTGAGGCCAAGGCCAAGCTGCCTGTCCACTGTGGCTCTGGCCCATCCTCCTGTGCAGATCTCTGTGAGCCGCACACAGGTGTCCCTGCGGCCTGGCTCTCCTGTGGGACCATCTTGCCCCGCCTGCATTTCAGGACCCGAGTTCACTCCCCCGGTGATGTGAACTGTCTCCACCAGGCCTGGGTGTGGGAGTTTTCTAAAGATGTGAAACCAGGAGACTTCCGGGAAGATGGCGACCAAGAAAAGCGGGGATTAAGAGCCCCGCTAACAACCAATCTCCATTACCACAAAATCAGCGCCTTTCATAACCAGAAAACACCATCGCCAGAGAAACAAAAAAATCACCAGGCTCCAGAGAGAAAGCGGACTGAGAACAGAGCTCAGAGCCACAGAGGAGATACACCGGCCTCACGCCCGAGGACGCAGCAGCAGTGCCATACTGCCAGCGGCAGCGGCGATTTCACCGGATGGCTACAGCAAGCCGAGGTGAGCCGCTGCGGAACAGCCAGGCGGGATTTCTCGGCGCAGAGGGCATCTAAAGCTCCCAGTGGCTGAGCTCAGCACACGCTGAAGGGATTCAGAGTGGAAATCAAAACCAAGAAGAAATAAGCCAGCCTCACGGCCGAGGACGTAGCAGCAGCACCATATTGCCACCAGCGGCAGCAGCAGTGAATTCACCGAGTCCAGTACAGCTACATCTGCGTACTCAAGAACAGTGAGTCAAATTTCAGGCCACAGAGGAGAAATCCCAGTACTGTACTCCCTGGGACTTGACCCAGTGGGGGAGTGGCGGTGGCAGAGATATCACACCATAGGAGAACGTGCAACCTGGCACCCCCCATAGTCTAAAGCAGCCTCTATCGACTCCCTGGGTCGGAGATTCTGTGATACAACCCAGTAAAGGAGTAGTGGGGTCTGAGATACTACAGACTCGAGATCCAGAGCACCTTAAGGTAAGTCGTAGTGACCCAAGGGAAGAACCCAGAGAAGGCACAAACTTCCAAAATCATGAGAAAGAGGAATAATACTGGAGCAATGAATGCCCACAACCCCACAATATCAGAACCTGATAAAACAGAAAATCAGAGATTTCTAGAAGATCAAATCAGGAAAATAACTGTAGAAATAATAGAGGTGCTTCGAAAAGAACTCAGAGAGAGCCAAAAAGAGATAAAGGATGCAATTAATGAAGTAAAGGCCTCAATTCAAAGCACAAACAACCGATTAGACCACATGGAGAACAGAATCTTGCTCTTAGAAGATGATCATTCCAAAAATGAACGCATAGTTTCTAAGCTAGAAAAAAATATCCGACAGCAGGAATCTGATATTGAAGAAATATGGGTCCATTTTAAGAGAGCTAACCTAAGAATAATTGGAATAGAGGAGGGAAAAGAAAGTGAAACCAAAGGGATCAACAATCTCTTCAGGGAAGTAATAGCAGAAAATTTTCCAAACATAGAGCAAGAGGTCGGTACATAGGTCCAGGAAACTTATAGAACTCCCTTCAGACAGGATCGGAGAAGAGGATCCCCACGCCACATAATTGTCAAAATGACCAATGTGGAAGCCAAGCAGAGAATCTTAAAGGCAACAAAAACAAAGGGCCAAGTGACATTCAGAGGCAAACCAATTAGAATCACTCCAGACTTCCCAAACCAAGTCATGAGAGCCAGAAGGGCTTGGAGTAACATATTCCAAACTCTGAAAGAAAACAACTTCCAGCCAAAAATTTCCTACCCAGCAAAACTTTCTATCAAATTAGATGGAGAAATAAGAAGCTTCCATGACAAACAGAAACTGAAGGAATTTATGTCTTCAAAACCAGCACTAGAGAAAATACTCAAAGAGATTAACTACAAAGAAGAAATAGGTAACACACACCAGGACCAGAGAAATAAGATTTTCCATCCAACAGACAACTAAGATTGGTTATCTGTGGAGATTCATTATTTATGTTAGTCTTTTACCTATCTCTAAATTGTATTGTTTGCCCTTATTGTTGTTAATTTTTAGGATTTCTATTTGGAATATTTATATACCTTCAGATATAGCATTTGGAAATATTTTATCCCATTCTATTAGTAACTTTTAACTGTTTACATTGTCTTTGGATATACATTATTTTTTTATTTTTTAGGGAGTTTGTATACTCTTCTGTTGCCTGTGCCATTGAAATCATATCCAATAAATCACTGCCAATTTCAATGTTGTAAGTTTTTATGACCCAGATTTTCTCCTAAAAGTTTACAGTCTTAAGATTTATATTTAGGTCTTTTATCTATTTTGAGTTAATATTTGTATATGGGATTAGGTAAGGGTCCAATTTTATTCTTTTTCATGTAATTATTATTTTTCAACAATATTTAGTTAAAAGATTATTATTTCCACCAATAAATGTTCGTGGAAACCTTGTCAAAAATAACTTGACAATATAGGGAAGAATTTAGATCTAGGCTTTTAACTCCAGTGTTTTATATATCTGCCTTTAGAACAATACTACACTGTTTCAATTATTGTAGCTTTATATGGTTTGAAATCAGAAAATATATATCTTCTAGCTTTGTTCTTTTTTCAAGATCGTTTTGGGTATCTAGAGTCCATTTTCCATATTAGGATAGATTTTTTTCTGAAAAATAAATATATAAATATATGACAGTTTCACCTAAAAAAAATAGAAAAATAAATTCTCTGGTAAGAAAGCAAAAAGAAATATTGAAATGTTATCTTTAAGTCATCAAAAGCTTGGTATCAGACAAATGAAACTGTTATGTGAGATTATCATTGTTAATTTTGGATAAATTGCTATAATACTAGATGTCAACCACTAATCCAAGCATGGGAGGGAGGGATGGGGAGGGGTTGGGGTGGGGATCGGGTGGGGGCTGACTGGGCGATGTGTGCATGTATGTCTACAAAAGTTTGTATCCCACTATGATGTATGAATACAGTGTACCAATAAAAAAATAAATTAAAAAAATAAAGTTAAAAGTAAAACAGGGACTTCCAGAAGATGGCAACTGAGGAAAGTAGCACATACCATTCCTGCTGAAACCTAATCTTTATTGCCTCAAAAACAGCATTCTACAAAGCCAGAAAATACTATCAGTAGAGGAATAAAAATGATAGATACAAAGTACAGGTTAAAAGAGGTTTAGAAGAAAAAAAAAAGATGTGAAACCAGGGATTGAGACAAAACCATGAGCCCAAGTGAAAAGAGAGGTTAAAGACGGTGTGTGTGTGTGTGTGTGTGTGTGTGTGTGTGTGTGTGTGTGTGTGTCGGCGTCCTGCTGCAGCTCAGGGTTCATGAGCCAGGGTCTGTGTACTGATATCAGTTACCAAGTCGGCTCAGAGATCCCTCTGTCCATACAGCTATCCCCTCCTGGCTGTAAACAGCGGGTTGTCGCAGGCCACCAGGTGCCCAGGAATAGAGAACGACGGGAAAGGTCCATGTGTTGATAGATGAGGGTCAGCGCCATTGCCCCTTGCTGCCCGATTCAGTGTCCCACCCCGAGGACTGATCTGGTGGGGCCACAGACACCTGGCATCTCTGACCCCGCTCAGCTCCACCCACTAACTCTTCTCTCTCTCTCTCTCTCTCCCCCAGGGTGATTCCGGGGGCCCCCTTGTCTGCTACCACCTCCATGCCTGGGTCCTGGTGGGCCTGGCCAGCTGGGGCCTGGACTGCCGACATCCCGCCTACCCCAGCATCTTCTCCAGGGTTGCCTATTTTAGTGACTGGATCAGCAGTGTCAAGAGGCTCGATGTTCCCCCAACCCCCACACCCTCTGTTCCTCACACAGACGCTCCGAGGCAGTCACTGAGGGCTGCCGGCTGGCCTGGGACCCACGGCACCCTTGTGCCCGCACCAACGAGGCTCCTTCTGCCAGTCATCATCATGACACCATGGCAAGCCCCTGGGTGAGCATGGCCCTGGCCATTCTCTCTGCTCAGGCCCAGGTTCCCAGGCTGTGGCCCCCGTCTCCAGCCCACATCGGCCCAAATGGTTTCTGTTCCCCAGCTTCTCTGTCCAACATCGGCCACTCCCCAAACCACGCCCGGCAAACCAAAGCAAATAAAAGACTCACCATCCAGCGATGGGTGACCCTTGGCACTCACCCTTCCTTTGAGTTTTGCCGTCTGACTCACCACGGAAGGAAATGAAATGCACAGGGACATTCAGCCACGGGCCCCTGGGGAGAAAGCAGGCTCACGGCAGGCCAAGGAGGTGCTGGGGAGCTGGGCACCAAGTCCTTCAAAGAAGGCCACGCAGCGGGCGTAGTGATTCATCAGCAGACGGAGGAGGCCCTGCTGCCGGGCTGAAAGCTGAGTCCATTCCTGGGGTGCACTTTGCACCCTGCTTGCCTGCCCCGTAGGCCTCACCTCCCCACCTCTGCCAGGACTAACCCGCTGCCCATTTCCCAGGCCCCATGAACCAGCTCCCTGCTATCCCAGGCCCAGGTCACACCTCTCCAGTCTACATCCACCGCCTCCAGTGGGAGGAGCCACGTGTCACCTTGTTTATGTAGCTGAGCTGGCACCCGGGGTACCAGAAATAGGCCCTGGAGTAGGGCTAGGCTGTTTTTTCTGAAAATATGCCAGAGCCTTCATGCAGACAGTAGGGGCCCATGGTCTTACAGTGCAGCCCATCCCCGCCTTCAGAGCTCTGCATTAGCACAGTCTGCATGAACCAGGCTCCATTCTGGGATTTTAGTGCAAATTCTCTTTAATTCTGGTGTTTCCTAAATTTCCTGGGCCTTCCCCTGGCTGGAATACAGGCTGGCTTCAAACCTGAGATCCTCCTGCCTCAGCCTCCCAAGTACAGCCAGCCCTTTTTATTTTTTATTTCAAAACAGTGTCTTTCTAAGTTACCGAGGATCTGGCTAAGTTGCGGAGGCTGGCCTTGAACCTGAGACCCTCCTGTCCCAGCCTCCTAAGTGCCAGGATTGCAGGTGCACATTGCTGTCCCCAGCTGGTCTTACTTCTTTTTAATGTTGGGCTGAAGCCCGTTAGGGCTGAGCAGCTACCTGAGATGCTTTAGGAAGTAAGTGGTGAAATAGGAACGCGAAACCAGGTCTCTCCTGACAGACCTTGAACACCTCTGTCCTTGCCTCTCCCACAAGCTGAGCCAGATGCTGGGGGAGGCTTTCTCTGACCTGTCCCAAGGGTGGGCGTCAGACACCCACTGTGCAAGACGGAGACGGGGCCTGCAGGGCCTCTGAAGGGCGGCCATCAGGTAGAGAAGGGATTGAGTGTTCTGTAATAGGCCGGCACCTCTGTGCCTTCCCAGTCAGTGGTCCATCAGACGCAGACCTCAGGGCCAGCGTCATTAGAGCACACACGTCAGCGGTGACACCCGCGCCTGAGGTGGGAGGAGAATAACGCTCTATTGCTCAGCTGTGTCACCGCCAAAATGAGGGATTGTTAAAGTTGAGGAAAAGCCAGTATCTAAAAGCAAGCGAAGGAGCCAGCCATGGTGGTGCACACCAGTAATCCTAGTCCCGGAGAGGCTGAGACAGGAGGGTTGCAGGTTCAAGGCCAGTCTCAACAACTTAGTGAGACCTCGTTCAAAGTAAAAAATAAAACAAGTCTGGAGGTGTAGCTCAGAGGCAGAATACCCTTGGGTTACACCTCCAGTATAAAAATAACTTAAATGCAGCTGAATCTGGCAGGTTTTTGAGGCTTTCCCCCAGTTTCAGTAACACACCTGAAATCTACCTTAGCTGTCGAGCTTTTCCTGGGACTACCGTGCTGGCTTCTTTCACCATTAAGCTACTGGAGGTGTTGTGTCTGTTGCCAGTTTTGGACACTACAAGTAAAGCTACTCTGTGGAGAGAGTTCTGTGAAGACACAAGTCTTCATTTTCATGGGATAAATAGCAAGGAATGCAATTGTTGGGTCATATGGGAAGTGCATGATTCGTTTTTAATTTTTTTTTTAAAAAACACACTATTTTCCAGAATGATTTTTCATTCTACAGTCCTCCAGAAATAAATGACAAGTCACTTTCATAGTATTTTCACCAGCATTTGATAATATCACTAATTTTCGTCTTAGCTGTGCTAATTGGCATGTGATTATTCTCCTCAGGTTATTAATATGCATTTCATTAATTATTAGTTAAGTTGAGAATCTTTTATGGCTTACTTGCCAAAAATATGTCCTCTTGGGTAAAATGTATCTTAATGCCTTTTCTCACTTTTTATTTTATTTTGTTTTATTTTATTTTTTGCTGTCCTGGGGATGAAACCAAAGGCAATCTACCTTTGAGCTACACCCCCAGCCCTATTTATTATTCTTTATCTTGAAACGGGGTCTCACCAAGCTGCAGAGGCCTAAGTAGCTGAGGCTGGCTGTGAACCTGTGACCCTCCTGTCTCAGCCCCCCCAGGACTGGAATTATAAGCATGCACCACCCCATCCAGCTTTTTTCTCGCTTTTAAAATTTCTATTTTTACTGTGGAGTTTTTAGTTATAGATTCTAGATGCAGGAGTTTATTAGGTATCATTATCAGCACCAAATAATAGTAAAAAAAAAAAAAAAAGATCTTCATACTGTATCACAAGCAGAATGGTGGCAAAGTAGCCACACATTGTTTAACCTTTTAATGCCTCTTTGGTGCATTGTAATCGCAGGACACAGTGAGGTTCAAAGCGATACAAACACACACGTGTGGGGGTCTTGGCGTCCCTCTCAGGACGCACCCTGCACTCCCCCTTCCCATACAGAATAGTGAAGTTGGTAGTGATACCTTCCAATCGGACGCAGCATATTCTGAGTGCGTCCTCCCTCGGCCTTTCACCCTCTCCTCCCTTCTCCATCCCTTCCGTTCTCCCATGGGTCTCTCTCAACTAGCTACGTCTCTCTGGCCTCGCAGTTTCTTTCTAGCTTCCACATACAAGAGAGAACACATGATCCTTGACCTTTGAGACCAGCTGATCTTACTCGGCACAATATTCTCTAGTTCCGTCCATTTTCGTGCAAATGACATCCTTTTCTCCTTCTTTACGGCTAAGTAGACTTCCACTGCACGTATAGGCCACATTTTCGTCATGCATTCATCTGTTGAAGGGCGCCTAGGTTGGTTCCATAATTTGGCGATTGTGAATTGTACTTCTATAAACATAGATACGCAGGTACCAATATGATTCACTTTGGTGAATGTTATGGAGCCATTGCGTCGATGTGTGTACTGATGGCACACAACAACGGGCCAGCACTGCTGGCTCCTTAAGAGGAGTCAAGGTGGCAGGCGGAAACAGGAAGACCAGGCTCGAGGCCAACCCTGCAACTTAGTGATACCCACTTCAAAATAAAAAGTGATGAGGGTGGCCGGACGTGGTGGCGCACGCTAGTAATCCCTGCACTTGGGAGGCAGAGACAGGAGGATCGCGCAGGTTTGAAGCCAGCCGTGCATGCTGGCTTAGGAGACCCTGTTTCCAAATTTAAAAAAATGTAAAAAAAAAAAAAATAGGTCTGGGAGTGTAGCCCAGAGGTAGAAGGGCTTCCAGGAACCCCAGTACCACCAAAAAAAAAAAAAAAAGTGATGAGGGTGTAGCTCAGAAGTAGGAATGCCCATGGGTTTAATGAGAGAGAGAGAGAGAGAGAGAGAGAGAGAGAGAGAGAGAGAATATCCAATTCGTGGCACTAAACTGTACTAGTAGGGATTACATTTGTCATTGTGATACACCTGCATTGAAAATTTTTCTGTTAAGCATATTCTAGATGAAGCAGTAAAAATGATTAATGAGAGTGAATGTCTCAATCAGACGAACACTATATTTCTGCATACTGATCTAAACTGGTGGGGAGGAGATGAGGCATGGATGAATTTGGAAAGACATGGAGATGGTCTAGGATTGCTTAGAGTTGGGGTGTAGGTGGGGGATGGAATTTTAGCTAAAAGGGAAGGAATTTTTCTGCCATACTGGGGGTGGAACCCAGGGGCATTCTACCTTCGAGCTACACCCCCAGCCCTATTTTTTTTGTGTAATACTGGGGTTCCTGGAAACACTTCTACCTCAGGGCTACACTCCCAGACCTATTTTTATGTTGTTGTTTTTTTTTTTTTAATTTAGAAACAGGGTCTCTTAAGCCAGCACGGCTGGCTTTGAACCTGCGCGATCCTCCTGTCTCTGCCTCCCAAGCGCGGGGATTACAAGCGTGCGCCACCACGCCCGGCTCCCAGCACTTTTTCTTAATTTATAAATAAATAAATAAATAAATAAATAAATAAATAAATAAATAAATAAATAAATAAAGTGAGGGCCCAACATTCCCAAGAAGTACTTTAAAATGTTTTCTGTCTCTTGTCTCTGACATCCATGGCTGCCTCAAACACCTCATGGTCCCCTGGACACTCTTGCTTTGATCGCCAAGTTCAGGTTGCCAGTCCACAGGGCTCCACCCTCTGTCTTCTTTAGATGACTCCACCGGCATGGAGCCTTCCAGCCATCTCTGGTCTGGTCACAGTGAAGAACCTTCTCTACCCATGACTAGCACAAGTTCTGCAGTTAGCTGGCGGGACACTGCGCATGCGTGTGAATCTGAGGTAGGACAGAAGAAATAAGAGAAATTGGGAGAAAGGAGACAAAGAGGCAGGAAAGGCCTCACTTAAATCTAGCCATTCTACGCTGTTCTCGCCTGCACGCCAAAGTTTTCTTCCACATCGGAATTCTTAAAAGATCCAATAAAATATACTTTGGAGTATATTTATAGTATCCATTTTGGTTATAGGATATATTATTAGACCAATCGAAAAAAGTCTCGAGACGGTATTGCTCAAAGTCCAGGTGATATGGGTGCTAACCATCAGCCAGATCATGCCACCCTGAAGATTCTGAGGCAAACCAGACCACCGTCACCTGCTCTGTGCGCCACAGTCAAGGAACTGAGCGCATCAGGCTGACACTGCCCCCACGCACCTCTTACACTCTCCCAAGTATAGTTCCCAATGAAATAAGAGCGACACAGCCCTCAAAAGGTGTCTCTTGTGATGGCCAGTGTGCTGGTATTGGAAAATTGCTCTGGTACTAATTTCCAAAATGTAAGAAGCAGTCAGAGCCTAGGTGCTGCGCGGGCGCTCAGGCAGGGAGGGGAGGGGTGGCGGCTGTCACGCCGCAGAGCTCCCCTGTCTCTCTGTTCTTTGTTCTAGTGACTAAACTATAGTAAGGACGTAAAAGAAATGAAAGCCTTTAGCCTTAAAAGTTCTAGAGACAACTGAAGCTTTTAGCCTTAAAAATATGTAAAGGTAATCAGTGCCTCTGTTGACCTCCTCTCCTTTGTGACCTGGCTGGGTATAGGAAAGGTAACTGTGCTGCCTCAAAGCACCCAGAGCTGATCAACAACCAATGCTGTCTAATACAACAGAAAACAAGGTAGATGATTGACCCTGCACTGCGCAAGCGCACCGTCCAAAGGCAAAGAGGCACCGCCTGAGAAAAAATAACTTCCTAGCCCATTGCTTAGGTAACACTGATAGGAATATTCCAACACAAACTCTATTGAAAGGCCAGGGATGGAGAGCGGCAGAGCTCCATTTTGGGGATTCTCCAGTGTGCCCCAGGCATGCTGCTTTTTCTTCTAGTTCTATTTCATGCTGATTTTGTAATAAAGACTTGTCAATGCTTCACCAAGCTATTAGTTTTGATTTCCCTATTCAACAAATTTTACTTGAACAGAGGGAAAAGAGCCCACAGCGCCATTACAACGGTAACAGCCAGCATTCTCCTTAGATGCGTATTTCTCACGTTCTGAAATAAATCTATGTCTCTGACTTTTGCTGAAATTCCTTACTGCTATGTACACCAAGAACCAGCCAGTTCTGAGTTTTGTCCCCCTCTGTCCACTGCTCAGAATCCCTCTGGGCCCTTCGTGAAATCGACATTCTCCACTGACAAGTCCACATTTTAATCTATGTAAGCAGCCCCTGGACCACTTCCCAGGCTACAGCAACTGTGCTAATAAAGCCTATTTCACATGGCTGTATTTCACCTGATTTCTACCTCAAGGAGAGCAGTTGTGCTGGTCACACTGAGGCAACAACCAGCCAGAGAGGGACAGGTGCCCGTCAAGAACTGCCAGGAGCTCTGGCTCTCTGCAGCATTCCACTGACCTGTCCATAGTTGCTGGCTCTGGCTTCCAGGAAGGCACCAGGAGACCTACTAGCACCAGGAACTGAGGACTGCCCTCAAGGCAAAGAGCCCTAAAGGTAACAGCAGAGACTGACTAGCCCTTGGAGGAAGAGATGCACTTGACTATCCTCTTTTTATTAAAAAAATTTTTTATGGTACTGGGGATGGAACCCAGGGCCATTCTACCTCCAAGTGACACCCCAAGCCCTAGATTTAGTCTTCATTTTGACACAGGGTCTCACTGAGATGCAGAGGGCTTCACTAAGTAGCTGAGCTGTCCACCAATCCAGATGCTCCCACCTCAACCTCCCAAATGCTGGCATTACCAGGGTGCGCCATCACACCCGACGTGGCATTACCAGGGTGCGCCACCACACCCGACGTGGCACTTGCCTATTCTTGGTCACTACATGAATTAAGCAAAAACCCTCATCAGAGCAGGACAATAAAGATTATTAAGGGACATAGATAGCATAGGGACACACACAGAAGGCTGAAGAGGGGCCTTGTGAGTGGACAGACGGGTGGGATTATGGGGAATTCTAGGAGCAGCCTCATTCTAGAGGAAGACCTTGGCCAGACACCTGCACACGGAGCCTGGCACGCCGGCTCCTTCCTCCTCTCAGTCCTCACTCCACGGAGGACAGAACGCAAGGCAGTGGCACCACGAGCAGTTTCTGGCCACACTGCCTTTACTCATAAGACACACACACCCCAAAGTTCAGCCTCCACCCAGGCACGATCCCTCCCTCTCTCACCCCTCTGCTGACCCTCTCAATACCCTCCCAACCTCCCCACGCTGAGGACCTGGCTCCTGCCGCTGGGAGCACAATGGGAAGAGCGGCCACGCGAGTTGCTGGCGTCAGGCCTCCTGATACAACTGAGATCCAATTGCCTCCAAGACGGAGATGCTGACACCAGGGGCAGGACTGGCCTGTCTGGGAATGCTTTCCAAATTGAGCCTAAGAATTCTCAGACAATTGGTAACACACCGATGTCCAAGAGACACAGGTAATGAAGGGATGTGAAGTGAAGTTTCTCTACATGAAGCAGGAACTTGCGAGTGGGGTCATAAACGGAATTTCAGGGAGTTTTGGTCTTTCTCTCCCAGGAACAGTGGAATGACCAGTCTAAACCTAAAGGCCTCGTCCAGACACCTAGTGCGCCTGTGCAGCCTAGAACTTGGAATCAAGGATCCTGCAGTCCTCCCAGTCCTCACCCCATGGAGCAGCACAGATACCAAGACAAGAGTCAGCACATTCGTTAACCACACTAATTTACTTAAACATATTACAATAGCCCGGAATTCAGTTTCCCACCACACCCACTCTCCCAAACTTTCTCATCCCCTGCCCGCCCTCTGCCCACCCCAACCCTCCCAATACCCTCCCCTACCTTCCCATGCTGAGGACCAGCGGGATCCCCACAGTGTGAGGAGCCTTCAGTTCATTGGGGGTGCAGGATGCACTGAGGGTGAACCCACGCCAAGGCCCAACCTGAGTGGTAAGCACCCTGGGGGCCGCCCACTGACACCACGGGCCTCAATGCCTCTTCTTCTTCTTCCTCTTCGGGGGCCCCAATGACTCGCACTTCTTCTGAGGCTGTGAGCCTCGAGCCAGGCCCAGAGCCTCATCTGGCCGTCCAGATCCATCCAGGGAAGGCCCAGAGCAGGGGGCCTTTGCCAGCCAAGATGCGCCTCCCATGAGAGCTTGCGTGTTGGAGTGGGTGGCTGGATGCAGGGTGGGGTGGAGGCCCCTTCCCTGCTGGGACGCTCGACCTCCAGGACAGAGGAGGTCCATGGCAGGGCCCTGGCTGTGGGACAGTTCCAGGGGCAGCAGACGGTGCTGGGAGGCCAGGAGGAAGGCCAGGCTGGGGAGCTCATCGTCCTCTCTGAGGCCGACTGCTGTCCCACTTGGTCCCGCCGTGGGAGAGGCCATGCTGGGGCTCACTGGACCTCTTGGCCTGAGGCTCACGCAGGTGGCTGTGCTCTCCTCAGTGTGGGGCCTGGCAGCACCGAGGGAGCCCTTGGCAGCACGCTTAGGCAACTCTGCATCTGTGGCCCTGCATCTTGGAAGTTCCTGCGAGGTGATCCGTGGGGGGCAGGCCTCAGTGCTGACCCCTTGCGCACCACGGCCATCTTGCTCTGCACCTCGGCAGGCCGCAGGCTTGGAATCTCTTGAGTCCATTGCAGGCACAGCGCGACTCCATTGGCCCCACGCCCCTCCTTTCTTCTTGGAGGACTGGAGACGCTTCTCCACCAGCTGCAGGAGGAAATGGGACTTGCCGACTCTGCACAGGGCAGGGGGAGGGCAGAGGGGCTGGGACCCCGGGAGCTTGGGACGGGAGCGAGGACCTGAGCGTCACCTGTCTAGGTCTCAGAGAAGGACTTGGTCTCTGCCAGCTCACGTGGTGGGCCTTCTTTCAGCCCTGCAGCCTCAGCCGTCCCTGGATCTCCTGTCTCCTCTCATCTTATCCATCCCACAACACCCCGTCCAGGGGCAGCCTTGTTCAGGAAGCCATGAATCCCCAGCAGAACAGGGCTAGCCAGGTTGACCAAGGCTTGAGAGCAGGGTCTCCACCACCCAGGTCTACCGCATATCCGCCCTCACCGTCTGGCGTTTGCTTCTAGAGGGTGGGGTCCCTCTCGGCTTTGTCTACCTGGTGTCCCATGCTCCTCTGTTCTACCAGGTGTTTCAGGTCCCCAGCTGTACATGGCGACGCTCTTGCCCTGGTCTAGCCGGGCTCTCCAGTCCTCTGTTAATCTGGGATCCCTTTCTTTCCTCTTCTGCCTCAGGAACCTTTGCTTGCCAGTGTAGCTGCTGCCCTGGTTCGTGGTGGTCCATCTCCCTTGTCCCACCTGGTGTCCCTCTCTCCTTTCTACCAGGTTTCCTCCCCTCCGCTAATGTTTCTGGTGACCATGCCCTGGTCTACCTGTTACCTTTCATTTCTTGTTTACAGGTATTCCCCTGGATACTTGTGTGCCTCCTGACCCTTCCTGCACCGCCTACCTGGTCAGAAGTCAGTCCTTCTTCCTCCTCCAACACTTTGGTTAGAGCCAAGATATCCATATCTGCTTCTGAGGAAAGCAAATCTGCCAGGAACTGGGGGTGAATGATGGCCTCCACCTGGGAAAAGAAGGATAAAGCATGGCTGACCGTGGCCTGGAGCAACCCCAAGGCCAAGGAGACTTCCAGGAAGAACAGGAAGCAATAAGCCTGGTACTGGTCCACACCATGGGGTTGCTAAATCGTCATGACCACTAGCTACACACATGCGCACGCACGCACACACACAAACACACACACACACACACACACACACACACTATACTTGGTACTAGGGACCCAGCTTAATTCCAAGGGCCTGGGTACCATTCCCAGAATCCTCCAGACATCAGAGCTCCAGGCCCAGCCTACCCTGGTGACAAAGTCCCTCTGGGCGCACAGCTTGTCAATGTAGCTCATGATGTTCGGGTTAGAGCTGGCGCTGTATCCTTCGGGCAGCGGCTGCATTTCGTCCCCTTCCCGGGCTGTGTCAGACGCCCCTGAGGCTGAGGAGCAAGTCACAGCCAGGTGCTCCATGATGTCAATGTACTCCTGCACGGCTTCAGGAGGGATCTCCTGCGGGGCCTTGGTCCGTGCTGGCAGCTGGCGCTTGGGTGCCGATGGGCGGGCAGCCCGGGACTTGGGACCAGTCTTCCTGGAGGCGCACACTGGGCCAGGGAGGAAGAGGAGGGTGGTGTGTGCAGAGGGCTCCAGCCTCACCCCAGACACTTGCTGCAGGGCAGGCAGAGGACCTAATCTGGCCCAGGGTGAGCCAGGGCATCCTGACCTCAGGACCCATAGAGGAGGCTGTGCATGAGGTGGGGCATTAAGACAGTGGTCACGTGGAGGACATTTAGAGCCACTGGTAGTCCAGTGGACAGTGCAGGGGGAGAGAGCGCTGAACTAGACAAGGTCAATAGCCAGCCAAGCAGTCCAGGAGCAAGGGCATCGGGGAGCCCAGCCTAGGGGCGTGCTCTGCTTGCACCCGCAAGTGCCCCATCCTGAAGGAAAAGTGCTCCTGGGGGACAGAGGTCTTCCTGAGCCCTGACTTCTCTCATGAGTGCTTATGGGAATGCGGGAAGCCTCACCTGGCTGCTGGGCCACCTTGGGAGCTGATGGCTTCGGGGGGTCCAGCCTGGGTGGGGCCGCAGGAGGCCGGCCCTGGAACTCCCCCATCAACAGCAGCTTGGGATTCTCCATTTCCTCCGCAGCCTCAAATTCCGTGAACCTGGGTGACAGAGATGATGGGTGGCTGGGATCCAGGTAAGCGAGAGTAGGGGTGCCAGCCACATCCCCATAGGAGGCGGGATCCCAGCACAGGGGCAGGAGCAGTGCGTGTGCATGCTGGGGCAGCCCCAGGAGGGAGCTGCAGCCTGGGCAGAACACAGCGTGGAGTTCCACCATGCCACCTAGCACCCAAGGGAAACTGGCCAGCCTAGCCGACCCATCAGGTCCCCTGTGGGATTCCTCCGCCAGGACTCTCCTGTCCCTGCCCAGGATCAAGCATAAAAGAGGGCACCAGTCAACTCATGAGGGAGGTGATTAGTGGCTGAGAATACCAGGGTCCTGTCACCCCGGGATCACGAGGCCCATGAGCCCTGGAGGTATTATCTGGGAGCCAAGGGCCAAGGGGAGGTCACACAGCGTGGAAGCTACCCAGAGAGGACTGGGATTCTTACAAGAAGGCAGGGATTGTGTGGCTGTTGTTGTTTGCTCGTTTGAGTGGCAGGGATGACAGGGAGGAGCAGAGGTCGTAGGAAGAGACTTGTCCTCAGGGTATCTGGAGGTAGGCTTTCCCACCATGCTGTCCCCACTCCCACCCCTTGAGGATGCAAGACTGTAACTGTGGCATCCTTGATGAGCAGGGGCGGCCCACCCTGTAAAGGGCAACAGGCCCCGTTGGGTGGGCGGCATGCACTAGTGGAGTGTCCGGTGTGTGCAGCCCTGCTGCGCAGGAGACCACGTTGGCTGGCTGTGTTAGGCCTCCCACCCTGCCCCGGAGCATCAAGGCCAGTGTGGACTGAATTCTAGTGAGCCTGGAATTTCAGGAGCCCCGAACTTGGAACCACAGCCCTCCAGGGAGGGGATGGTGCCTGGGCAGCAGGGGACGCAGGCTCGGGCCTGTAGGAGTGGACTCTCCCAACAGTGCTTGTGACCAGCCACACCACGCTGCTGTACAGTTCTCACACCCCACCTCTGGGCGGCCAAGGGCTCACTCACTTCTCCGCCATCTCGTGGAAGATCATCTTGTCAAAGTTGCTTGTGCGCTGCCATTCCTGCAGGCCCCTCCACAGCCCGTCCTCCAGAGACATGGTGGGCTCCCGTCGCGACAGGGTCCGGAGCACGGGGCTGGAATTGCTCAGGGTCAGCCACGGTCCCCCAGCCCGCCCTGCGTCCCAGGGGCCCCAGGTCAACACAGCCGCGTGCCTTTGTGTTCCTGCCTGGTCAGGTGCCCCTACCAGGTATGCTGAGGAGCCATGGCTGCACTCCCGGGGCTGAGGACCAGCGGGAGAAGGCACACTTCCCGCCTGGCCCGAGAGGCATGGTGCTGGCACGCGGCTCTCAGCTTGCCTTTCCCCTCCTGACCAGCCGTCCTTGGCGCCCTCCCGCCCCGGCCCCCCGCCCACATGTGCACTCGGGCAGGACTTCAGGGTGAGCCCAGGCCCTGGGGTGCTCACATGAGGAAGCAGGAGAGTGCCTTCACATCAGGCGTCCCGGGGAGGTTCCTGCGCACCAGGGTCTTGAGGCGCTGCCAGTGTCTAAAGTTCTCGTAGACGCTATGCTGTCTGCAGGAGCCATCCGTGGAAGCCCCGTCCTGGGAGCTGGCCAGGCTGCCCTCTCCACCTGCCCGGCACTGCCATGGCCCGCCAGTCATTGGAGACGCAACGGGGGCCAGGGTGGCTAACGGTGGTGGGCCCTGAGGGGCGAGGCCCAGGGGCCAGCTCCCCGCCGGGGGCTGAGGCTCGGCGCTGGCCGAGGCAGGCACAATGGTCACTGGGGCAGGAATCGCCATAAGGATGGGAGCGGGGTGCCCCGCAGCCCCACGGAGGGCGCTCCAGCTGGCTGGGGCCTGAGTGAGGACAGCATTCTGGGTGTTTGGAGGCCCTGCTGGCCGCCCTTCTGTCCCAACTTGGAAGATGAGGTTGAAAGGCCCAGGCCCGCCTGGCCCATGGCCGCCAGCTCCTGCCTCCAAAGGTGTCCTGGGATGGGCAGGTGGCAGCTGTGCGCTCCCCTGAGAGCACGGTGCAGGCATGAAGGTGCCTGGGGGCTGTTCCCAGAACCGCTGGACTGCTGGGACGGGGAGAGCTGGCAGGAGGGGCAGGCCAGCGAATGGAGACATGGAGGCCGCAGGGTTCAGGGCCATGTTCTGTCCCAGCCCTGTAGACGCTGTGGAGACAGAGGAAAGGGTTGAGCTGAGGAGGAGAACTGGCAGCTGGAGGGCGACGCCCAGCTCCTCGGTCACTGGGAGCAAAGGCTCAGCAGTTCCGGCCACTGCGGCAGGGGCATCGGGCAGTTTGTAAGTGTTTCCGAGTGGATTTCATGCTGTGTTCCAACTGTTCAGAAGTATCCCGGCAAACATCTGGCTCCAAGTCCACCCAAACTCCCTGGCCCTGTCTGCCAGGAGCAGCGCCTAGGCCTTCCCTCCTCTTGAGACCCCCCGCGGGCCTTGGAGCCTCCTGCCCAGGCATCTCCCTAGAGATGGATCTGTGGACTCTGCTCAGTGATGCCACCTCAGCATCCCACCGGCAGGAAAGGGACCTTGTCTCGGCCTGTCCCCGGCACTCGATGAGCCTGTGGGTTGGCCACAGGTTCAAAGGGTGATGCGCCCTTGCACCCTTTGTCTTTGTTTTGCTGATGTTCCTAATAATCATCTCTCTTCCCCCAACCTATCACGCAGAAACAAAGGCACATCAGTGGAACCTCTCCTTAGACGGTGCATGAGGAACCCTGAAGGGAAATCAGTAAAGAAGGTGGGTACTTCTTCTGGCACCTTCCACAGCAAAGACCAAGGTGGCGACATTTCTGGCCACCCTTTCCCCAGCAGTGGGCCTTGCTGTACATGGGGAGGTCTGTTTCCAGGGAAGAGGTGAGTGGGTAGACATTGGGTCCCTGAGATCAGGTCCTTGCAGTGCAGCAGCTGCCACCTAGGATGGTAAAGGTGTGTGGGGGGGTGCCATGGGTCTGTCAGGGACGATCGCCAGAGGTTTTTATAGCCACTGGTCATGTCAGAATTCATTATGGGAAATGGATCCAATCAAGACCTGTTTGTTCACCCACACTTTTTTTTAAGCTTCCAATAATGAACAAGACAGAAACTAGGCTTGAGCCAGGTACCAGGTGGGACAAGGACACCTCCCTGTCCAGTAAGCCTTGATGCAGACCAGTGGATGAGAGCAAGGGCCATAAAGCAATCACCTTACAAGAGGCCCTGATGTGACTTCTCATACCAGTGGCAATGACAGGGGTCTTCCTGATTCTATGCTGGTCTCTTTCCCCTGGAGGGTTCCAGCAGTCACAGAACCTGCTTCCAGAAAGCTAGGTGTACCCACATCTGTTCCCTGATCACAAACTCGCAGACAGGGAAGATGAGCAGTCTTCCTGTCAATTATACAAGGAAGGTTGAACATACACAGTAGAGTGGAAAGACAGAACCTCTGAAGACCTGCGTCTGTAGGGCGACAACAGTCCAGCAATTCAGGGAGGCCCAGCACTATGTTGGCTGAGGTCTCCCAGCTGCCCTGCCCCGGTGAAATCAAAGACATCCGTTGCCTAGGCTGAAGAAGAAGCTTCCTTCTGAGAAGGAAGAGGCCAAGGGGGCCTGGGCCACGGCAGCTGGAGAGCCCTCCAGCCCCACTGGCAGAGAGGTTTCATCACCAGTGTCGTAAGAGACCCTCATGAGGCAATGTCCTGGCTGACATCTTTTCTCACCAGTGTCCCGTAAGATCTAGGATACTATTCTCAAGCCCCTTAGAAAGATATCACGGGGAGTTCTAGGTGTCTTGAGAAAGGGCTTTCCCACTGAACCCCCTCCAGGTCCCACCGTGACACACTCCCGCCACTTCCCTAAACCTGTTGAGGTGACCTGTCTCTGTCTAGGAAGACTGAGTCACCTGACTCCTGTCTTTCTCCTGACCCACTGCATTCCCACCAAGGCATCTTGATCTCCCTCAAAGGATCCCTCTCCTCCCATAAGCAGTGCCCCTGCGGGGTTCCCCCGTACCTAAGTGAGCTACCCTTGGGGAAGCACATCCCTCACTCCTTCCTCTAGGTCAGCTTAGTCAGCTGTCCACAGGGCAAGTGCCAACTTCAAATTCTCAAAGATGTAAGGGGTGGCAGGTATTCAGATAATAATCCCCTGACCCTCCAGGCTTACCTGCTTCTAAAGTCATCCCCACACGCTTGGACACTGACTACAGGTGTCTGATGTCCTCCACGGTGAAAAGAGTCAACTGCGGGACCCAGAGCTTGAGCTGGCTCCAGCCGATGCTCGAGGTCCAACTAGAGCTGGGCAGGCAGAGTTTGAATTTAAATAGGAACAGAATGTAGGGCCCAGACATTCTGTGGTGGGGGAGGGGCTGGCAGCATGCCCGAGCGGGAGAGGGAACATTCCAAGGAGAGCTCTGGCAGGTGGGCAAGAACGTCCACTCCCCGCTCAGAACACAGTGGCCACCTAGTTGGTGTGTGCCTCTAGGCCACCTTAAAGGTTTCTCAGATTCATCGCACAAGGAAGTCACCTTCCTTCCATTCCTCCTTGATAAGCCTTACTTGAGTCCACTCATTCTACCCTGCTGCTCTTGTAGAGGTGGGCGCTTAACTAATTCCAGTAATGGTTGCAGTTTATGAGAGAAATTTGCTACCTATATTCAGATAAATACAGGGCTTCTCAGGGATACTCGAGGATGGTGTTTGAAGGAGGATCATCATCCCAGGAGAGCCGGGCATTTGCATGCTGGGCGCGTGGTGTTTTCCAAAGCAATCCTTGTGTCGCCAGTAAATGTCCATGGTGGAGTCTTCATTCTTCAGCGTGATAGTCTGACTTGAGATCCCTTTTGCTGAAAAGCCTCAGACTATCGAGGAGCCACTATGTAGCCCACATGAGATCCAAACCACGTATGTCTTCCTTTGGTTTATCAAATTATAGTGTTCAAGTTTGTTTGCAGTGAAGGCACTCAAGTAAGAATATAGGCTCTACCCCTAAAACACTATAGTTGCAGATGAAAAATATTCAGGCTTACTGGATCATGTGTCATATGGAGCAGCCATCACACCCCTGGAGCCTTTAGAATTGGCGGGAGTATGCACAGGTGTCGTGGACGGGAAGGAAAGGGAGCTGAACATTCCTAGAGTCTTGATTTCTCAGAAGGTCGAGATTCACTTCCCATCGAATGGGTAAGGATTCTACTAATCTGAATCCCCATTCATCTGTACAACTCTCCTAAATCCTGCTCTCCAGTTGATCCTGGGGACCCTGCTCATCGACTTTCACTGTTCATCTCCATCACTGGCTGTGGTTCTTTGGGATCCAGTGTCTTCATTGCAAGAACAGACTGTTCCCAACTTATGGCACCTCGACTTACAGCTTTGACTTTGAGATGGTGCCAAAGCGATACTCATTCAGAGGACATTGTACTCTGAATTTTGTGTTTTTTCTTTCCCTGGGCTAGTGATGTTGGGTACCATACTCTCTCACTTGGTTGGGCAGGGTAAGTAGGTTGTATCTCTCATTAACTACACCATCAGGGAGGCAAATAGCCAGTACTCTACATAGTAGTGTGCAGCTTACATTTTTGAATATTGTTTCATATTTTTTACATGTCATCATTTATACAAAGTACCCATGTATGTATGTCTCTAAGATATTCAAAACTTTATTATAAAATACACTTTTTGAGAGATGGTGAGGCAAAATAATCTCAGGCACTGGAGAAAGACAGGATTTTTTGCTGCATGTTCCCACCATCTAATTAATTAATTATTTCCCAAGATTCCAACTCATGGTTTTGTATATAGGATTTGAGTTAGTTGGTTTTTCTTTTTGTTTTTATTTTTTTCTGTTTTCTGGACCTGTGATGCAAAAATTACATTGTGGAGATACTGTCTTCTTCTGATTCTGTCGTCATTTTGGTCTGCTTCAAAACTCTAGTCACCAATACATATAATAACCATATTAACCCAAATAGAACTTGTAAAGGCTGCCATGGAAAGGGGTGTCTAAATGTTCCTTGGACTATACCCTCTGACCACTAGGAACGCCCTGGGCCAATGCTGACTGCTGAGAAGAAAAGCATTTCTGAACATAGATCATGAGCTTCAGAAGAGATGCTAGTCCACTCCATCAGAGAGGAATGGCGGACCACAGCCTTTGCCCTGCGGAGCAGTGTGCTGGGAGGGACCTGGCAGTGCTGAATGTGGGGGTCATCCATGTTATCCTGTGGAGGGAAAAGATACCAATTTTGCAAATTGTCAGAAAGAGGAAATGATATACAAAGATTTATCGAACTATTTCAGAGTCAAGCAAGTTGGATTGCACATTTTTTAAGTTCCAAGTGAAAAATTGCAAGTACATTACAATTTTTAATGAAAGGGTAAATTTGGTTCCACACTATCTTCTCTGATGACTAAAACTGGTTCAGATTGTCAAGTCTTGATTAAAAGTATAACAAAAAAGTTTCAAAGATAACATTTTGAATCAGCATTTATTAGTAGAGTTCCTTGTGTGAAATCAGTTCTTAGTACAGTAAATGCAGCTATTGAAGTCGGGACAAATTGGGTCTTCAGAATATTTCCCAGGCCTAAAATTCTTTTCAGAATGTCATGTAATGGAACCTTCAGATGGACTAGGAAGAAAGGACACGCTTTTTTTTTTTCTTAAGGAGTGAGAATCAAATATCATGGCCTGTAGTGAGCCAAAGCCCTGGGCTCAGGATGGACCTGTGTGAAATGTTTCAGTGAGAGTGGTATGGAATGCAAGGATGGCGTGTTTGTAATTGTGATTTTTAAGGATGGCCGCCGCAGAGGATCCATGAGGATGCGAAGCCTCAACCACAAGGCCGCTCCGGCCCTGTCTTGCAAGCCCTCCGGAGCTAGGCTTTTCCTCGCGCATGCGCACGCTTATGCTTGTGCCCCTGCCTCCGCCTACGTCACCCTGGCGCATGCGCGCACGCCGCTTCAACGGCTCCCGGCGTCCATTGCGGCCTCGCGCAGGCGCGTGAGCGCAGGGCGGGTACCAACGGCCGCGGCTCCATGGGCGTCGGGAGCCCGTGCCCGGGCGCAGAGGGAATGGCCGCGGGGCCCCTGCACGTGGGTCCTGGCCTCGCGGCGGGCGGCCTGAGCCCGGCGGGGCCCGTGCAGCCCGGCGGGGCCGCGGGGCCAGGACGGGGAGGGGCCGCTGTGCACGGCGCCCCCGCCGCCCCGAGGAGCTTCCCGTGAAGACCGCGGGGCCTGCGCGTCCCGGAGGAAAGCTCAGCGCGGGCTCTGCGCGCTCGCGTGGCGGGAGGCGCGGGATTTGAGGGCGGGCACGCGAGTTGTGGGTGATCCTGTGCACCTGCACATACTAATTGGGGACTTGGGGAATTTAGAGGGCGTTCGTGGTCTGTTGTATATCTTTGGGGTCAGAGGGTTGGGAATGTGTGTATATTCTTTGAGTTTTAGAATTGGTATTTAGGTGTTTGTGAATATAGTTTTGCAGTGTTTCACTTGTGTTCTTGCCCTTGAATGTTGGGATTTGCGTGTGTGTTCATGGGGAGTCTGGAAGAAATACAGGTAGGTACACATTGGCCATGTTTAGAAAAGTGTTTCTATTTTTCTAGGTTCGTGGTGTGTTTATATTGCTCTAGAAGACTCTTCAGACTCCCTCTCTTCAGTTTCTCTCAGATTCTTGAGACAGGATTTCCAGAGGTCAAAATCAGAGACGGGCTCTCGTATTTATTTACCAGTAAATGGCTCGTTTGACAAATTCATGGAACTGAGCCTCAAACAAAGGGCCCATGGTTCTTGCACCCTCTCTCACTTTGGAGAGGGGAGAAGTTTGAAATTTATTCTACCTAGCAAGGGGCTTAAGTTGCATACCATCCCCCAGCTCTCTCCCGTCTTTAACTGTCTCCTCTTATTACATCAGGAATGCTCCTGGATCATGACTCTGGGTTGTCTAAGGAACAGTTCCCTGGTTTTCGGGAGCGTCTGCTCCCTTGCTCGTGAATAACTAGAGGGAGAGTTTGGGAACTCTTACTCTTTCCCACCTTGGGTCTAAACTAACAATGTTTCTAAGGCTCTGACTGGGTGTTCTACCTCATTCCTCCCTTTTGAGAATTTTCAATAAACGAGGAATTCTCAGCCTTTAAGGCTACTTTTAGTCAGTTGTGAGGACAGCATAAAAGGTTGGATTTTTTTTTTCAGCCATTGAGGTTTTTTTTTTATCATTTATTGGACCAAATTCTTACACCAGTTCCAGTTGAGCTTTACCCCACAGGATGAGAACTGCTAATGACATTTTTTGTATCTTAGCAATTCAAAGTCACATTAAGCAGACACCCCAGTGTCAAAATAAAAAACCAAAAGAAAAAAAGTTTACTAAAACTGGGGTTTCCTGGAAGCCCTTCTACCTTCAGGCTACACTCCCAGACCTATTTTATATTTTTATTTGGAAACAGGGTCTCTTAAGCCAGCAAGGCTGGCTTGGAACCTGCATGATCCTCCTGTCTCCACCTTCCAAGCGCGCCCGGCTAAAACTGTCAATTCTGAGGCACTGATGGCACAAAATCTAGAGTTCATTTTGTGGTTTGAGGTGTGATGGTCCTTGGTGTCTTGTGTGTGTTAGTGTATTCGTTTCTAGTTGTGGGTAGAACAGGGCAGGCTGTTTCTTTCAGGATCAGCTTGCTTGGTTTTGCAGATTTCCTGCAAGCAATGGAATGAGTTGTCTCGGAAGCAGTGGTCTCCAAGGCAGCTGGCCTTAGGCGACTGTGATGAGTCCAAGCTACAATATTTTGGACCTTTGCAGTTTTCTGTTTACTTTTTCCAACCTCACAGAAAGGGGGTGTAGGTGACTACCTCAATATTTCTATATGTTCTCTTCCGTGATGATGTGGCCCTAACTGCTTTGAGTTGGTAGGGGTGCTGTCAGAGTATTTCAATTTAAGGTCTCAGGGATGGATGAGGGACGATCTAGAGGTCTGTGGAAGAAGGAATTCTATATGTGGTGTTTCAGTCATAATCATCTGGAGCTGGAAGGCTGAAAGTGTTTGATTATCTTGGCTCAAAGTTATTTATGGCGATAACTGGGTATCTACATGAAAAACTGATATATTAGTATACCATACAATAGCCCAGATATTTTGCTATAATATGTTTCCATAACCCATTATCTTGTGCCATCTATCTGTTAGCATTCATTCTAATTTGGAGGCCAGGTAGCCTATTTGCACAAAACACGAGTCACTATATGTAACATTGCAAAGAGTTTTTATAGTATAAATAAAAAGAACCCAAGCATTTTATTTTTTTAACTTAGAATTTTCAGCAGTATTTATAAGAGTTTTGTTAGATGCAGTCTTTTTAATACCTGCCTTTATAAAATGTATTTTTTTGTTTGACATTAATGAAATTTTAATACCCTTGTATGGTCTCATGACACGTGATTCTGTTTCAGGTCCACACATATTATGGTCAAATGGAACATGTATTAAATATAATTATGTGGTACAAAATAGATTTTTGTTTCTTTATAAATGCATATGGTTGGTGGTTGTAGCACTATTTATAGTAGCAAATTTATTTATTTTTAATATATTTTTATTGGTGCATTGTAGTCAAATATCACAATGGAATAGAAGACTTGTGAAGATATCCAAGTACACATCATCCAATTAGCCCTTATCCAATCCCCATCCCACTCCCTCCCCCTCCCTCAATCCCATGCTTGATTTAGTGATTTACATTGACATATTTGTTTACATACATCATATGTTTTAAAGAGATTCCATTTTCCCCCATCATATACCCTCTGATTGCTCACCTTAATTGCTCCTCCATGCTCACCTTAATTGCTCCTCCATAGGGCCCTTTCTTCCACTAGATTTCCTCCTATTACCCATTTCTTCCTAGTTTTTGCATTTTAGGGAGAGGATCTGATTTTTTTTTTATATATTTCTCTGTGTATGCCACATTGCAAGTTCTGATTTCACTCTTGAAGGCCCTGGCACCAGCCTTGCCTCATGGTAGGCTCCTGTCCCGGGCTCGGAGATCCCAGTACTGGCCATGCCTTTAGGCAAACTCCTATCCTGGCCTCGCTGGCTCCAGCTATGGCCTCACCAAATGGTAGGCACCGATCCTGGCCTTGCTGACCCCAGCACCGGCCTTGCTGCATGGCGGGCTCTGATCCCGGCCTCCTTGACCCCATCACTGGCCTCCCCCCTTGGCAAGCTCCAATCCCAGCCTCCGAGGCCCCAGCACCAGCCTTGCCTCACGGCAGGCTCTGATCCCAGCCTTGCTGGACCTGGCACTGGCCTCACCCCTCGGCAGGCTCCGATTCTGGCCTTGGAGGCACCAGCACCGGCCTTGCCTCACAGCAGGCTCTGATCCTGGCCTCACTGACCCCAGCACCAGCCTCACCCCTTGGCAGGCTCCGATCCCCACCTCCGAGGCCCCAGCACCAGCCTTGCCTCATGACAGGCCCCAATCCTGGCCTCGCTGGCCCCAGCACCAGCCTCACCCCTCGGCAGGCTTCAATCCTGGCCTCAGAGGCTCCAGCACCACCCTTGCCTCATGTCAAGCTCCGATCTCAGCCTCGTTGGCCCTGGCACCAGCCTCACCCCTTGGCAGGCTCCAACCCCACCTTGCTGACCCCAGTACCGGCCTCACCCCTTGGCAGGCTCCGATTCCGGCCTCCGAGGCCCCAGAACTGGCTTCACCCCTCGGCAGGCTCTTATCCCGGCCTCAGAGGCCCAAGCACCAGCCCTGCCTCACAGCAGGCTCCAATCCCAGCCTCTCTGGCCCCAACACTGGCCTCACCGCTTTGGCAGGCTCCAATCCTGGCCTTGGAGGCCCAAGCACCGACCTTGCCTCACAGCAGGCTCCGATCCCGGCCTCACTGGCCCCGGCACTGGCCTAGCCGCCCGGCAGGCTCCTGTCCTGGCCTCAGAGGCCCTGGCACCAGCCTTGCTGTCTTGCTGTGCATCGGGCTCTGTTCTCTGCCACTATGAGAAGGTCGTCTATAGATGTTCCCTTTTTTCTTCCTTTTTTCTTTTTCCTTTTTTTTTTTTTTTTTTGGTGGTACTGGGGTTCCTGGAAACCCTATTCCTGGAGTCCCATTTTTTATATATTTTTATTTGGAAACAGGGTCTCTTAAGCCAGCAAGGCTGGCCTCAAACCTGTGTGATCCTCCTGTCTCTGCTTCCCAAGTGCGGGGTTTACAAGTGTGTGCCACCACACCCGGTGTTCTTCGATTTTTTTTTTAATATGAGAGAGCAGTACGTGTCTTTGGCAAAAGCTGGGACCCCAAATACCTAGTGGCAATGAATTTTGTCTTCCCTCCAAAGGCAGAGGTCCGCAGCTTCACTCCAGAGAGCAGGCTCTGCTGTTCCACATGTACCCTGAGCTCCCGGTCTACGTAGAGGAGCGTGGTGGCCATGAGGGCTGATGACCCCCAGAACATGCAGCGTGGCAGCCCATTCCGGCTATGCAGAGCTCCCTCTGAAACCCCCCAAACCTTTTTACCACTTAGCATGTTGTCCATAATTACCATGTGTGGCAGGAACAGTCTACTTTTGGGGAGATTTCCTCAAAAGTTCAAGGTGGCCTGGACTGGATCTGTTTGCCCCTCCAAATTCTGGTCACCACCACCACCGCTGCTGCCAGTGCCATCTTGGTTCTCTCCTGAACACCTTTTCCCACACAGTTTGTTTTCCAGAATTCCCGAGCATGTGCAGCAGTAGCATTATACCTTTGAGGATATTTCTTTCAAATTATTAGGTGGATTGGATTGAATCACTGCCTCTACCAAATACTGACCACCACTGCCACTGCCATAGCCATCTCGGTTCTCTTCCAAGTACTTTATTCACACAGCATGTTGTCCCAAATTCCCGAGAGTGCATGGTGGTAGCATTCTACCATTGGGGCGATTTCTTCAAAAGATCAAGGTGGATTGAATCAGATCTCTGCCTCTCCTGAATACTGGCCGCTGCCATTGCCACTGCCTCCACCATCTCAATTCTGCCCCAGACACTTCCCACACTGCATGTTGTCCGGAATTGTTGAGCATGCGTGGTGGTAGCATTCTACCTTTGGGGAAATTTCTTCAGAAGATCAGGGTGGGTTGGATCAGATCTCAGCCTCTCCCAAATACTAGCCTCCACTGCCACCGCCACCACTGCTGCCACTGCCACCACCTAGTTCTCTGCTGAGCTCCTTCCTTACATATGATATCCAGAATTCTTAAGCATGTGAGGAAGGAGCAGTTCCCCTTCAGGGGGATTTTTTTCCAAAAGTTCCAGATGAATTGGATAGGATTTGTCTGCATCTCCTGAATCCTGGATGCTGCTGCCACCATCTTAACCCCTCTCCAATATTTTTTTTAGTAAGAGAAGATAGTATGTGTGTTTTGAAGAGGTTGTGGGATCGAGCACTCAGCAGCAATGAATTTTATCTCCCTTCCAAGAGCAGAGGCCCACAGACTGACCGCGTAGAGCGGGATCTGCTGTTCTGAGCGCACCACAGCCCCCAGCGCAGCACAGAGGCACTGAGCTCCTCAGGACGCATGGCTCAGCTTCCCACCCGACACTGAGCTTCTCGGGACATGTGGCTCAGCTTCCCGCCCAGCGCTGCTCAGCTCTCTCCACCACGCCCAGGTCATTTATCTTACAAGGTATGTTGTTAAGAGTTCCCCAGCATGCACAGCTGAAGTGGTCTTTTCTCTAATCTCATCTGAGATGTTCTTCCAAAACACTTTTCTTGCGTGGCGTGCACCTCCTTGTCACCTTGTTTCTAATTCTGCCGTTATCCACTCTCTCTCCTGAATTCTAGATAGGAAGTCACAGCTTTCCTTAAGTTGTCCCAATCAGATATTAAACCAAAATCTGGTGTCCAAGGTTTCTCCAAGGAATGCATGTTCTTTTTGGTGGCCACAATCACCACTGCGACTGCGGCCACCACTCTCTTGCCCCTTCTAAACCAATCTGTGTATATTGTGTGTGCATTCAGAAATTTTGGAGCATATAGGTTTTGAAGCCGTGGTATTTTGTGTAGGCCTTTTGTTGGGTGGTGCATGAGACTACTCTCTGTATGCTTGGTTTGTTTTCTAGAGTCTCTATCCATGGGATTTTATTCTGTGCATATGGGCAGTGTGTTTGTTGTACATGTTTGTATCGATTACACATGCTGGGTATGTGTGCATTGTAGGAATGGCATGTGAACATTCAGGTGAGTAGTTTTTTTTTCTGTAAAAGCTTACGTGGTAACAAGTGGTTTGTCTGTGTGTTTAGTGTGCAGGTGTCAGCAGTCAGTGGTTTGAGAAGGTCTCCAGAGATGGAGGAGACATATACTCAAAACTTCCAGGTTCTTGACTATGTAGAAGAAAAGAATTTAATATGGCTTCATGTTTAAGGGTAAGAGCTTTCCTGCAAAGGTTCACACTCAAGGTCTGCATGCCAAATACTGAAAGGCAGATCAGCTTTCAGTCAGATGGTTTGTGGTTTATATTGGTCAGGGGAATCAATATTTATAAGCAGGGGTTGAAAATGGATTGGATTTTCTAGAAATAGGGTCTTTTGGTGAAGCCCTGCTCAGTTTCATATATGTGTGTGTGTATATATATATGTATATATATACTAATCAGCCTAAATAAGCAAGTATGTGAAATTAGGGTCAGTGCCTCTGATGCTCCTGTGTGAGAAGCCGGCCAGAGCTGGCTCGAGATTGTGGTCACTCTGTGATTAGGTAGAATACTGTTTTGTACAATCTGATGCCAGCAGGCTATCTGTGGTCAAGCAGGAGGCCTTATGCCAGCAGAATATCTATAGGTAAGCAGGACCAGCTCACACCTACTTCTCATTTCCTGTCTCACAGGTAGCAGTTGTATGTGTGTGTTCAGGAAATGTGAAGGGTGCATATTGGGGAGTGGAGTTGAGGCTCTTACTTTGGGGAGAGGTGAATAATGTGCATATCTCTGTATGTGCGTTAGAGCTAGCTGGAACTAGCTTGTGGTCGTGTATGGCGCTTGTCTCTTCACACTCTGTTCAGTGGCATCAGGTTGGTAGGTCAGAATTATGAGTCACAGTAGGATAGTTACACTGCTCAGTGTCATGGCTGTCTTGCTTTCCCCTGGAGTATCCTCTTAAGCATTACTAGCACACCTCTAGTTGTATGTACCTGTGTGTGTATGTTCAGTATGTATGATCAGATGTTTGTAACATGAACACATTCAGGAAAGAATGAGTATTGGAGACTTTATGAGAATTTTGAGCAGGGCAAGGGAATGTGAGGGGTGTGTGTGTGTGCATTGACTATTATCATTCTGAGCCACTGCATTACTCCTATCTTGTGTTCATTCTTCATGGCCAAAGATTCTTCAAGTCAGCTGTGTCTGTACCTTAAATAGGTAAATGCTCTTCCGGCACTTCTTCGGTCCTGACATATGGGTTGTGAGATGGCTAGCTCTGATGGACAGATAGCTGTGGAGGAAGCCATGAGAACAGAACTTTCATGAGTATTGTCCAGGTGGGAAGTCATATGTGTAAAGTCCTTTCCCATGTGAAACCCCTAGAAGATGAGCTCTAAGGTGCTGCTGTTTCTTCTGGAGTGTAGCTGGTAGGTAAGGACACTTTCTGTTGAAAGACTACAGAACCTCCAATACCATCTACCTTCTGCCCCAACCACACTAAAGTTGTGTTAGTAAATATTTAATAAGTTATCTCTCAGGTGAAAGCAAGACAACTTTGGCTTTAAGTAGTATACCTGCCCCATCGTGACTAATTTCAACCTACCAACCTGATGCCATTGGACACAGTTTTTCAGAGTTTAGTAGTACTAGGCACCTGGCAGATCAACTGCATCACTAGTTCCAAACCAACCTATACCCTTGGAAACCAGAGGCTTCAGGGATAGTCAGGACCTCCAGGGGGCCCTAGGGCTGAGAGATTTGAGATTCTGTTTGGGGAGCCATATTCCAGTTGAAGAAATGGTCTTTCTTTTCTGAAGGGTCAGTATCCTTTTTATGGGAAGCTCATCTCAGCTTCATGGTTCTCGGATAGGGTCCTGCAACTGTCTTCATTTTCTGCGTTTCTCTTTGGCAGCTAACCCAACAGAGGGAGTCGTACGATCAAAGAGGCTACCAGGTTATCCTACAACAAACACATCCTGCCCCCTGGGACCCTCTCCAGGGTTTCTATGCCTTTCTTTTATGCTGAATCTCCTGGATGGGATCCCAGTATGGTCCTGCTCAGACTTGGTATATGTAGGAAAAGGTAGAGGGAACAGGTTAGGGGATATGATTCCCCTGTTAGGGTTGGATTGGCAGTGTCCCCCAAGGGCTCATGTGCTAAAGACTTGGTCCCCAGTTAATGACACTGTTGGACGCTAGTGAAACTTTCTAGTGGATCAAGCCTAGTGGAAGGAAATTAGGTCACTGGGGTTGTGCCCTTAGGAGGTGTTGGGACTCAGCCCTTTCTCTTCTCTTAATTTTCCAGCCACCATGAAGTGAGCATATTTCCTCTAACACATCCTTCCCACCACAAGGCACTGCCCCATCATAGTTTCTCCTTTCTGTGTGTATATGGTACTGAGGATTGAACCCAGGGGCAATCTGCTCCTGGCTATACCCCCAGCCATATTTTATTTTTTTATTTTGGAATAGAGTCTCACTAAGCTGCAGAAGGCCTAATTTGCTGAGGCTATCCTCACACCTGCAGTCCTCCTATCTCAGCCTCCCAAGTACTGGGATTATAAGTGTACACAACATGTCTGCTTACTTTCTCCTTTTCAGTTGTTCATCTCAGCTATTTGGTTGCACTGTTGGAAAGCCAAATATATAGCTCTCATCCAGAATACAGCAGGCTCAGCCCTCACTTTGCCTAGATTAATTTCCTGTGACTGGGTAGCAGGGAGCACAGAGGGATGTCCGCTTGGGGTTCAGCATTCTAAATCCTTCCCATGGACCGAGGCTTCACTCACCCATCCTTTGAGGAACAGAGGTTCATGATGCTCTTGGATTCCGTTAGAATAGGTACACATGAGGAAGCCAAGGGCTACTTCTGTGAGGAGCTTCTAGCGCCCATTCAGCCGTGGGACAGACGCGGCTGGAGGGAGCCCAGGTGGGTAGACCCTGACCCATCTCAGGAGCAGGTAGTGGGCAGCGGGGTATCCTCGCAGCAAGGCGATACCTGCCGGGCTGCAGTGGATGGTGGGATGGCCTACCTGGGGTGATGCTTCTTTTGGTGCTTTGTAGTAGTTATATCTCTAGAAGAGGTATTTGAGGGGCCTCTTGCTATATGAAGTTTTTTCTTTGCATTAACAACTATTCAGGGGCTGACATGGTCCTTAAGGGAAAGCCTTGGCATTATGAGGATATAGGCTGCAGAGCCAGGGGCCGGTTGAAATCCCAGAAACCCATTTCAGCTCTGTGATCTTTGTGACCTTGGGCAAGTGTCTTAGCCTTTCTTATCCTCAGCTTCCTTCTCTGTAAAATCTAGTAGCAATGCTAACTTTATAGGATTTTGAATGTTAGAGTTAATATGTATAAAGTATTTGGAACAGATGAAAGAGAAATTCTGGATATGGCTGTTATGGTTTGTTCTTCAATGGCTGTGTCTTAAAGGTTGCCCCCCAAGGTGGTACTATTGGGAGAGCATAGACCCTTTAGGGTGTGGAAAATAATAGGAGAGCCTTTTGTCACTGGGTGGATGCCCTCAAGGGTGATTATGGGACCTTGGCCCCATCCTTGTCCTTTTTGTTTCATTACAAGACTGATCATGTGCTCCTAAGTGGGATATGTAACCCTAAACAGAGGCCCATACCACACTGATCTTGGATTAGAAGCTCCAAAACCATAAGCCCAAATAAACCATGTTCATAAGTTAATTATCTCCAATATTTTATTACAGTGTTGGAAGTTGACAACACAATAGCCAAAATATTTTCAAATTTTATTTTCTAAAAAACTTCATAAACCTACAGATCCGCCGGGTGTGGTGGCGCACGCTTGTAATCCCCGCGCTTGGGAGGCAGAGACAGGAGGATCACGCAGGTTCGAAGCCAGCCGCGCTGGCGTAGGAGACCCTGTTTCCAAAAATAAAATAGGTCTGGGAGTGTAGCCCGGAGATAGACGGGCTTCCAGGAACCTCAGTATCACCAAAAAAATAAATAAATAAATAAACCTACAGATCCAAGGAACTCAATGAGACTAAAATAAAATAAAAAAGAATAAAATGATACCAAAGCATGTCATAATCAGGTTTTTCCAAACTAGCGATAAAACAGAGAAATAAACTACATTATATGCAAGGAAATAAGAACGACTGGTTTCTCTTAAGTAAATCAAGCTAGCCAACACTGAAGTAACACCTTTAGAGCATTGAAACTATGATTAGACAAATAATTTTTAAATCAAATATCAAGATAAATTCATTTCATACAAGGAAAACCTAAATAGTCACCAGAGCAAATTAAGTACTTCAAGTAGAAGGAAAAGGACACCACATGGAAATAGGATATTTCACAGAAGAATAAATATGTAAATTATGTAGAAATAGTAAATATGTAGGTAAATGTAAATGACATTACATAAACATTTTCTTACTTTAAAGTTCTCTTTAGAAGACTAAAACACAGTTCTCCAACGATTTTTTCTTTTTATATAATTTTATCGGTGCACTGCAATTATATATCATAGTGATATTCAAAGTAATACCGACATACATGCACACATGGCTTGGTGTGTTTCACTCCACATCCCACCCACTTCCCCTCTTTCCTCCGTGTTGCATGTGAGTGAGATTGGTGGTGGATGCTGTCATAAATGGACGTAGCATTATCTGAACTGTTTTCTTCCTTCCTCCTCCTTTCCCTCTCATCTCACTCCTTCAGTCCCCTTCCACTGGTCTCTGCTCACTTGCCTGATGTCCCTTTTGCTTCCTGATTTTTCTTAAGTTACCACATATGAGGGAAAACATGCAACCCTTGACTTTTTGAGATTGGTCCATCTTATTTAACTAAATACTCTCGCGTTGCATCCCTTTTCCTGCAAATGACGTCATTTTGTCTCTATGGCTGAATAAGCGTCTACTGTGAAATAGTCCACATTGTCTTCCTCCATTTGTTGACAGACACTTAGGCTGGCTCAATCATTTGACTATTGTGAATTGTGTTACAGCAAACACAGGTACGCATGGACCACTATAGTATTTTTTTTTTTTTTGGTAGTACTGGGGATGGAACCCAGGGGTCTTCTACCTCCGGGCTACACTCCCAGGCCTATTTTATATTTTATGTGGAAACAGGGTCTCTTAAGCCAGCAGAGGCTGGCTTCGAACCTGCGCGATCCTCCTATCTCCACCTCCCAAGTGCGGGGATTACAAGCGTGCACTACCACGCCCGGCTCTGACCACTATAGTATTTTAACTTTAATTCCTTTGGAAAGATACTGAGGAGTATAGCTTTGAGAAACCTCCATATTGATTCACATTTCAGCTTTAGAAGTGGAGTGAAGGACAGAGCACCTTAGATAGGAACAGTACTTCAGACTTTGAAGTTTGATCTTTTCCCCCAGGCTAGCCCAGTAATCTCTTGAGATGCTGGGCAGTAGTAATGAGCCACATCTCCAGTCCTTCATGTGACCAACTGGACCACAGTTTGACCAAGACTGTTTAATTATGCATACATCTAAGTCTTTATTCCAGTTTTTTTCCCTGTTTAAATCTAAAACTCGCGTCAGTGCCCTGAAGACAGGCCTGAGATGCATGGGTGCATTTTGCCTTCCCAGTATAGCCATACTGATTTAAGTTCCTTTTACCATCACTTTCCCTTTTGCCTTTTGGGGTGAGTGGCCAGACCTTATTTGTTGAGATACCCAAAACTGGGCTTCTGGACTAGGAGCCCAGTAACAGGAGGACTGCAAGATTTATGCGTGTGTACACTGCTCGTAGAGTCTCAAGGGACTGAAACAACAAAATCAAGATGTAGGTGAAATTATACATATTCACAATGCACAAGGGAGAACATAAAACCTGTCTTTTGTGTTTTCCAGAATTTTGAAGTTGGGAATAAATAGGTTGGGAGAACCACAGACCCCAATCTAGGTCCCAAGTCACTGTGGCATCTTTGGGGTCAGAGTTTAAAGTGGACCATCCTTTTTTTTTTTTTTTTTTGCGGCACTAGGATGGAACCCAGAGCACTCTACCTCCAAGCTATACCCCCGACCCTGTTTTTCATTCTTTATTTTGAAATAGGACCTTACTAAATTATGGAGAGCCTCAGTAAGTAGCAGAGGCTGGCCATGAACCTGCAATCCTCCTGTCTCAACCTCCCAAGTACTGGGATTGCAAGCATGCTCCACCATCCCTGGCTTCTAGTGTGCCATTCTTCTTAATTTATACTGCTCCAAAAAGCCACAGATTAGTAGAAAGACTAATTTATAGATTCATATATAACAAATTCATACTGGTTCACAAGCACAGACACAAACTCATACTGATTCATAAGACAGAGATTCAAATTGATATTTCTAATCCCACCCATCGCCATAGAGTACATAATAGTCTTCCTACTTTATTTGTAGCTCTTTCTCCAACAGGACATTTGGCTTTCATTACCTACAATGCATTTGCTGCTTTGCTCAACCCTAGAATATACATGAAGTAGTTTAGGGTACTCCCTCCCCCAGTCCTTGATAAACTTAATTATTTTTGAGCACACGAAAGAAAATCAGCATTTTAAAGTGTAAGACCCATGAAAAGGTGCATTCCAAGAAGTGTTATTCCTCCTACCTAGCTCCCGTTCCCTATCCTACTTACCTTGCCTCATCCCATTTCTGTAATCTAATTAGTTCTGAATTTTTATTTTCTCTCTTGTGAAAATGAATAGATAAATGTATATTTCTTGTTTCCTATTCTTTTTAATATGAAAACTAGATCATGAAATTTTTGTATCTGAGTCTAATTAATCCTATATCTAAACGAAGACAGTCTCACTCTCTAGCTTCAGGTGCATACATAAGGGAATGAATAGGCATTGCTAAACTAAACTATTGAATCAACGTGTTTTTTCTCCATAAACATTCTAGTTCTGATTATGAGCACCTAAAGCACTTACCACTGAACCTAAACAGATGCAGAAGATTGGTAGTGCACATCTGATAGGCATCCTGGTCTATCAGTATACGTAGCTTTTCTGCAACCTTAACACCTCCTGATCAGTAAACTTAAGATTTTGGCCTAGGTAGATTTCTGATGCCACTCGGCTCCAAGATTCTGTGAGGCTCTGTCCCCATTGTGCTGTGGTTCTAATATTCTAAACCACAGAAGAATCATTCTATAAAGACCCAGGCGGCCTCACGGTCTATCTTAAACCACCTTGGCCACGGTTTGAAGATGGGTGGGGTGGGATGCACAACAAAGAAGAACACTGTCAAGACTGGAGACCCCACATACCTGCGGAAGGCCCTTGTGAACAACCTGGGAGAAGACAAGAGGACCAAGATTCACATTGAAAAACTCCAGAAAGCTTTAAATACCCGGATCAGGGAGATTGATAAAGAAAAAGCAACCCTGAAGAAGTTCTTGAAAAAGCTTCACACAACAACTGGTTATTTTCCTCGAATGGACTTCTGGTGACTGATGCCACTGTAAGTGAGGAGTGCATCCAAATGGTTCAGTTCAGAAAACATCTGAGTCTCCTGTATCTGTATAACCCAAGAAAGCAGTATGAGAGAGTAGGGCAAGTGGAAAAAAAAGATTATACAATTGAAGATACAAATGAAATATCTACAAAAGAAAATAAGCATTGATTTTTCCAGATGATGCTGTTTCTTTACAACTTGAAATAGTAATATACAATGCATACACTCTTAGAAGCTTTCATTGAGACAGGAATAAAGCTTAGCTACTTTCACGATCTTTCTGATCATGAAACTCATTTATTTGCCTCAATTCTGATCTCTTCTCATTGATATCATTTTAATTATTTTTCTGTTGCGTGAATAGCATAAATAAATTTGATGCTAAAATTAAGATGGAAATAATATAATAGTGGGAAAATATTGGAATCTTGAGTCTATAAGAATAAATTCAAGTGTAGGTTTTGCCATGTATTACCTGTGTGATCCTGAACTTAGAAACTTTTATTTAAGAGGCATATATAATAATACCTACATTAAAGTATTGTTAAGGATTTAATGAAAAACTGTGTATACAGGACATACTGCAAACCCCCACCCAATGCTGACAGCTTGTACTGTAATCACTGCTGTTCTCATGACCATTTCTTTCACTGTGTAACAGAGCTCAGGTTCTGTTTCTAGCTCTTGTACAAACATCCCATGATCTCTAGGAAGGTTATTTTCTATTCATAGGCATTAGTTTTTATCTAAGGTAGTAATATGAAACCTGGACTAAATAATCTCCAAGAGCCCTCCTGGGTTTAAATTCTTTGATATTAAAATTCTTTGGTTTTACTTTGAAATGTGCTTGCAATATCTTAGAGAAGACATAGCAGTCAGAATGCAAACCAGGTGACTCCAGGGCTAGGAAGTACATCCCTTGTAGCCAAGGCCTCTTCTGATAGGACTTATAAAATAAATACAGCCCATTTCTTCCAAGCCCTTGGAATTAAATTGTATGTTTTTATTATTTGTGTAGGCGCTGCAGTCTGGATTCCAAATTGATCTGGATTCCAAATAAGATTCTACTAGATATTTCTGTTTTATACCAGGCAAATTACACAACAATTATAAACAGTTGCTTAGACTTTTTGATTGTTAAATGAGAATAATTGAGTTGAACTCAGGAGATTGTTGCCATGTCTTCCTGTGATGTCATAAGCAACTGCATGCCATTTCTTGCTCAGACCAGTGTGCACTGACTGAGTTTTCTACTGATTGCAGCAGTTACTAGCATTTCAGTGGGCTTAGAAGATAGGTCTGTCAAATGCTCTTGGCAATTTGCAAACAAGTTAATTTAGCTGTGCACCAAATTGGATCTGGAAGTGTGGGGCATTCACACATGGGGTTGCCACAGGCGGGACAAGTTATTAACTGTTTTGTGTGGTACTGGGGATTGAACTCAGGGTTGTTCCACCTCTGAACTTTACCTCCAGCCTGATTTCATAGTTTAAAAAATATTGTAACAGGGTCTTGCTAAATTGTTGAGGGCCCAAGATGCAGAAGCTGGCTGCGAACCTGCAATCTTCCTGTCTCAGCCTCCCGAGTACTCGGATTACAAGCATGTGCCAACAAGCCCAGCAGGGACAAGTTATTTTAAAAGCAGGCATTAATTGTATTATATGTTTGACACATCTCTGTCTCTGTTCATTACAGTGTAGCATGGCTGTGTGTTATTGTGGAACTATATGCTGCGTCACCTCCACTCTAAGGACACCACTCATGCAGATTGTAGAGCTTTAGTAGCTCAGGGATGACCTCTTGGGAAGTGGCGACATGAGCACACCAATAAATTTCCTCCAGGTTAGCTTTCCTGCTGGGTTTTTCATTACTTTTCTACTTCCGTGATGTCAGATGGGTATGATGGGTATGTTTTTAAGAAACCCCCAAGAGTAACATTGCCCTGCAGTTTCCCTCAAATCCTTCTTAATGGTGGTGTTGGAAGGCAGGCCCAGCAAATTTTGTGATAGCTATAAGCAAGCAGTTGGGTGGAAAAACTCTCATGCAGAGAATAATAGATTACTTATTCTATCAATCTCTTCAGACGCATTTTTTTCTTAAAAATTTTGCTTTGTTGTGATACCCAAGAGCTATGATTATTTTCTTTGGGCAGCACTGCAATTATTGTAGGGCCTGCTTCCACAGGGATTTGTATAAAACTTTTAGCTGGCATTGTGAGAGGGTTAGGTTAAAGAGAATTCCTAAGCTGGTTGTAGTCCCTGATTTTAAACATGATTTACCCACGTAATATCTTTTAATATTCATAACCTTCCTGTGTACATTGGCTAGCAGCAGCCACAAAGGAGAGCCATAGTAATAATGTACCCTTGGCTACTCAGTGCAGTTTTTTTTTTCTTCTTAGTAAATGGGACTTATAGTAGGAGAGGAGAAAGATTATATATAGAAAATGAGGTCAATAACTATTAGCGTGAACAAGTGGCAGAGACGTAGGAAGAATGCCAGCCTCAGTACTGACTGACCCACCCAGATGGCCAACAGTGTGGTCCCTCGCCCCATTGTGACCCATGTTGTGTGTCCTTGTGTGTGATATGACATGCTGTGGTCAGCAGCAGTATAGCATAAGCAAGACTAGGCTGAACCACCAATAAGATGTACAGTTGGCAGTGCAAGGTGGGAATTCCTCAGGTAAGAAAGAGGTATGGCAACGGAGCAGGGGTTAGCGCTGCAGGCCATCTGTGGCCAACAGGAAGGGCGCTGTCTCGAGGATCACCCAGTGGTCTTACCCAGCCCAAGAATATTTTGTTCCACAGTGCATCTTTAGTGGGGTATGCTGCCTGGGTGGCAGCTGAGTGCCTTTTCAGAGAGTGGTTGGCAAGGTGGTTCCTTTGCTGTGGGCAGCAATGCCAGGGTTTCTCTATCCATGACAACTGTAATTCTGTTGTATCTGGTGTGGTCATTACAGAAGTCATAGCATCTGTTGGTGGTATCCTCATTTCTTAAATATGGCGACATTATGCCATAGGGTTGGTACTGTGTGGATTTAATGTAATCGGGACCAAAGCAGCATTTTTTATGACCTAGGGGCCCACCGTCCTCCGCGTTCTTCCAATATCCCTTGCTTTAAAATGTCATGTCTTTTAAAAAGTAGTGTAATGAGGTTCAGCGTGAGAGAAACACACACACACAGCACTTGTGCTTTCCTCTGGGTCCTCCCCTGCTCCCTCCTCTTCTCATATATATATTGTTGGTATTGATAGCATCATATATGATCTCCCTTCCTCGGTTTCCCCGTTTACCTCCCTCCCCAATTCCCTTCCACTGTTCTATTAGTATCTCCCATCATTTATCTAATATCTCTTTATTTCTTATTTTTTTCTAGCTTTCACATGTGAGTAAAAACATATGGCGCCTCACTCTCCGAGACTGGCCAGTCTCACTTAGCATGATATTCTCGAGTTCCATCCATTTTCTTGCAAATGAAATAATTTTGCTCTAAATGGCTGAGTAAAATTTGTGTGCACACCACAGTTTTGTAATCCATTCATCTGCTGGCACCTAGGCTTGTTCTGTAGCTGGACTATTGTGATGACTGTTGTGAACTGCTCTGCTATAAACATGGATATGCATGTATAACTAGAATATTCTGACTTCATTTTCTTTGGAATGATTCCAAATAGTGGGAGAGCAGTGTCATATGGTGGTTCCATTCCCAGGATTTTGTGGAACCTCCACACTGGTATCCATTAGCAGCTGAGTAGCGTTCCTGACTCCTCCCCCACTCACCAGCAGTACTGTTGGTGTTCTTGATGATTGCCTCCCTAACTGGGAGTAGATGAGATCTCAGTGCCATTGTGGTTTGTATTTCTTGGATGCTAATGATGTTGAACATGTTTTCATATATTTATTGGCCATTTGTAATTTGTATTTTGTTGAGAAGTATCTATTCAGTTTGTCCATTTTTGGTTGAGTTATTTGTGTGTGTTGTGTGTGTGAAAAATTTAAAATTCTATGTATATTCTAGATATTAGTCCTCTAGTGGAGGACAAGACAAGCTGACAAAGATTTTCTCCTATTCTACAGGCTCTCTCTTTTAGACTCTTGATAGTTTTGTTTCACAGAAGCTTTTAATGTCATCCATTAATTGATTCTTATTTTATTTCCTGAGTATGGGGGTTCTTATTGAGGAAGCTCCTGTATGTTGGAGCATTAGTCCTTTGCGCTTTTCTAGTAATCGCAGTCTCTGGTCTAATTTTAGATCTTTTATCCATCTTGAATTGACTTGTGCATGGTTAATTGGGGTCTAATTCCATTCTTCTACATCAGGATAATCAGTTTTCCTAGCACTATTTGTTGAAATGGCGGTCTTTTTTTTACCTTTGTCAAAAGTAAACTGTCTATAGGTGTGAGGGTTTGTTTCTGAATCCTCTATTCCATTGATCTTTGTGTGCTTTTGTGCCAATACCATGCTGCTTTTATTACTGTTGTTCTACAGTACATATGTGTGTGTGTGTATGTATGTGTGTGTGTGTGTGTGTGTGTGTGTATATATATGTATGTATGTATGTATGTATGTAGTATTGGGGTTCCTGGAAGCCCTTCTATCTCAGGGCTACACTCCCAGACCTATTTTTTTTTTTAATACATTTTATTTGGAAACAGGGTCTCTTAAGCCAGCACCTCCCAAGCACGGGGATTACAAGTGTGCACCACCATGCCTGGCTACAGTAAATTTTTTTTTTTTTTTTTTTTTTTTTTTTGCGGGTCTGGGGATGGAACCCAGGGGCATCGACCTCCGAGCTACATCCCCTGCCCTATTTTTTTTATTCTTTATTTTGAAACCGGGTCTCACTGAGTTGCAAAGGGCCTCACTAAGTAGCTGAGGCTGTCCGCGAACCCTGATCCTCTGGTCTCAGCTTCCCAAAGGCTGGGATTACAAGCATGCACCACCACTCCCGGCTCCGGCTACAGTATAATTTGAAGTCAGGTTTTGTGATACCTCCAGAGTGGTTCTTATTGCTAAGAACTACTTTGTTTATTCTGGGCCTTTTGTTTTTCCATATGAATTTTAGAACTTTTTTCTAGCTCTTTGAAGAATGACGCTGGTATTTTAATGGGATTGCACTAAATCTATATATCATATATTTGGTAGTATGATCATTTTGATACATTTTATTCTCCCTATCCAAGAAAGTGGGAGGTCTTTCCATTTTCAAGGACTCAATTTCTTTCTTCAGTGTTCTGCAATTTTCATTGTAGAAATGTTTTAATTCCAGCTGGGTGTGGTGGTGCACGCTTGTCATCCCTGTACTGGGGAGGCCGAGACAGGAGGATTGCAGGTTTGTAGCCAGCCTAAGCAACTTTGTGAGTTTCTTCATAACTTAGTGAAACCTGGTTTCAAAATAAAGAATAAAATAGGGCTGGGGTGTAGCTCGAGGTAGAATGTCCCTGGGTTCTATCTCTAGTATATATAATTCTCATTCACTCTCATTCATATCCTCTCTCTCTCTCTCTCTCTCTCTCTCTCTCTCTCATGCACACACACGCGCACACACACAAGTTTTACTTGCTTGGCTAGATTTATACCTAAGTATTTTATTCTTTTTGAAGCTATTGTGAATGAAATTATTTTCATTTAGTTTTCAGTGGATTAATGGTTCATGTATAGAAAAGCTATTGATATTTGTAAGTTTATTTTATACCCAGCTACTTTGTTGACTTGTGTATCACCTCTAAAAGTCTTGTACTTGAGTCTATTGGGTCTTCTAAATATAGGATCATGTCATCTGCAAATAGAGTTCATTTCTTTTTTCTTTTTTTGTATTCCTTTAATTTCTTTTTCTTTTCTTTTTTTTTTTTTTTTTGGTGGTACTGGGGTTCCTGGAAGCCCTTCTACCTCCGGGCTACACTCCCAGACCTATTTTTATATTTTTATTGGGAAACAGGGTCTCCTAAGCCAGCGCGCGCGGCTGGCTTCGAACCTGCGCGATCCGCCTGTCTCTGCCTCCCAAGCGCGGGGATTACAAGCGTGCGCCACCACGCCCGGCTAATTTCTTTTTCTTGCCTTATTGCTCTGGCTAGAATCTCTAGTACTATATTGAATAGGAGCGGTGATAATGGGCATCCTTGTCTTGTTCCTGATTTAAGACGAAATGCTTTCAGTTTTTTTCCCATTTAGTATGATGTTGGCTTTAGATTTATCATATATTACCTTTATGATGTTGAGGTATGTTTCAAAATAAAGATTAAAAAAAATAGGGCTGTGGGTAGCTCACAGGTCGAATGCCCCTGGGTTCCATCCTCAGTACCCCCCCACACATACACACGAGTTTCTCTCCCATATAGATTTTTCTCATGATCACTAAGGTTAAAGGTTTTCCCATAGTCCTTACATATAAAAGGTTTCATATATGTGTGATTTCTCTGGTATCTGATGAAGTTTGACTTTTGAATGAGAGCTTTCCCACAGTCTTTGCCCTCAAAAGGTATACTTTAGTGTGAACTTTTTGATGGGTAAGGAGGATTTCCTTCTGGCTAAAGAATTTTCCACAATCATTACATCCAAACAGTTTTTCCAGTATGGGTATCATGATGTTTATTAACATACTGCTTTGGCTAAAGGCCTTCACACCTTTTTTATGTACAGAGAGCTGGCATTTCCAACATGCCATACAGGCAAAGGGGTTTCCCCACTATAAGTTCTCTGTTGATGTGCGACATCTGAATCTAAGCTTTCTCACACTCACAGGATTTCTCTAAAACAAGAATTTTTTTTTTCTTTTTTGTGGCACTGGGGATGGAACCCAGGGGTATTCTACCACCAAGCTATATCCCCAGCCCTATTTTTTATTCTTTATTTTGAAACAGGATCTCACTGAGTTGCAAAAGGCCTCACTAAGTAGCTGAGGCTGTCCATGAACTGCAGTCTTCCTGTCTCCGAATTACTGGGATTACAAGCATGCGCCACCATGCCTGACGCTCAACAAAAATTTTTTCAGGAATGAGAATTTACTTTTGGCTGAAGATATCCCCAAATTGCCTACATTTATAAAGGTTCTCTGTATATGACCTCTCAAATGCAAAAAAAAGGATAAGATTTGAAAGAAAGTGTTATCATACTCAGTACATTCAAAGCTTTCTCTTCATTATAAGCTTTCTAATATTCAGTGAAATTCTGGTACATGTACTGGTTTCTGGCATGAATTTTCTGGTGCTCATTGAGATCTGTCATCTAGCTAAAGGCTTTTCAGTACTCCCCAGAGGCAGTTTCTTTTCAGCATGACTTTTACATTCAATAAAATATGACAAGTGAATAAAACTTTTCCCACATTCAGGGTTTTTCCCCACCATGAATGCTATCAGATGAGGTACAAACTTTTTATACTGGGCTAGCCACACTAATTTACATTTGTTGGGACTATGACCATAGGAGTAAGGTGTGGAGGAGAATTTCCAAAATAATACGGTTGATGACTCTTCTGTGTAAGCTACTTCATTTTAAAATCGAAACCTTTTAGATTCTAAATAGTTTAAAATCTAAATCCGCCTCATTTTAACATCTAATTTTAAAAATCTAAACCTTTTTATAAAATTGGAACTTCAGAAACATACACACTTCCCTGGAGCTGGACTCCGCCTGCCCCTCAGTCTTGGTGCTCTCCACCTGATCACCACCTTCTCCAGCGGCTTCTGACCCTCCTTTTCAGTTTGTCTTCTTGCTTGAACAGGGGATTTTAGGGGAAATAACACAGTACCAGAATATTAATGCTGGGCCAAAGTGTCATCCTAGAGCTCAGGATGAGCCCTCAACCCTGCAGGTCTTTTCAGCTATAAAGCTGTGGTTACTAAGGATGTACAAGGAAGCAAGTGCACCGGGCAGCGGCACTTGGAGCACTCTACCTTAGCAGTGCTCCTGCCGGGGACAAAGACCAGAACATCCGCTCCGCGCGTGCCGTGCTCACTGAGGATGAGCGGGCACGCCCTTGGCTTTGTTTCTTGATCCTCGGTCTAGTCATGCAGTCTTCCACCTTGTCTAACTCTGTCTTCATAACTCTCGGGGCAGGACTACCAAACCCTCTAAGTTCTTGTCCTAGACAAGACTTAAGTCTGCAAGACGGTTGCAGTTATTTCTGTACCCTCTACCTTTATAGCTCCACAATTCTGTATGTGTGTATGGGTGACTGGGGATGGAAGCTAATGACATTCTACCTTGAGGCTGCACCCCAGCCCTTTTTATTTTGAAACCAGGTCTTGCTGAGTTACTGAGGGTCTTACTAGGTTTCTGAGGTCAGCCTCAAAACTGTGAGCCTCCTGTTTCATTTTCCCAAGTACTGGGATTACAGGCATGTGCTACCACAGTCATCTCCATATACATTTTTGGGGGGCACTAGGCATTGAACGCAGGTGTAGCTACCTCCAAACTACACCCCCAGCCAAATTTTATTATTTTTATTTTGAATCAGAGTCTCACTAGGTTGATGAGAGTCTCAGCACTTGCTGAGGCTGTCCTTGAACCTGTGATACTCCTGTCTCAGCCTCAAAAGCACTGGGATTACAGGTGTGCACCACCACATCCGGCTCTCCACATACACTTTAGAATCGTATTTTCACATTGGCAGTACCCCAAGCCTATCACTCTGTCTTCAGCAAAAACCTGTGTTCACAACTTACAGAATTTTTTTTATCTTTTTTTTTTTTTTTTTGGTGGTACTGGGGGTGGAACCCAGAGGCTTTCTACCTCCAGGCTATCCCCCCAGACCTATTTTATATTTTTTATTTGGAAATAGGGTCTCGCTAAGTTGCTGGGAGCCTCACTAAGTAGCTGAGGCTGGCTTTGAACCTGTGCGATCCTCCTGTCTCAGCCTCCCAAGTGTGGGGATTACAAGCGTGCGCCACCACGCTGGGCTCTCTTCATCTTTTGAATCTAACAGTTCTTTCCTTTCTTGCTATGCCATGGAATCGGTATCAGCTAATTTCTCTCTTGTCTTCTTCCCCTGCACTATCATCTGTTGGACATCTCAGTCTGGGTCTTCCTCACCACTCAGGACATCACTGTGATGAAGTTAGAGGGGAGGATCCTGCCCTGGCCATTTCTAGAGCCAGCAGAGAGACCCTGGACAATGATTTTATCTGGTCTTGGCCATATAGGATATAGCTGTTATGATACATTAAAAACTGTTGTTAATGGTTAACTTAGAAAATAGGGCATTATTGAGTATTAGGGAAAGTAGAATGTAGTTAACATCTTTTTATCTTTTTATGTTTTGGGGGAATTTTTCCTTTTTTTTTTTTTTCCAGTACTGGGGATGGAACTCCAGGGGCATTCTACCTCCGAGCTACACCCCACCCCTATTTTTAGTCTTTTTATTTTTTGAAACAGGGTCTCACTGTTTTGCAAAGGGCCTAAGTAGCAGAGGCTGTCCACGAACCACAATCCTATGGTCTCAGCTTCCCAAGTGCTGGGATTACAATATGCTGCACCATGCCCAGCTGACTTTTTCCACTATTTTTAAGAATGTTCCACTGTGGGAATTTTCATTGGGAATACAGATGTGTTTGCATGCACCCGTGCTCTCAAGCTCATTCCCTCCCGGGGGAGCAGCGGGAGTCTATCCGCAGTGGCCATGCTGCCTGTTCTGGTGAGAGGAGCAGGGCAGGGTGGTAGGACGAAGGCTGAGGGCAGCGCGGCACAGCAGCGGTAGGGCGGTCGGGCCTTGCTGCCCTGTGTCCAGCCTGATTCCCGGCCTTCCCACTGGCGGTGGCGAGCCCAGGGGGCTGCTCTGTTTCTTTCCAATAAGTTCCTTTTTCAGTTTTAGTCAGAAATGTTTTCATACTGACAACCTGAGGGGGCACCAATGATACAAAACAAAAAGTGTCAGCTCTGGAGTCATGCAGCATGGGTCCACAAAGTTAATCTGAATGACAGCAAGAACTGTGGGTTAACTGTATCTACACGCACAGAACACAGACCAGAAGGATAAAGAACATTCAGTTAATATATACTCCAATAGCCAACATTTTTTTTTCTTTTGTGGTACTGGGGATTGAACCCAGGGACATTCTCCCTCTGAGCTACACTCTCAGTCTGTTTTATTTTTTATTTTGAAACAGGGTCTCACTAGGTTGCTGAAGGCCTTGCGAAGTTGCTGAGGCTGGCCTGGAACCTGTGAATCCTCCTGTCTCTACCTCCAAGTTATGCCCACCCCTATTTTCTATTTTGAAACAGTGACTTGCTAAAAGTTGCTGAAGGTCTCACTAAATTTCTAAGACTGGCCTTGAACCTGAAACCCTGCTAACCATAAGCAATTTAGTTCTTGTATGTACACAAGCTCTTTTCCAGAGTGAGAATCTGTCTTAACATTCTTGTGGCTGTATGCAAAGCAACTGACCCCACAACTTAGAGGGAGGAAGATTTATTTGCTCTTAGTTTGGAGATTTTGAGTCCAATTCATGTGAGGTCAGGGACCACGCATCTCAGGGAATGGCAGTGGGAGGGAGGGAAGAGGGGGGCAGAGAGACTGACTTTGCTCTCACATACATATAGGCTAGAAGCAAGAAAGCAAGCAAGAGGAGGGGGAACCATACGTAGCCCCAAAGCCTCAGCTCCAGGGACCCATCCTCTCCAGACCCCCCGTCAGCCCAGGTCAACACCCAGTTAAACCCATCGCAATGGATTTATCCCTGCTGAGATTGCGGCCAAATCCTGATTCCAACACTGCCATCCTTTTTCCGTGAGGGTTAGGGGAGCATTCAGTTTTCAAACCATTACACTCTGCCCCTGGCCTCAAGATCTCATGGCCACCTCATAATGCAAAATAACATTTAGTCCATCTCCAAGAGTTCCTACAGTCTTAACAGTTCCAGCATTGCTCAAAAGTCCCAAAGTTCAAAGTCTCCTCTGAGACTCAAGGTGAACTCTTAATAAAGAAAATCAAAGTCAAAATAAAGAGCATGTTACATGTATCCAATATACAATGGCAAAGAATAAACATTTGCATTCCAAAGGGTAGGAATAGGACCAAAGAAAGAAGGAATTAGGACCAAAACAGTACTGAAATCTGGCAGGAAAAGCATTTGATCTGGACACATGGTGGTGAGATGTGATCTCAAGGCCTTGGCAGCCCCATCCTGCAGCCCGGCTGGCTGCAATGGCAGTGCACTTGCCCTTGCAAGAGCCTTCCCTGTGCTCCTCCACATTTCTGGTGTTTCTAAATCATGGAGGTTTTCTTATAACCATGGCTTCATCCTCACAGCTTCAAAAATTGCCCCAGTGGAGCCTGGTTTCAGGGGTTCCCTGGCCACAGGTTGCCTGGATTCCCAGGACTTCCTTTGAAATCTGGGGGGAGGCATCCATGACCCCCTTTTCCCAGCAAAGCCAGCATTCTGTGAGTGCTCTAAGTTGTAGGTTTGGAGATTTTAAATCCAGTTATGTGAGGCCAGGGACCATAGTTCTCAGAACACAATTCGCAGTGTAAAGCGGAGAGAGTGCAAGGCTTTGTTCTCACATCAGGAAGGCCGAAAGCAAGAGAGCAAGCAAAGGGAGGGTGAACCATGTATCCCCAAGGCCACAGGCCGGGGACCCACCCTCTCTAGCCACAAGCAAGCAGCCCAGGCCGCCACCCAGATAAGCCCATTCCAGTGATTATCTACTGCTGAGATTGCAACCAGGGCCTCTTCCAACATGCCACCCCATTTCCATGAGGTCTAGATGGGCATTCTATTTTCAGAACAGCAGAGATCCTCCTCTCTGGTGTAATCTTTTTCACCACGCTGAACTCTGAAGCAGTATGACCTCAGAATACCGCCTCCAGTGCTTCGGACTTCCACACCCACAATGCTCATGCTGTCGCTCTCCACATGAGTAAATCCTCTGCAAAGCAATGGGGCATGTCAGGCGCTGATCTGAGAAAAGGACAGACATTTAAGTAGTGAACACTTCGACATGAACATGAACTCAGCCTTGTGTACCTTCTCACGGCCAGTCAGTACCGTCCAGCACTGTTTGCATCCATTATTTACTCTGAGCTTTGACTTGAGGATCTAAATCCACCAGCCACAACTGGCAGGTGCCATCACATTCTTAGTGGGAGTATCATTTCAGAGCCCTTGCGTGAAAGAAGATGCCTAAATCACAATGATGCCAGCTCCTCTGAAAAGCTCCCAGTAATGGAGTGCCTCATTTAGTCTGGGTAAGTTTGAGTCATTTCTCCAGAATTTAATATTACCCTATCAGTTCCTCATCGGTCTTCTTGCTGTCTTGAATGAAGGAGATTTAACTGCAAGTGCTCATGGGTGCAGCCATTTTCCAGAAGGCCAGACTCAAGGTCCAAGGAAAGCTTAGCCATGCATTCTCCACTGGACTTTGGACAAAATAGCCACCCTTCCGCCTGTTTTTCTGTAACATGTAGATGATGCCAACTGCATTGGAGAGTGTTGTCCATCGCAAGAGATAGTGTACATAACACACGGCTAGAGCTTACAATTGGGCTTTTTAACAGAAGGGAAAACAACAAGAGCAGTGGCTGGTCTCCAACACAGCACAGAGTGGGCTGGGCTCTAAAGTCCTACTAACATTCAGCCAACATTTATTTTTATTTTTATTTATTTATTTATTTATTTATTTATTTATTTTCGGTGGTACTGGGGTTCCTGGAAGCCCTTCTACTTCTGGGCTACACTCCCAGACCTATTTTATATTTTTATTTGGAAACAGGGTCTCTTAAGCCAGAGCGGCTGGCTTCGAACCTGCGCGTTCCTCCTGTCTCCACCTCCTAAGCATGGCGCCACCACGCCCGGCTTCATCCAACATTTTAAAAAAACCTGCTTTGAGTTAGGTGTGGTGGCAGGAGCCTCCACCCACTTGGGAGAATGAGGCAGGAGGATCACTTGAGGCTGGCCAGCCCAAGAAACACAGTGAGACCCTATTTCCAAAGCAAAACAGAAACACATCTTTGTAGGCCACGTGAGGACATTTTATAGGTAAAGTAAAGGGAAAGAGTGAATTACCTGCCCCATCTGTGGGATCCTCCATGCAAGTGATAGCAGCTCTTGAGGACTGGGATCTTATTTTCCTTATTCCATACATAGACACGCAAAGAGAGGTCGAAGGAAGAAGTGATGACTCGGTCTGGGTCCTTGAAATGAAGTCAAGTGAGGTTCAGACATGGGCTCCAAGGAAGGGGGGCATGCCACGGCCAGGAGACGCTGCACTCACCACCCACAGGGACGTGATGGGCTTCTGGTGGTCCTGGAAGGCTGCGAGCTGCAGGCCATGTGTGGTGAACAGCACCAGCTCCGAGCTGGAGGCCAGCAGGATCACCTGGGAGCTGTGGCCCTGCATGAGGTGAGGTGGCATCATGGTGTCCGGCAGGGGGAAACTTGCCACCTGTTGTGCTTGGGGAATGGAGATGCACAGTCAGCCCCTCGGGCACACGGGCCTCACCTACGATGATGCAGTGCAGTGGAAAGGGCAGCTGCTCTCGGCTCCAGTCTCCATCAGCAGCCGAGGGCTGACGATGGCACACCACGGGGCTGTAAGGTCAAACGGTGCGCTTGGGAAGTGACTGGTGGTACAGGCTCTGGCACATGGAGCCATTCAGGAAATGGGGCGCTCTCCTCCCACTTCCTTTTCCCACCTAAGACAGGGTGAGGGAAGAAACGGCAGTGTGTGAACTCAGCACCTGCCAAGAGCCGGTGAAGGCCCCACTCAGCAGACTGCATGGCAGCCTTGTCCACCAGGAAAGCAACGGCCTCTTGGGAAGAAAGTGTGTGCTCTGGCAGCAGGCAACCTGTTTTCCCTCTTTCCTCCATTGCCAGGGGGCTCAAAGCCAAACTGACAAGTGATTTGAAAACAAATGAGCATGCTACAAAGAAACACGTGCCAAGGACCACAGAGAAGGCATGTCAGAGCGGTGTGGGTGTTCAGACATCGCGGGACAGTGAAGAGGAACGTGGATCATATCTTTCCTGTTGGACTAGCCACTCATTGGCAGAAGAAATAGTTCCAGCTTTTCCGAGCTTTGCACTCGGTGCTGAGAGCGGGGCCTTTGACACGGTTGGGAGAAGAGGGAGGAGCGACTGGACACGGGAAGACCAGTTTGGAGGGAGACCATGGGGGTGGATGTGCTCACGTCTCTGAATCCCAGGGCCACAAAGGACGCCCAGCCTGTGCAGGGACACCGTCGCCCACCAGTGCATAAAGTCACAGCAGAACTTTTTTTTTTTTTTGCGGGTCTGGGGATAGAACCCAGGGGCGTTTGACCTCTGAGCTACACCCCCTGCCCTATGTTTTATTCTCTGAGACAAGGTCTCCCTAAGTTACGGAGGGCCTTATTAAGTGGCTGAGGCTGTCCTCAAACCGTGATCCTCCGGTCTCAGCCTCCTGAATGCTGGGATTACAAGCGTGCGCCACCACACCCAGCTCACAGTAGAACTTGTGTTAGAGCATTCTCTTTCACAGAGAGGAGAAACTTGTGATAATTATTTTAGATTCGGGGTGTCCTCCAGCCCTCATGGAACACAGTGGTGGTTTGGAAGTGGGGCTTGGTTGTGGTCTCAGCATTGCCGTGGATTTATCTGCTGGGTGGTGGCTGGGCTGCTGGGTGTACCTAGAGGAGGTGTGCCCCTGGGCTCGGGCTTTGGGGATTATATATGGCTCCTACTCCCCTGGCCCTCTCTCTGCTTCTGGCCTCCATGATGTGAGAGCGGGGTCTTGGGCTCTCCCTCTCGCTGCCTCACCCCAAGATCCACGATCTCCAGCCTCACATGGACTGAATCCCAAACCTACAAAAACTGTAAGCAAATAAATCTTCCTCTAGGTTCAGTTCTAAGTCAGGCCTTGGGTTCCAGCCGCAAGGATGCTGTGGGTACAACTGCCCTGGGAGCCTCATAGCTAGTGGTGGGGATCCTTACCCTGGACGTCCACTCTGTCCCTGGACTTGCTGGCCCTTAACTCAAAGGTTGTGACCACGAGCTGCACGCCATTGGCATCCCTGTGCATCACAGCCAGCCTGGCTGCCTTGTCGGGAACCCAGCAGGCTCTGGAGCTCAGGTGGATGGGGAGGGTAGTGGAAGCCGGAGGCTCGGCATCTGGTGGGCACTGCAAGGATGGAGTGTAGAACACCTGGGGAGGCACCAGACATGTCAAGTGCAGGTGAGGGACCGGAGCACTCAGGAGCTCCCCAGCCCAGCCTGACCCCTGTCCTCTGGCAGAGCCAGCTGGGGCAGCTGGTCCTGTCTGCACCAGACCTGCCCTCGTGGGCCTGGCCAGCGCAGCTTGTGTGTCTGCACCTCCCCTTCCCCGCTGGGCTTGGACCAGGGCTTCTGGGGTTGATCCCAGCACTGCTGGCCTGGCTAGAAACAGCCTGATGTGTCAGTCTTCAACACAGATAATGGCAGTTTTGTTTTTGAACAGCCGTGGTTATTGTTTTCCTGAGGACTCAAATGTCTTCCTGCATAGTCCCTTTCTTATGATTCCTACACCACCCCAGGCCCTAGGCTCCTTTCCCTGAGGGCCCATGGCCCCTCTCTTGGCCACGCTGCACCACACTCTGCTGCTCGTCTCTGACCTCTAGATCCTTCCCGCTCTCTCTTCCTGCTCCAGCAGCTCGTGTATTCTCACAAGACTATCACCAGCTGCCTGGTTTTTGTTGTTCTCTTTGTGGTACTGAGACTGAGCCCAGGGGTGCTCTACCACAAAGCTAAACTCTAGCCCTTTTATTTTTTTCAAACAGCGTCTTGCTAAGAGATTGCACACTGGCCTTGAACCAGTGGTCATATAGTCTCAGCCTCCACAGTACTAGGATTATAGGCACGCGCCACCACACCCAGCTCAGCTGTCTGCTTTTTGAAGTGGTCTGCTTACCTGAGCACTCAAAAGGAATGCTTCATCTCTGGCAGATGGCCCTTGTGTCTGGACGTTGCCAGGACTCTGGGACTCAGAGGAGGGCGCCAGCAGATGGGGACAGGCCCCGGAGGCTCTGCTGCTCCCTCCAGGCGCACGCTGCTCTCTCAAGCATCCTCCCGCCTTACCCACTAGCCCTCACTCTCACTGGCAAGGAAGCTCTGTGCGCAGACCCCTGAAAGGCTCTTGAGTGCATCCACCAGGATGTTCCTAAGGCCCTAAACTGGCTGAAAATCAGCCTCTGCCCCACCCTGCAGCAGGGCCAGCCCTGTCCAGCTCAGATGCAACTCTGAGCCAGCTGTGTGCAGTGGCTGGAGGGCAGGAGCTTCAGAATTCTCCTCGCACCAGCAGTGGGGCTGGGTTTTGTGCAAGAAGCAGCTCTCAAACACGCACCCCACCACCTGGAGTATCAGAGCTTCTACTCAGCCAGACTTCACTGACCTTTGGGTTCAGGTCTGAATCCTGTGGGGATGCAAACGCCCACTGCCGGTCAGGAGAGCAGAAGAGGCTCACAGGGATGTTGGGAAACAGGGTCACGCTGGAGACCACCTGCAGCTGAGGCACTGTCAGGGTGCAGAGGTTCCCTTCAGCACAGGCCACCTGGAACAGAAAACAGATGGACAGAACAGCAGAGCATGAGAGGCACCAGGGCCCAGCCCAGCAAAAAGCATCACTGTCTTCAAAAACAGCGGTGTTCCCCTTTGAAGGCTGGAGACAACTGCTTAGCTGCTGCCTCCACAGAGTGCACGTGCTGGTTACTCTGAGGCTGTGCCTCAAAATATTTTTCAAATATGCAGACAAGGGCCAGGCATGGTGGCGCACACTTGTAATCCCCACGCTTGGGAGGCGGAAACAGGAGGACTGTGCAGGTTCAAAGCCAACCATGCTGGCTTAAGAGACCCTGTTTCCAAATAAAAAGTATAAAATAGGTCTGGGAGTGTAGCCTGGAGGTAGAAGGGTTTCCAGGAACCCCAGTACCAAAAAAAAAAAAAAAAAAAATACAGACAAGGGCTATGGAAGTAGCTTAGTAATAGAGTGCTTTCCTAGTATACACGAAGCCCTGGGTTCCACCTCTAGCACCACAAAAAATAATATGCAGACAAAAATGAATATAAACAGACAACATGTCAGTCTTCAGAGCAAAGTGCTACCCTCTTCCACGAGGTTTGGTGTGGAACTTCCAGTGCCCTTTCTACCCATTCATAGAGGCACACTGAATTAGGGTGTGTTCCACAAACTGCCTTTTATGTGTGATATTTAAAATACTTATTGGAAGTTTGGTGGTGCATGCCTCTAATCCCAGTACTTGGGAGGCTGAGATGGGAGGATTGCAGGTTCAAGTATATCCTCAGCAAGTAGTGAGACTATCATCAGCTTAGTAATACCCTGTTTCAAAATAAAAATTAAAGCCGGGAGTGATGGTGCATGCTTATAATTCAGTACTTGGGAGGCTGAGACAGGAGGATCGCAGGTTTGCAGCCAGCCTCACCAACTTAGTGAGACCTTCTGCAACTTAGACCCTGTTTCAAAATAAGAGAATAAAAAATATGGTTGGGAGTGTAGATCAGAGGTAGAATGACCCAACATTCAATCCTCATTACTGAAATATATATGAATGAATGAATGAATGAATGAATGAATGAGAAAAAATCTAAAAAGTAGTGCTGAGGGTGTAGCTCAGATGTAGAATGCCCCTGGGTTCAATCCCCAGTACCACACAAAAAAGTACAAAAAAATAATAACCCCCTCCTTCTCTTCACTTACTTTTCTAGCTGGAATTTCAAGTACTATACTGAACAGTAGGGATGATAGTGGGCATCTTTGTCTTGTTCCTGATTTTAGAGGAAACATTCGTTTTTCCCCATTCAGTGTGATGTTGGATTTGGATTTATTACATAATGCTTTTACGATGTTGAGGTAAGTTCCTTCCACCCCTAACTTCCTCAGTTCTTAACATGAATGGGCATTGGATTTTGTCAGATGTTTGTGTCCATCTATTGACATGATCATGTAATTTATGTCCTTGGTTCAATTTGTGATGAATTACACTTACTCACTTGGTATAGGCTGAACCAACTTTTCATCCCTGGAATGAAGCCGACTTGGTTGTGATCTTCAATGCAAATTGCAGGTATTTTAAGAATTTTTGCATGGCATGCCTGTGATGACAGTACTTTGGAGGCTGAAACAGAAATGACTGCAAGTTTGAGGCCAGCCTCAGTAACTAAGCAAGACCTTGTTTCAAAATATAAAATTTTAAAAGGGGCATAGGGCCTGGAGGTGTAGCACAAAGGGTACAGCATCTCTGGGTTCAGTCCCCAGTAACAAATTATTTTTTGCTTGTATGCTCATCAAGGATATTGGTCTGTAATTTTATTTTCTGAAGACATCTTTGATTTCAATTTTTTCTTTTTGGCAGAACTAGGGATTGAACCCAGGGGTATTCTGTATTTTGAAACAGGGTCTCGCTAAGTTGTGGAGGGCCTCACTAAGTAGCTGAGGCTGGCTGCAAACCTGCCATCCTCCTGTCTCGGCCTCCCAAGTACTAGAATTACAAGCATGTGCCTTCATGCGTGGCTACTTTATTTAATTTTTATACTAAGGTGATACTGGCTTTATAGAAAGAGTTTGGGAGTATTCCATCTCTATCTTATGAAATAATTTGAGAAACATTGGACTTGGTTCTTCTTTAAAGGTCTTATAGAATTCAACTGGAAACCTAACTGGTCTTAAGCTTTTCTTTGTCAGAAGACCTTTTATTACTGCTTGAATTTTTTTGCTTATTACTGGTCTATTTAGGGTGTGTGTGTGTGTGTGTGTGTGTGTGTGTGTGTGTGTGTTACTAGAGATGGAATCCAGGGACATTCTACTTCTGAGCCACATCTCAAGCCCTATTTTCTTCTATTTTGAAACAGGGTCTAAGTTGCAGATGATCTCAATAAGTTGCTGAAGCTTGCTGTGAATCTGCACCATCACACCTGGCTTGTTTAGATTTTCTATACCCTGTTGGTCCAATTTAGGTAGGTTGAAATATGTCCAGAAATTTCCTATTTCTCCTAGTTCTTCTGATTTATTGGAATATGTTTTCAAAATTGTTCCTGATGACCCTCTGGATTTCCATACTGTCTGTTGTGATGCCTTTTTTATCTCTTATTTTAGTAATTTGGGTTATTCTTTCTTTTGATTACATTAGTTAAGGATTTATCAATTTTATCTTCTCAAAAAACAACTTTTTGCTTTATTAATCCTTTGTACCTTTTTAAGTCCTATTTAATTAATTTTTGCTGTGATTATTATTATTTCCTACCTTTACTGGCATTAGGGCTAGTTTGTTCCTGTTTTTCTAGAGCTTTGAGATGTATCATTAGGTTATTTGGAATCTTTCTGGTTGATATAGTTTCCTTTTAAAATTCCTGCTGCCAATTTTTTGTAAGCTGCTTATCTATTTTCATTTGATTCTAAGAACTTAAAATTTTTTCCTTTTATTTCTTCTATGATCCAGTCCTAATTCAAAGGTATATTGTTAATCTCCATGCATTTATTTAATTCCTCTGGGTCTTCCTGCTTTTGATATCTTCTTTCAGTGTATTACAATCTGAATTGATGAAAGGAATTTTGCTTTTAAAAAAATTGCTTATACTGACTTTGTGGCCTAGAATAGGTCAATTTAGAGAAGGTTCCATAAGCAACTTGAAAGAATACGAATTCAGCTGTAATTGGATGAAATATCTATAAATGTCTCCTAGGTCCATTTAGTTTATAATATTCTTAGGTCTGAATAGTTTTTACTGATCATTGGTCTGGATGATGAACTGGATGGTGAGAGAGGTGTGTTATTATCATATTGGGGTCTATCTGCACCTTAATGCCAAATAGAGTTTCTTATATGTAAGTAAGTAAGCTGACATTTGGGGCATAAATGTTTACTATTCCTTCTTGTTGGATTGTTACCTTTATCAGTAAGAAGTGACCCTCTTTGTCCCTTCTGATAACTACTGGCTTGATGTCTGCTTTGTTGAATATGAGAAACGCTATCTCTGCTGCTTGTTTTCGTTCTCCATTTGCATGCAATATCTTTTTCTATCCTTTTACCTTTAGCTTATGAAATTTTTGTCTATAAAGCAAGTTTCTTGTAAGCAGCATATAGATTATTTTTAATCTAGTTTGCCAATCTATGTCTTCATCAGAGTTGAGACCATTTATATCCAGTATTATATAGAGGTGCTTTTTATTTTCCTTTCACTTTCAGTTATATTTTCTTTTTGATTCAGTATTAGTTCTCTTTTGTTAGTACTCTGGCAGAATTCATCCCTTCTCTGGTTTGATGCATATTTTTTATTTTTTAATTTGTGTGTTTTTTTTGTAAATCCTTTTTAGCGATGAGTCTTTTCATTTCTGTTTATCTTGGAAGATTTATTTTTCCATCCATTTTGAAAGACAGCTTTGCTGGATATAGCAATCTTGGTTAGAAGTTATTTTATATCATCCTAAGCTCTCCTAGCATAGAATTTGGGCTGAGAAGTCTGGAGTAATAGTATTGAGTTACTTCTGAGTTTGACCTGGCCTTTTGCTCTTGATGCATTTAAGAATCTCTTTTTGACTTCTGTGTTAATTATTGTGATTATGATGTGGCATTAGGAGGTTCTTCTTTGATCTTGTCTGATGGGGTTTCTGAATGTCTTCTGTACATGAATTTCATCTCATTTTCCAATTCACTCCAGTCTGCTGGGGGATGTGTGTGAGAAATGTCAGTTTGCTCTCCTTCTACTCACTTTCAGACCTCTTTTCCTATTCTAAACGCCAGAATGTCAGTTCTAAATGGGTGCTTTCTTTGTTGCAACAAGGGAGTTGGGGAGAGAAAAGGAGAAAAAAGATAAATTAGTAAGAATGTTCTTTGGCTTTCTTGCTGCTAGTTGGACGTGTAAACAGAGTCTCTTTCGTCTGTGTGTGCCTATGGCTGCAGGTACTTTTGCTGGGGGAGGGAGAGTGCTTTGTTTCTCTGCAGCTAAGACTCCTTCAATGATTGCCTCAAAGGCTCCGATCCTGGCCAGGTTTGGCCCATCTTCTCCGAGACAAATCTCTCCAAAGACAGGCATGTAGAACAGCTTCTCCTCCTCCTCTTCCTCCTCCCCCTCCTTCTTCTTGGTGACTACTTGTATTTAGGTTTTTTTCTTCTTTTGAGGGGTGATGTTTCCCCTCCCCCAAGAAGCCATTACAAGTGTCTGCCTCACTACTTAACTGGTGCTGTCTCTTGATCAGTTGTACAACTATGTTCAGTTTGGTGGTGCAGAACTGTTGTATTGCTTTACTCTCAGGGAGCAGGTTGCTGTGGGCTCCTCTAAACATTCATCTTTTCAAGCTCTTTAACAAGTCTTTTAACCTAGCTTTCACTGGTAACAGCTTTATAATACAGGCCTCTAGAAGGCACCATAAATTTCCTATCATTCAAATTCACTGACATATTCAGTTACATAAAATATGTGTATTCCACTCATCAAACATCTGGGTGAATTGTAAAAAAGTCTGATAGTTGACAGTGGGTTTTTTTAAGCACTTTATTTACTTTTTCATTTATTTATTTTGTTCTGGGATTGGAATCCGGGGGCATTCAACCTCTGAGGTGCACCCCTAGCCCTATTTTACTTTTTATTTTGAAATAGGATTTCTCTGAGTTGCTGAGACTGGCCTCGATCCTCCCATCTCAGCCTTCTGAGTACTAGGAGTACAGGTGTATGCCAATACGCCCGGCAACGCTGACAGTTTTTAAGCATCACTTTTCCTTCTGCTTCCCCTTCTGTTCTGTAGATGGTGAGAAAGCTCTTGGAACTGCCTGGAAGTTCAAACTACATAAACTCTGGCTCTAGAATGACACTCTACTCTTGACCCCACCTCCCAGCCATAAGAAAAGCCCAACTCAGTCACTCCTGGCTCTCTGAAGCTACTTTCTGACCTGCTCCCTATGACCCTGCTAGTGGAATCATCAGTTTTGACAATCCAAACAAAATTCTGGGTTTCATTTGATTCTGTCTCAGTAGGACAGCTGCTACTCACACTCACTTTCCTTTCAGGGTTGAGGCGATGTGCTTCTGTTTTCACTGTTCTTTGGCAAGTTAGAGATACAATATGCACCCTTGACTTAGATTATAATTTGCATCCTTGATTTACAAGAATATACTGTTATTTGATGTTGCTCTTTAATCGTATTGCTTTCAAATTTTATCAGTGATCATTGTCTTTCTGCCTAAAGTTCCATTAGTATTGTTTCTTCCAGTAAGCAGTTGCAAAGTAACCATTTTTTGCTGAAAATGTTTGTATTTTATTTTACCTTTTTCTTTTCTCCTCTTCTCTCCCCTTTCTTCTTCTTCCTGTCTATCTGTCTGTGTCTTGAAAGATATGTTTTCTGATTTTGGAATTCTGGTTGGCAGTTTTATCTTTTGAGGTGTCATCCATTACCACCCAGCTTCCATGAAGAAGCCAGTCTTGCTTTCCGGCTGTAGCCCAGGGGTAGAACATGTGCCTGTGCATGAGGCCCTGGATATGATCCCAAAACAGAGAGGGGGGAACAGTTTTGAAAGTAGTTTTATTTCCACTGGCTGCTAATTGATATTTTTTCTTAATCTTCAGGTATTCAAATTTACTATTATGGATTTGTATGCAGATTTATTTTTATTTACTCTGCTTGGGATTACGGGCCTTCTTGATCCCATGGATTAATGCTCTTACTCTATTTTGAGAAAGTACCTATATTATCTCTTCAAATATTTCTTCTTCCTCATTTACCTCTTCCTCTATTCCTGGGATACTAATTAAATACTGAAATTTTAGCCAGGTGTGGTGGCACATACTTGTAATCCCAATACCTGGAAGACCCGGACAACAGGATCGCAGGTTTGCAGCCAGCCTCGGCTACTCAGTGAGGTTTTTGGCAACTTAGTGAGACCCTGTTTCAAAATAAAGAATAAAAAACTAGGGCTGGGGATGTAGCTCAGAGGTAGAATGCTCCCTGGGCTCCATTCCCAGCACCACAAACAATATCAACACTGATTTTTTTTTTAGTCTCTTTTATTATTTTTTTGAAACAGGGTCTCACTGAGTTGCAAAGGGCCTTGCTAAGTTGTGAAGGGCCTAAGTAGCTGGAGCTGTGAACCGAGATCCTCCAGTCTCAGCCTCCCGAATGCAGGGATTACGAGCGTGCGCCACCACGCCCGGCTCAACACTGAAATTTTGAAATTTTGGTGGATCCTTTATGGTCTCGACAGCAGTACCAGTACTAACTGGAAGCTTACTTAAATCAAAATCTCAGGCATCTCCTGGGACTTACTGAATCGGAACCTGATCTTAAACATCTCCAGTTGATTCACATCCCCATTATATCTGAGAAACACTGGTAATCTCTCTTACCCTATTTTCTATACTTACTATTATTCGTATCCCTGTGGTTTATTCTAGGTTCTTTTCACTTCTCTTCCAGTTCAGCTCTTTTTGACTTATAGGACAACATAAACAAAATGCACAAAACCTCAAAGATTTCTTACTAGAAGTAATATTCGTGTTACTCTCCGAGTCAAACAGTGCGATGTCCATAGCCCACGGGCTCCCTGCGCCTCCTCCAGGCACTGTGTGACTCCCTCTTCTAGCTGGCTAAGAATCCAACCACTGAGTTCTTCATCTTGCTAATGAGTTCTTCTATTTGTAGAATTTTCACTTGGCTCTTTTCTAAATCTGTTACTTAATTCTGTGCAGCCTTAACAGTTCTCTGCTGAAACTTATCTTCCCCAGATAGCAACTCTGGGTGTTCTGATCTCCACATCAAAAGCCCTGTTGCTCTCCTTATGCTGTCTCCTATCTGTCCTGCCAGTTCCAGTTTACAGGAGTTCATCTCCTGTGCCTGGTTTAAGTGCACAGTGAACCTGTACTTGAAGACATATTACTGATTGTGGTGGCCCATACCTATAATCCCTGCGAGGTGTGGGGCGCTGTCAACATTGTCCACAGAGAATTTCCACTTATTTCGACTGGGGACCAGGGTTCTAAGCTGCACTTGTGTAAGCCTTAGGCTGCCACACTTGCTAATCCCACTCCTGTGGGTCCTTCTGTAGCGGCCCTGCATTCCAGCTTTCATTCTTCAGCAGTCAAAGGTCTTCTTGGCTTCTCAGCAGCCCCTGAGAAAGTGCCACTAAGGAAAGATCAGTTCTCAGCAGCGGCTCACCACTTTGATTTCTGCCATCTTCGTGACCCTCATCTAGCTCACTGATATTAATAAGCAGTTACACATTTTTCCTGAGTTGAACCTTAGCAAGATCTTGAAAATAGGAATGAAGGGCAAAAGTGCAGTAATAAAACTGCAGGTAGAAGGACTACAGGCAGAGACCAGGAGCCATGCAAGGCATGTGACGCACCCTCAGTGGTCCCATTCTGGGTCTCACTGAGGGAAAGAGAGGCCGCCCCTACCTGCGGAGTTGAAGGACAGGAAAAGGAATCTGCACTCCACAGCGGCAGGAGGACCACCATGATGCTGTGCCGTGGAGAGGGCCTCGTTCGAGGTTCCACCCGTCCCTGTGGCCACAGGGCTATGGTGCAGACCCCAGGAAGGCGGCTAGGTCCTGCAGGAGCTCCTGCGAGCCAGCTCACTCACCAGCAGCAAGGCGCCCTCTTGACGGTCGCAGGCCTCCACTGCAGGAGGGGAGGAGGGTAAGCAGAAGGAGGCACACTCCTGCCCCGTCTCTGCTTTCCACACCTTGATCAATCCCTGCTCGTCCACAGTAGCAACCAGCTGCCGCTGAGGGTAGGGCACCACATTCACCAGAGGCGCAGGCTGCAGAGGGCTGCACCAGATCTCCACGCCCTGCCGGTGACAGAATTAACAGCTGATACTGGGCCCTTCATTCCGTGAGCCCATTATTCCCTCTCCTGCGCTCAGCCAGATTCCACTTCCTGTGCCTACTCCATGCCTGGCTCCACAGTGCACATGGAGGCAGGCGGGTGCGGGACGTGACCCCCCTTACAGCACACAGGGAGAACAGTGAAGACCGTATCCTAGAGAGGACGTGGCTGGAGCACTCAGGAAGACCTCCTGAGAGCAGGGTGGCACAGGGGCCTTCATCATGGCAGGACGCACCTGAAGCACTTTGGTTGGCAAGCCAGGGCTTGACTGAAGAAGGACCGTGCCGCACAACTGGGCAGGGAGGCAGATGCAACACTGATGCACCGCGTGCTGGAGTCGGGGCTGCCCACAGCTGCTCGCTGCTCTCAGCCAACGTGGAGCATTTGCGCGTTACTATCTCACCAAGTCTTGTGATGCACTACCATCAACTGTTCATGCTGCACGGATGCAGCTTCCCCGCTTAGAATGTCTCCTCCCCCCCCTCTGGGGTGTGCCCAGTGGTGCCCTAGCCAAGGCCTATCCCCCCAACACACAGTCTGCTGATCCACAGGGGGCAACCACCCGAGCTGCTGGATCCATCCCATGGTTGCCTCTGGCACTAGGAAAACTGGAACAGAATGCCTGTTGCCACTGGGCCCACAGTGCACTGAGACAGGGCATCAGGGCGACCCCCAGAATTCCCAGGTCTGCATGGCAAGGGTTCATCCCAATTTTGAGCCATTATGATCTCTCTTCTTTATCAACTTTATCATGATCTTTCTCTTTCCAATCATGATATCTTAATATTTCTCTATTACTCCCCCATGGTTTGATTTATATTGCTTCAACAGCTAATATAACTATCACTAATACAAGCTAGCAGCAGGGGGCCTGATGGAACTGGTTCTTGAGGAAATACATAAGTTTTGCAAATGGTTAGTGCTACTGAAGTGTGCAAAAAGGCAGTGCAACTCTTGTATTTCTGAGTAGCAAAGCAACAGTCAGTGCAATTGAACACTAGAGTATGTCAGCCACTTCCTGCCCGTGGGCTGTGAGGCGCAGATGCGGGGCCCAGGACACAGGAATATCTCTGCTGGCTCTGTATACTGTGGCTTTAGGAAGAGACAGGCTCAACTCCCAGGACCAACCAGGGGCCCAAGAACAAAACACAGTGTGCAAAACCATCAAAATCACATAGGGCTGATAAAAAAAAAAGAGGATTAGCATTTTAAGCAAGTAAAATTAAGCGGTTTTTTTTTTAAAAAGGGTAATTATTAACTTCAAGAACAGCAAATTGTTATGGTAGGAGAAAGAGAATAGTATGGTAATGCTGTCCTATGGCTCAGCTGTGAAGTCCATGTATATTAATAACTACAGTAATATAAACACTGTTAGCTTAAATAAAATGTAATTTCAGCTTCAGAAGGCTAAACCTGTGTAGAGGAAAATCAGTAAATCACCTGCCAGAGAACTCAACAGATGCCTAATAATTAGATGCCTAATTATTCCTCTGAAATAATAAGAGGGATAGGGTATGACTGATTCCTAAAACAAAACTTATAGGTGGGTTTTTTTTGCTTTTTTTGTTGCTGCTGTTGTTTATGTTTTTGGTGTTTTTGCTTGGTATGGAGATTGGACTGAGAGGCAGTCTACCTCTGAGTTACATCCCCAGACCTTTTTTGGGGGAAAAATTATTTTCAGACAGTTTTGCTAAGTTGCTGAAGCTGGCCTTGAACTTGCAATCCTCTGGTCTCATCCTCCCAGTACTGGGATTATAGGCATGCGCTACTGCAGCCAGCTTGTTTTTGTTTATTTTGGGGGTTGTTTCCTCCTCTCTTTCCCCAGCTGTGATGAGAATGGAGCCCAGGCTAGGTAAGCACTGTGCTGCTGAGCTGCTCCCCAATCTGGGGAGCTGTAAGGGACCCACAAGATTTCTCTGCTGCAGAGAAGGAATGCAAGCTGGTGTCCCTCCAGCCCACCCGGAGTTCAGCTTGCTTCCAGGGTCCAGCAGGTGGCCCCAGCATCATGGCTGCTGCTGCTAGAAATCCCAGCACCACTGGCACTCAGCTCTGTGAGGACTGCAGACAACCCTCCACAGCCTGAGTCCCGGTGTCATGGCTGCCGCCAGCACCATCACCCTCAGCTCTGCCTTGGTAGACTGAGTACTGCAAAGCTTTACCCAGTTCCTCAAAACACCTGCAGTCTAGATGTAAGAGAAAAGAGATTAAAAGAGCTGGGGGTATAGCCCCAAGGCACAATGTCCCTGGGTTCAATTCCCAGTACAGAGGGTCAGTCCTCCAGGCAGAGGGAAGAGAGTGACAGAGAATAGAGACAGTAAGATGAGGGTAACAATTCAGATCAGAATGAGGTAATTCAACAGATAATAAATTATAAAAGTTAACAAATCTTAGAGCTAAAATAAAAAATATAATTGAGATTTTTCAATAGACTAGACCAAGCAGAAGAATGAATTTCCAAAGTTGAAAATGAGCCTTTTTAGATAAATCAGTCAGAAAAAAAGAAAAAAGAAAATTTAGAAAACCCATGGGACACCACTGAGTGGGCAAATATTTACACTATGGGAATTCGAAAAGGAAAAGAGGGGAAAAGATTAAAAATCTGTTTTAACCAAATAATAGCTAAAAACTTACCAAGTCTTGGAAGAGGAATGAACGTTCAGATCCAAAAACCTCACAGGACCCTCACAAAGACTCTTTCAAAAGAAGACCCTCTCTAGGCAGGTGTGGCTCACCTCGCTCACCAGGGGTGGGACTCTGGAGGCTGAGACGGAGGACCACAGGTTCAAGGTCAGCCTCAGCAACTTGGCAAGACCTCACCAAGTGAGTCTCTCCTCTCCCCTTCTTCCATTCTAAGTTCACTTGGCGGAAACCTCTAGCAGTTATTATAGGAAACATTCACTTCTAGGAAGACCTGACGACAGTGAGAGATAAGTGTCTACTCACCAAGAGATATTTACAAAATGGAGGAAGAACTAGGGTTGGGGGAGCTCAGTGGCAGAGCACATGGCTAGCATGTGGAAGACTTTGGGCTTAATCTGCAGATGCTGTCAGGTGTTTTGATCACAGCAGTGATAAAGCTCATCAATGCAATTTCTATAAAGTTATGATAATGAATACCATTTGGCTGTTCTCATAAAAAAATACATGAACAGATGAACGTGTTGGCGCACGCTTGTCATGCCAGCATTCAGGAGGCTGAAACAAGAGGATCGTGGTTCGCAGAAAGCCTCAGTTACCTAGTGAGGCCCTCTGCAACTCAGTGAGACCCTGTTTCAAAGAATAAAAAATAGGGCTGTAGCTCAGAGGTAGAATGCCCCTGGGTTCCATCCCCAGTACCGCAAAACCAAAAAGAAAACACAAACACTGAAAACTTCTTAACTGTAAGCGCTAACAAAGCTTAAAATGTTTATTAAGTTGTCCAAGTGTGTACGAGGAGGTAACTAAATGCTGTACCTATCTTGGCATAACAGATGGGTGGGCTGGCATCATGAGCAGTGTAGAGGAACACATGACCAACTGGCTTTAGATCAGAATGCAGTGATGGCTGCACTCAGTCTGAAGAGCAGCATGGCACTAGGCCAGGTCAGTACAGCCCCTCCAGGCACTGCTGGGAAGTCTCTCTCTGAGGCAGCACAACAGGAAGCCAAGAATGTGTCACGTGTCATGTGAGCTCTGTCACACTCAAGTCTCAACCCTGGGTCCACCCCATGCCTGTTACCAATGTGACCTGGCAGAGTGGTGAGTCAAATGCAGGCTCAGCTTTCTCATCTGCAAAATGGAGCTTCTCCTGCCTTTGGAGTTTTCCAAGATAGATAAGATCACAAAGACAAAGGGCCTTGCTAAGACCAAAGATGTGGTAAGGATTCAGTCTCGTCCCTGCCTTCCCTTCCCAAGGACCAGCTCACCTCATTCAAGTCCCAGGCACGCACAGTACAGTCTGAGGACACAGTACAAACCACAGACTTTGCCCTCCCGTCAAACCGGTACTCGTTGGTTGAGATGTAAGCCAGCTTATCTATCTGTCCTGTAACAGAACACAGACATAGGTGGCCTGGGATTTCAACACTCAACTTGGTGAAAAGGGTTGACGGGAATACCACTTCTCTCTCTCCTCTGTCTCAGGAATACAACCAGCACTCACTAAAGAGCTACAGCTTTGGAGCTGCAGCTGGGTTCTGCTCCCAGGACTCTCGTCGCCCCCAGCCACATGACCTGGGACTACTCCCAACTCTCTTAGTTTCTGTTTCTGCATACTGTGAAACAGCTATAATGATCTCTTTGTCACAGTGATACTGTGATGATTAAATACATACAAGTAATATAGTCTGGCAAGATATATAATCATCAGGTAGCCCTTTCCACATTATTGGCTGAAATGCCAAATTCCTCAAGACTTGAGCAGGGAGACTGAGCAGAGAAGGGAGGGAACATGGCTCCCCCTTCATACCTGTGTGCCCAGCAATTGCTTTGCAGGTGAAGTCTTTCCCTGGCCGTCCAGATTCCACTCGGAATTCCAGCTCAGAACGGCACAGATAGTACTGTTTCCATGTCTGCGTACCCAAGACCATCTGGGAGGCTTTGCAAGAGGACCACCGTCTCAGGCACAGCTGCCTAGAAAGCAGAACCACAAATCCAGGCAGGATGTAGCACTCATAGACGTGGGAGCATACGTCTAGCTCTGAATCCTGGCTCTGAAATCCTGGACAACTCGTTGCCTACCTAGGCCTGTTTCCTATAAGATAGGGACAGTGATAACACAGAATGACTGCTCACTATGTGTAAGGCAAAAGCGTGCACGCGTGTGCATGTGTGTGACTAGGGATTAAAGCCAGGGGCTTTCTACCTCTGAGCTAGACTCCCAGCCCTTTTTAGTTTTGAAACAAGGTCTCACCAAGTTGCTGAGGCTGGCCATGAACCTGCGATCCTTCTGTCTTAGCCTCCCAAGTACTGTGATTGCAAGTATGCGCTAGCCTGCTCGACTGTGAGGTGCATTTTTATATCCAGCAAACCTCCATGACAAACTAGCGACTTAGAATCTCATCTGCTTCTAACATGTAAGGAGACAGATGCAGAGAATTTAAACAAATGGGATTCAAAAGACTACTTCTTTGAAGTCTCTAATTTACTTATTCATTTATTTTGTGAGGATTGAACCTAGGGGGATTCTACATCTGAGCTACACTCTTAGGCCTATTTTGTGTGTGTGTGTGTGTGTGTGTGTGTGTGTGTGTGTGTGTGTGTGTGTGTGTTAGTTACTGAGGATTGAATTCAGAGGCATTCTACCTCTGAGCTACACCCCAGCCTTATTTTCTTTTTATTTTGAAACAGGGTCTTGCTAGGTTGAGAAGAGTCTCAGTACTTGTGAAGGCGGTCCTGAAACCCTGGTGTCTCAGCTTCTCAAGTACTGGGATTACAGGCATGTGCCACCACACCCAGCTTCTAGTGTTTATACTTGAATTTTGTCAGTCCTTCATGCATTTTGTCACTCTGTTGTTAGAGGCATATGTAAGTGTCATATCGTCTCAGCAGATCACCCATTTATCCTTATAAAACACTCCTTGGAGCCGGGCGTGGTGGCGCACGCTTGTAATCCCAGCGCTTGGGAGGCTGAGACAGGAGGATCGCACAGGTTCGAAGCCAGCCTCAGCAATTTAGTGAGACCCTGTCTCCAAATAAAATATAAAATAGGTCTGAGAGTATAGCCTGAAGTAGAAAGCCCCTGGATTCCACCCCCAGTAGCACCAAAAAAAAAAAAAAAAAAAATTCTTTCATCTCTAGTAAAATTTTTTCTTAAAGTCTGCATTTTCTGATAGCAGTAGAGCCTTTCAGTGCTCTTTTTGTTACTATTTGCATGGCATATCTCTATTCCTCTATTATGAACGTGTCTGTGTCTTTGGGTCTAAAGCCATCTTGGGGCTGGACAGTACTACAGAGGTTCAGTGCTGCTCCAGCCTGTGTAATCCATCTGGGATGGATGCCCAGCCTGCAAAGCAAAATGAAGTGTGTGTCACATGTAGACAGTGTGAAGTTGGATCATTTTTGTAACCCACTCCTCAATCCTTGTCTTTTTGATCAATGTAGTTACTGATGAGAGAGAACATACACCTGTCTTTCTCCCCATTCCTCCACTAATGCCTCCTTTTGTGTTAAACATTTCCAAGTGTACTAATTTAATTCCCTTGTCACTTGTCCTATCATAATTTTTTTTTTGTGTGTGTGGTACTGGGGGTAGAACCCAGAGGCTTTCTATACCCTCAGGCTATACCCTCAGCCCTATTTTATATTTTATTTGGAAACAGGGTCTCACTAAGTTGCTGAGAGCCTCGCTAAGTAGCTGGGGCTGGCTTTGAACCTGCGCCATCCTCCTGTCTCAGCTTCACAGCATAGGGGTTACAAGTGTGCGCCACCATGTCCGGCTATGTACTATCATAATTTTTGGTTGATTTGTAGTGGCTTCCTTGGAGATTATAATTTAAAGCTTAACTTACAACAACCCAACTTTAGTTAATAGCATAACTTCAACAGTACATAAGACATTTGCTCCTACACAGGTTCATGTGCTCCTGGCCTCCTCCTTTCTATTGCTGTCATAATGAGATCTTCACACAATGAATGCTCGTCAAAAGAAATTTATTTATTTATTTATCATGGTGCTGGGGATTGAACCCAAGGGTAGTCTACTTCCAAGCTACAGTCCCAGCCCACTTCATTTTTTTATTTGGCAACAGGGTCTCACCAAGTTGCTAAGAGCCTTACAAAGTTGCTGAGGCTGGCTCTAAACCCATGATCCTCCTGTGTCAGCCTCCCAAATACTCAGATTACAGGAGAGCTCCACCACGTCCAGCTAAAAGAAGTTTAGCTCTTGTTTTATGCAGTTGTTTTAAATCACATGAGAGAAGAAAAGAGCTACAAAAGTTTAGAGTATCTTTTATATATGCCGATAGTTACTGTTTCTGATGCTCTTGTTTCTTCATGTGGATTCTACTTACTAAGTTCCGGAAAACAGTTCTGGTACTATGGAAACGCACAAGGAGAGTGCACACCTGGCAAGAAAGGCCTCATGGACGGAGGCGTCAGCACTCAGAGGCTAGAGCCAATGCACACCTTCTGGCTCCAGACCAGCTCACGCATCTCAAGGGCAGAGACTGAGTCGATGGGAAATAACTGGTCCTCGGCCCTGTGGTCTGAACGGGTACAACACACAGGGTCTCCACCATCATGACTCAGATGGCCACTGGATACCTGTGCGTGAGGCTCTGCAGAGCTTCTGCACACAGAGGTCTCACGCTCACGAGGTGATGGCTCACTGCACTTGCTGAGTGCCTTGTCTTTGTACCACAGCAGCACACTGACAGCCTGTGGAAGCAGAGAGCCTCAGACAACTTTGTTTTGCCTCCATAGGACTAGCCCACGTGAACATTCAAAAGTCTGGAGTCTTTATAAAACAAAAAAGACAATCATAAGGGATGACCTTATGCTAAAAAGTTAAACACAAACACTGTGGAATAGTTAATGAAATGAAGACCCACTAATGATCTGGCCTGCACATAGGTAAATTAAATGAGGTGCCTGGCACTGTATAGTAACACTATGTGGTGGTTCTACGATGTGAAGAGAATGTTTTTTTTAAACCTTTCCTTTGCTTACCAGCAAAGATGATGACCAGGACAGGCTGGGATTGGCATCTCACACAGTTAACCAAGACTGTTCCTCTGCAAGGATTTCCACAAATACGTACACCAACCATGAGTCCATTCATTCATCCTAATATAACAATTTCTTTGAGAAATACACTTGGCAAGACATAATTTTGTCTACTTACCTACTGAAAACTCAGTTTCCAGAACTGAAACTACAGTTCCCCAAACTATAGAGATACTGAATTGTAATAAAAGTTCTTACTTCAAAACTGACTTAAGAGATTACTTTCCAATTAATACTACAAATAAAAAGCTAATTAAAAACAAACTGATAGTGCATGCCTGTAATTCCAGTATTTGATGGAGGTTGTGACAGGAGGATTACAAGTTCAAGGCCAGCCAGCCTCAGCAATTTAGTGAGACCCTGTGCAACTAGTGAGACCCTGTTTCAAAATAAAAAATGAAAAAAGGGCTGGAGGTATAGCTTGGAGATAGAATGCCCCTGGGTTCGACTACCAGTACCAAACAAACAGTGCCATATAATCTGGAAACTACTGGCATTGCTGAGTTGTCGAATATCTCAAGGCACAGTCATCCCAAAAATGTACTTCATATTTTGAAGAACCTTCATATGTAAACAGGTGTTTCTCATCATGAGTAACAAAACTTAAAAAGTAACTCCTAGTGGACAGTCAAAGCAGTACTATATTTAGTGAGAGGTAAGAGATCTAATAGGTCTTTCCCTTTCTATATGTTGTAACATCATATGTACTTATATTGCTGTAGATTTGCTATATACATACCAAAGTTGACTAAAAGCAGTGTGATCACATTGCTGCTGATTTGTCTTCTATCTGCCGGCTACATTCATTCCCCGTGCGTTTCTGCCAGAGTCTGGCCACCCTACTTTATGTCGGCCAACAACTCTTTGGCCTTAGGTCCTTAACCAGAGAGGAGTGTCCTGGGGGGAGGGCCGTAGATAAGCCTTTCCATGCATTCCACAGAGCCAGAAATGCAGCAGAGGCTCAGACATGTCCAGCGCACCGTCTCTCCACCCCTGGCTCTTTTCACTCACCTCCACAGTTCACTGGTCCTTGAAACCTCACTCCAGGCCTAGAGCAAGGAGAGAGAAGGGAGTATCTGTTCAGTAGCTATGCAGTTAGCACCTAGCCTGCCTCAACCTGTGAGGGGAACAGAGAGCCAGGCAGCTGAGCAAACAGGGTTCGCAGGTGTGGAAAAGATGGGCAAGTGATGTGCCTTAATTAGAACATACGATTCTCACTGGAGAGGGATGGGAAACAGCTGGAGGTGGGCTCAGACCAACTCCCAAAAGTCACAATGGCACAAACAGTGGAAGTTCCTAGGGAAGTTTATAAGAACCACAGAGACAGACTACATTTTAAGAGGGTCGCCTTGGCTGCTGTGAGGAGCAGGACCTGGAAATGAGATCAGAAAATGAGAAGAAACCACAGAAATGGAGTCAGGAAGGACCAAGAGGGTAGACCAGAGGTGCCAAGATGGTAGACTGGGAGGCGCCTCTCAGGGGAGTCACTACGGGGGCCTCTCACAATTTCTCTCTACAGAATTATCTGCAAGAAACTCACAGTGGCCTGTCACATAGAATGGGGTGTCAGAGTGCCAGACTCCTCTCCCTTGGCCAAGGACTGCCTCTTGGAATGTCCTGGCCTCCCCAGCTAAGCCACCCCATATTCTGGGGCCTAAACAACTTTAGTGGGCAAATAAAGGGCCTCAGGTGGTCCAGCCGCTCTGAAGGCCCTATACCAGGTATGAGTATTTCTGTAAGACCTGAAGGAAGCAACCACTGTCTTCTCTGAGCCCAGCCTCCCACTGCGATAGCTCTCACTTATCTGCTAGATCAAACTTTCAATCTTACCCAGTCTTTTTGGCTAATAAAGATGTAAATTTATATTCTGCAGCTGAGTGTGGTGACACGGGCCTGAAATCTCAATATTGGGAGGCTAAAACAGGAGGAATGCAGATTCAAGGCCAGCCTCTGCAATTTAGTAAAACCCTGTTTCAAAATAAAAAATAAAAAGGTTGGGTGATGTAGCTGGGCGGTACAAGGCCCCTGGTTCAATCCCCAGTGCAAAAGGGAAAAAATTTAATTTTGCAAAAATCATGCCACACAAAGATCTGGGCATTGTCTTCTTTATTGTTTCTGTTAGTTCCAAATCCAACTGAAATCTTATTTCCCAAATAGATATGTAATACAAAATAATATGTACTCCGTCTTGCAAAACAAATGCTATCTGCATTTGAGGGTCCTTCGGTTAGACCCTGGGCTTTGTGATAACATCATGAGGCAGGGGTTACTCACCTTAACATTACCTATGGGGACCCTTAGCCACGAAAGTTGGTACCACCAAAGGGTATAAGATACCTCCCAAGCTCTACCCAAGTTACCTGGAGCCTACAGTTTATGAAAACTGCCAGGGATCCAATCCCAGCCCAGTGTGTAATTCCGATCACAGACAAGTCGCTGGGTCATACTCATTTTCCTTATCAGTAAAAATGGAGTTAAAACTCAACATTTTACTAGGTATATTTTAAATGATCATTATGGCATTCAAGGAAGTATGTTTACTGGTCTTTTTGTTAAATGATTTAACAATATTTTTAAACTCCTTGAGTGCATTTATTCATAAATATTACTGAGGGGACAATAAATGTCAAGGCATATACTGGGCACTAGGGACACAGTGGAGAAGATAAAACCCCTCTGTGTGTGTCGTCTTGAAGACTGAACCCAGGGGCATTCTTCCCTTGAGTTACACCCTATTTTATTCTTTTTTTTTTTTTTTTTTTTTTTTGAAATTTTCCCACTGAGTTGCAGAGGGCCTGAATTGCTGAGGCTGGCCTGGAATCTGCAACCCTCCTGTCTCTGCCTCCCAACTTCTGGGATTACAAGCATACACTACCACGCCAGGCTCAATTCCTCTTAGGATTTGCCTGATAAGGAAAAGCAGCTAGTGAACACATGATGCTAACTGTCGTTTGACACGGTGACGCTGGGCGGGTGGCGGGGTGACGGTGCACCGGGCGGCTGGGGGGCTCCACTCGTGCTTCGGGGCTCAGGAGCGAGGGTGACAGGGGCAGGGTGCGAGCGCAGCGAGCCCCCCCCCCCCCGAGACCCCGAGGGAGGCCAGGAGCTGGCGGGCAGAAGCCCGCAGGAAAGTTCCAGGATGTGTTCAAAAGGCCGGAAATAGGAAGGAGAAGGGCTCCGGGCCAGGGAGGAACCCCGAGGCCGAGGCCCGCGTCCCCGCACACTCGGCCGGGCCGCCCTGGGCCCGCCCGGAGGCTCGCCCTCCTCACCTTGTTCACCTGCGCGGCGCACAGCAGGTCCCGCGCCCCCAGGAAGGAGAAGACGAGCGCCAGCTCGTCCGCCCCCAGCTGCCGGCCCATCGCGCCGGCAAGCCCGGCCCGGCGTCTCCGCCGCCCGCCGGGACGCCCGCCCGGCCCGGCCCGGCCCGCCCGGCAGCCCCGCCCACAGGCCACGCCCAGCCGGCGCCCCGGCAGCCCCGCCCACAAGCCACGCCCAGCCGGCCCGCCCGGCAGCCACGCCCAGCCGGCCCGCCCGGAAGCCACGCCCACAAGCCACGCCCAGCCGGCCCGCCCGGAAGCCACGCCCACAAGCCACGCCCAGCCGGCCCGCCCGGCAGCCCCGCCCACAAGCCACGCCCAGCCGGCCCGCCCGGCAGCCCCGCCCACAAGCCACGCCCAGCCGGCGCCCCGGTAGCCCCGCCCACAAGCCCCGCCCAACCAGCGTCCCCGGTAGCCCCGCCCACAAGCCCCGCCCAACCAGCGTCCCCGGTAGCCCCGCCCCCTGCACCTCTGTGAGCCCCGCCCAGGCGCCGCCCCCTCGGCACACCCGGCTCACCAGCGCGCTTGCGCCGGCCAAACTATTCCCCAGACTCCGTTTCCGCCCCTTGGTTCACCCGCACCGCACCCTCCCCTGGCCGCGTTCCCCCTCCACGCCCTCTGCACTCTCGCCCCTGCTGAACCCAGCGGGCCTTCTGTCCAGGACTGCAGCTCCGCACGGCCAGCCCGCCCAGCTCGGCCAAGCTCTCAGCCTGCCGCCCGGCTGGCCGCTGACCTCCTGCTTCCCCCAGACCCCGCCCTCGCCCAGCCTTTACAGCGGCCTTCGCCCCAGCTGGTCTCTTGACAGTGGCCTCCTGCCTGGCTCTCTCCCTGGACCTGACCCTGACCCTCGCCGCTTCTCTTCCTACCACGAATTTCTCCCCAGCTGTGATGGTTTGGGCCGTGGCACAGATACAGATGAGGAAAGATTTTGCAAGTGTGGAGAGGAGGCAGTGCCTAAGCATGAGAGGGCATTGCTTTTGGGAGGAGCTGCAAGCCCGTCCCACAAGGCCGCTGTGCCATGGGGACGGAGGGGTCTCCTATACCTTCGTCCAGGCCTGCAGTGCGCGTCCTCAGAGGTTTGCCCTCGGCTGGCTGTGCCAGGGCCTGCCCTGGGATGCAGCGTGGCAGGTGGGGTCTGCAGTCAGAACACTTTTTGCTGGGCGCCTTTACGCCTCCTCCCAGCGGCCTCCCAAATGTATGCCATACACCAGTTTGGATATAAAATGTTCCCCAGAAAAACCCATGGGTTTGCGATGTAAAAATGTTCAGAGGTGAAATATTGAATCAGGGCTCCAGTCTCATCAGTGGATAAATCCATTGACGGATAATTTGAATGAATTTACTGACTGGGAACTATGGGCAGGTAGGGTGTGGGTTCAAGAAGGTAGGTCACTGGGGATGTGGCCTTTGGGACTACATCTGCCCTGGTCTCTCCTCCCCTGCTCTCTCTGTGGCCCCTGGTTGCTGCCCTATTCCACACCCTGCCTCCATGATGGTTCCAGTTTGGAGTCAGCCGACTACTGACCGAACTTTCTGAATCCATGAGCCCCAGAGCCAGCGTGGTGGCGCACCATTGTAATCCCCGCGCTTGGGAGGCTGAGACAGGAGGATCGCACAGGTTCGAAGCCAGCCTCAGATACTGAGTGAGGCTCTCAGCAACTTAGTGAGACCCTGTTTCCAAATAAAATATAAATAGGTTTGAGAGTATAGCCCGGAGGTAGAAAGCCTCTGGGTTCTACCCCCATCCCCCCCCACACACACACACCAAAAGAATCCATGAGCCCCAATAAATTGATAAAAGGTGGTGAGAAAGGGTAAGGGCCAAGGCCAGCAGCCCTGACTTCTAGCCTAAGGCTGATTAGGGAGGGATTGAAAATAGACCAGTTAAGGCCCAGATCTAAGGAATTAAAAAATGGACCAACCAGAGTCCAAATCTAAGGATCAATGAAAAGAGTTGTCCGGCTATACAAGCTAGCACCCCTCAAACGAAGCAGAGTAGAGGTGCCTCGCAAGGGCAGAGCACTTGCAGCCCTAGGCTTCACCACCAGGAGCAGCAGAGCCTGACACCAGTGGGAGGTCGGCGGTCAGGTCAGGATTGAGTCCTGGTGAGCATCGGGGTAAGATGGGTCCATGTCAAGCGGGCCAAGTTCCTGGACAAGATTAAGTTCCAGGACAAGTCAGGTCAGAGATCATGGTCAAGATCAGAGTTGGTCCAGCAATAGTCCCAATGTCCCCTCTGTATCCCTGTTCTCCTATCCCCTCACTTCCTGAGAGACTTAGTCTAATTTCCCTTTTTTGCTAACCAAAAGGACCCAGTCAGAAAGAGCCATCACATTAATTACAAATAAAAATACCATTAAAGATTTTTAATTTCTCAAAAAAAAATTAGAGTTGAGCCATGATTGCAATGAGTCAATATGAAAATCAGCTTAAGGGTTACGGTCAGGTTAAAGGTTAAATTCGAGGTCAGGTGGTAGTAAGGTCTGGGTAATGTGTCAAAGCCTAGCAAAGCGTTGAATGAGGTGAGGGTCTACAGGTCAGGGTCAGAATCAGGATGAAGTCTGAGGCCCATCTGAGTAAAGCTAATGTTGGAATCAGGGTTAATTCAAGGTCAGATTCAGGTTGCGTGTGGGATCGGGGTCAAGTTTAGGGGCATGCTGAGGAAGAGTGGGAGATTAGGTTAGGTTCATGGCCAAGGTCTGTCAAGCTTGAGTATCAGGATAGGTCAGGGTCAGCATGAAGATTAGTTTCAGTGTCATTATCAATAAAGTTGGGTTTGAAAGTCAAAACAAGGACACTGTAGTTGTTGGTTGTAGGGGTTGTGTGTGTGTGTGTGTGTGTGTGTGTATGGTACTGGGGATGGAACCCAGGGGTCTTCTACCTCCAGGATACACTCCCAGACCTATTTTATATTAGTGAAACAGGGTCTCACTAAGTTGCTGAGAGCCTAAGTAGCTGAGGCTGGCTTTGAACCTGTGATCCTCCTGTGTCAGCTGCCCAAGTACTGGGATTACAAGTGTGTGCCACCACGCCCAGCTGGACAATATAATTTTAATAAAGATTTTGTGCAATGCGTTTTCTTTTGGGGAAGGTTTTTAATGATAATTTTCATAACTTTAAGAGACATAGGGCTACTCACACTATATATTTCTTCTTGAATGAGCTTTGGTAATTTCTGTCTTTTAAGGAATTACTGATGTTTTAGTTTTAAACCATCATCTTGCTGTGTATTATGCATTGGTACCTATTTCATATTTCATATTATTCTACTTTTCCTTGTAGGCTTGGATGTCACATGCTCTTTATTCTAATTATTACCCAAGGAAATTCTGAACGTCTGGACCTTTAGCGCATAGTTGCTACCCAGTGTGTGTCTGGTGAGTCCACCAAAACCTAGTCATCATGTCGTCTGTGCTGCCTGTGTATGTTCTTGTCTCCTCGTGTGCCTAGAAACGCTGTGTAATGTAGTTAGAAACGCTTTGTAGAAATCATTTAGAGCATCAGTAATCACCACGTGAGCATGTCATCCGTCACCACATCTTATTTAAACTGTCCCTAAACACCCGAGTCAGGTACAAGAATCCACCTCTGCGTACGTGAGCTACTGAGAGCTATGAGGAGCGAACAGAGCCTAGAGTCTGCAAGACGTGGCTGGAGAAGAGTGGGAGCAGGTCACGAAAACCATGCTCTCCTGAAAGCAACAGGGCCTAGATCCACCCTCCCACTAAGCACTCGGGCCAGCAGCCACAGGGGTCTCAGCAGCCACAACATCCTCAGTGCTCACGGAGTGTATGCAGGCAGAGCCCAGACACTTCAAGAATGCGGGGCTGCCAAGACTAAGCCCCGTCAGCCTGTCTCCCACTCCCCCTGGACCAGCACCCGCGGCCTTCGTCCTGTGCAACTCTGAGGTAGGTCTTGGCCCCTGGAAGCTCAGACCTTCCTCCAACAGCTCTTCTGCTTTCTTTCCTTGGTCCTTCACACTCCCATTTATTTTTTGGAATCAACTTATCAATTATCAAAATAAGAATGGACTGGCTGGGTTTGGGCTGGAATTTATTGAGCAGATGGATTCCAGGTGCACCAGCTCCTGTATCCGCACGGCTGCTTGGGTTCACCTAACTCTGCAACATGGATGCTGGTACAGTCCAGCAGGTGGAGGGTCTGCTGCTGGACCTCCACCGCGTCCATCGCTGGCCCATCTCACTCAGTCACTGGAGCAGAGCAAGCTCTCAGGGCAAAGGCCGTGGCCAGTCACCTTCCTGTGATCACAAACTGAGGGCCAGGAGACAAAGCCACCGCCGCGTTTTCCTGGCTAGGAACGGACGAACCATGGGGCTTTTATATAACTCCTCACACTGAGCTGGCTGCTTGTGTGTCTGAACACCAGGTCAAACTGCATTCCCGCCCGAGTGCCAACACGGGGACCTCTGGCTCTGTTCCCTCCAGGACGTTCCTGAGCAGGAGGCCTTGGCTGGGGAAGCAGCGTCAGGACCAGAGCCGCCACAGCCTGGGTGGGCCCTGGCAGTGCAGCAGCCGCTGTTTCTGGCAGCAGAAGACCAGGGTCTCCTCTCGGCACGACTCGGCCCTGCTGCCCAGGAGGGAGGAGCAGCCCGAGGGGCACCCTGGGAGCAGGGCCAGGGGTGGCCATGGAAGAAGCCTTGGAGGGTGGAGTCAGACAGGAGGTAGAACACGAGGCCCAGTGCTCCAGGACAGGCAAGCAGGACTGGCCAGCGTCTCACCCCTCTGGGATGAAGGGCCGAATCTGTTCTGGGTTCAGCAACGATTCCTCAAGAGGCCGGTCCACGTGGAAGTCGTGGACGTGCGGCGGCCCCGGGTGGGCCTTGGGAGCCGGCCCCCCTGGACGCTGGGGAATTGGCAGCTCGGACGGGTGGGCAGGCAGGGGAGCTGTGAAGAAGTACTGGTGCAGGAGGGCCTGTGGGTGGCAAATAAGGAAGAAGAAAGCTGTCACCGCCCAGCCCCAGCCTCAGCTGGCTCTGCAAACCCTGCCTTGGGGCACTGTTCCAGCGCACTCCTCAAGGGAACACTAGAAAAGCCCACGTACCTGAAACCCCCATTTCCTGGGGCTCGCCAGTCACTGGTTCCTAGGGTCACCGGGGTGATGGGCCCCCATGGCTACTGGGCAGAGGACCAGGTGGGGAGGGGTGTGGAGGGGGCACTCCCACCCTACCTGAGAGGCTGCTAGGCGCTGGCGAGGGGGGTAGAGGAGGAACTGTCCCAGCAGGTCCAGGGCCTGTGGGGAGGCATCTGAGAGCACCTCCTCCAGGGGCACTGGCGCCTGCTCCTTGAAGGAGATCTTGTTGTAGTCGGGCAGCTCCGTGATCTCCTGGGCCGGGAGGAAGAAAGGGGGTGCTGAGAGGCACCAGCCCTCAGGCCCACACACCTCCTCGCTCCCTTGGGTGCCCTCCACCACTGCCGCCCCTCCTTCCCGGTTGGTCTTGCTGTTCATGTGTGCTGGGGGGGCGGGCAGACCACCAGCCTTGTGCCTCCAGTGGTCCTGTGGGTCCCGGGGGCTGGGGGGAGCAGACCCGCCCCTGCCCTCCCTGCCATGGGCCCCTACAAACCGGCCAGATTTGAGGGCTGGGGGTGCCCAAGATGCGAAGCACACAGCATAGCTGCTCAATGTCATTCTCCCCGGGGAAGAGGGGGGACCCATTCAACAGCTCCCCCAGGATGCAGCCCACGGCCCTGTGGATACAGAAGCCCGAGCAGCTGCACACCTCGCACTGGCTCAGACACAGACCTTGTCCCAGCTCCACCCACACACTAGGTCAGGCCCAAAGGTTTCAACCCGGGGGTACACACCCCCAAACAGTCTGAGGCCTCAGACCGTGCTCAGAGAGCAAACCCGCCACAGCCTGGTGCTCCAGGAGGCAGGGCTTCCCCTTCACTGTCAGGACGGATCTGCAGATAGTCTGGAATCTCACACGCTTAGCCACTACCCCCCCCCTACAAAAAACCTCCTGAGCCTTTAAACCCAGGGCCACATGCCTCTGACTAGCTCAGAGAGACAGCACCCTGTCCACACCTGGAGTCTCGGGCCACCTCTCCACCCCCAAGGCTCCGTCTACTACCCTGGGTCCCCAGCCAGCTCCAAAAGGTCTTAACAAAGAATGCCAAACCCATCCCCAAACTTTCCAGGGTACCTCCCCAGGGAGGACGCCCACCAGGCCACGGCACCCCCAGAGTCTCACCATAGGTCAACACCCTGGTCATACTGGCGGGCTCCGTACAGGAGCTCGGGGGCTCTGTACCACCTGGGGGAAGAGGACAGAGGTCCCGTCAGGCCAGTCTCACAGAAGGCTGTTCATCCCGGCCCCGCAGCTGCGTCCACGCAGGAGACGCGGTAGCGTCTACTCCCAGGGAAGGGCCGAGATCTGGCCTCCCTACCTGGTGGCCACCTGATGTGTGTAGAGGCGGTTGCCCTCTGGAGAAAAGACCCGGGCCAGGCCAAAGTCTGCGATCTTGAGCTGGCCCGAGGCGCTGATGAGCAGGTTGGCGGGCTTCAGGTCCTGGTGGTGTGCAAAGAAGCCTCAGTCCCCCTTTTGTGCCCCTGCAGACTCTGGGACAGGAGGAGTTGGCAGGTGGTCACCCAGGCCCGATCCCGCCCGGCCCACCACACAGGGACACACCCGGTGCACGATGTTGTTGGCGTGGCAGAAGGCGACCCCCTTGAGCAGCATCTGCAGGTAGCTTTTGACCTGTGCCGGGGCCAGCGGCCTCTGGGCGTGGCGCACCACCTCAGCCAGGTCCGACAGCATGAACTCGAAGGCCAGCACGAAGCCCGCGCCGTGCGGGAACACGGCCTTCAGCTGCACCACCTGCGGGGAGCCCGTCAGCCCGTGACCCGCACGCGGGGCCTGAGCTCAGACTCTGCTCTCCCAGACGAGGCGGCCACCCAGCCCTCCACAGACGCTCAGGGAAAGGGTCCCTTACTGCGCGGCGTCTGGTCACCCACCCCCAAAGTCAGCTGAGGAGCGATACTGCTGAGCAGCTCGTGGTTCTACAGCCCCTAACCCCAGCACCCAGGGAAAGGGTCCAGGCGTCACCTCCCCTGGTGCTAAGACAGAGAGACACGTCACGCGACTGGGGCCACCAGGTCAGAGGTCACAACTCAGGGCAGTGAGCTGGGACACGGGCGCTCTAAGGCACGCAAATGGTCCACGGAGAAGTGAACCAAGGGCTGCCTCTGGTGGACACAGGACTCGGCAGCAGAGATCCTGACTGGGATGCTTTGCTTAGAGCCGTGGGGACCGGGGAGGGCTCCAGGGCACCTGTGCAGAGATGGGGAGAAGCTCTGGGCAGGGAAACAGAAAGCGCGCCCAGGCTGGCACAGACGTGGGCAGACGGAGGTCCCTCGCGAGGGGTGCGTCCGCTTTGTTCTGGGTGCCCAGAGCCTAGGTCGGTGCTGGCCACTGGAGAGACGCCTAAGAACCGTAGTGAGTGGTAACCATGCGCTGCGCTGGGGACAGATCTGGAGTGTAAGCCGGGCGTGGCGGCGCACACCTGCTATCCCAGTACTTGGAAGGCTGAGACAGGAGGACTACAAGTTTGAGGCCAGCCTCAGAAACTTAGTGAGACCCTATTTCAAAACAAAAAATAAAAAGCGCTGGGGTGTAGCTCAAAGGTAGCACTCCCCTGGGCTCAATCCCCAGTATAAAAAAGATACACATATGCATATATACATATATAACATAATTTATATTTTATAATTTATTATAATTTATAATATATAATTTATGTATTATATATGTTTTATATATTAAATATATGCGTATATATTCTATACACACACACACACACACACACACACATATATATATATATATATATATATATATAGAGAGAGAGAGAGAGAGAGAGAGAAATATTTTAACATGGAACCTTCAAAGACTCCTGCCCCCCCAGATGCAGGAACTGTATCAGCAGGTTCCTTATGGAACACTGTCTTCACCCACCCACTAATGGTGTCTCTAGAAGTCTTTGGCAGGAGCCAGGGGGTACTCCAGATTGAACCCAAGGGTGTTTCGCCTCTCAGCTACCCTCCCAGCTCCTTTCTTTCTTTCTTTCTTTCTTTCTTTCTTTCTTTCTTTCTTTCTTTCTTTTTTTAACAGGGTTTCACTGTGTTGCTGAGTCTCGCTAAGTTGCTGAGGCTGGTCTCCACCCTGTGATCCTCCATTCTCAGCCTCCCGCGTACTGGGAACACAGGTGTGCACCACCACACCCAGCTGAAAGCCCTTTATTTTCCACAAAAAAATAAGAATGGTCTTCCTGCCATTTTTTCTGATTTTTCAGACAGTATATACTCACCTTGCAGATCAAAATACAAGCATATATTCAGATAACATGCAAAATTACAAAGAAAAACAAAGGAAAAACACTGCTACCTTCAGTTAATCTTGGAGCACATTCTACCTGACCTTACAACACGTACGGCACACAGATACATGTTCACGACTACATGCTATTTTCATACAAAACCAGAGGGACACACAGAACTCCACAACATGCTTCTGCCCCCCAGCACATCACGAACATCTCTACAGGGCAAGTCCGTCTGAAGAGACCCAAGCTAGCTCCAGGGGCTGAGCACGCTCTGCTCCACAGGCAGACGCCACAAGGAGCGCAGTGCCGAGGGGTGTAAGCCGTCCCTGTGCTGCACACAGCACCCCAAGTGGCCCGATGCCTCTATACCTGCCCCTGGGTCACCAGAGCCTCATGGGGCACAGCTTACGGGAGGCCACCAGGGGAGGACTGCTGAACTCTTCAACTGGACCTGGGCCAAAGCCCCCACTGACCTGTATTCTAGAGACTAGAAGCAGAGGAGCAGATGGCCAGGCTTTCTCCCAACCTCCTGGCTCTTCCTTCAGACTCGCAGTGGTTTCCTTTGCTGGGTTTACAATTTGATACCATCCCACTTATTGACTGTCTTACGTCCTGAGCATCGGGGTCTTATGAGGAAGTCCCCACCAGTGCCTATCTGCTGGAGAGCTGATCCCACGCTCTCTTCTGGCAAGTGCAGTTCCTGGTCTGATTTCTAGGGCTTTGATCCATCGTGAGCTGACCCTTGTGCAGGTGGAGAGTCTGGGGTATTTTGTTATAGCATTAGAAAACAGACTAACAAAGAGATTCTCAGAGAATGGCGTTTACTCCGTCAGCGAGGAAACAGAAGGACCTGTCCATGGCCTCCCAGGGTTCACCAGGAGGGACGGGCTCCCTTGGCCAGCCGAGGGCCCCGAGCTGGTGCTGGAACCTCCTCCCCGGCCTGAGAAACAGGGTCCTGAAACCGGCCTTGCACAGCGGGAATAAGGTCTCAGGACGACAATTCCCACACAGACTTAACACCCTACAGGACGTACTGGCAGTTCAGAGGTGCTAAAGGGTCTGATAAACTGAGAGTGAGAGTGAACTGGGGGGAGCGAGGTCAACAGGTGCGTGGGAAGGAGGGGCGGGGGAGCGAGGGTCCCTGGGGCCGGGGCTGCCCGCCGCCCGGCTCCCACTCACAAACGGACTGTCCTCGATCTCCTGCAGCGCCTTGATCTCCCGCAGGGCCTGGTTGGGGATGCCGTCCTCCAGCCGCCGCAGGGCCACCTTCTTGAGGGCCACGATCTCGCCGGTCTGCGGGAAGGAGCGCGCGCTGCAGCGGCCGCGGGAGGGAGGGCGGGGGGCTGGGAGGGGCCGGAGGGCGGGACCCCGGCCGGCCGGCCCACCTCCACGTGCTTGGCCTTGAAGACGATGCCGTGCGCGCCCTCCCCGATGCGGCCCAGGATGCAGTACTGGTCCATGGCGCCGCGCCGCCCACGCCCGGGCGGTTGCCTGGCAACTGGGCGGGCCGCCCGCACGCCGCGGGCCCGGAGGCGGCCAGCGCAGTCGGCCGCCCCCCGCCGCACGCAGCGCGGAGCTCCGGACCGGGCGCCGCCGCGGGGCCGGGAGGCAATGGCGGCCACCGCCCCGACGTCACGGCCAGGGGAAGGCGGCGCGCGGGTGGGCGGGGCCTCCGGGGCGGGGCCTCCGGGTGGGCGGGGCCTCCGGGTGGGCGGGGCGGGCTGCGGCGCCGGGAGGGCCGGAAGCTCCCAGGTGAGTTCGCTCGGGTGTCCTCTTTACCCAGAACCAGGGGTGTAGGGAGGGAGCCCGGCGGGCTGTGGAGAGCGGCCAGCCGGCCTCGTCCCCGGAGGGCCATTGGCAACGGGTGTCAGCGCAGTTCAGTCCTCAGCACCACACCAGGCACATGCGCATGCGCGCACGGACACACACACACACACACACACACACACACACACACACACACTGCATACACCCAAGCTCCCTCAAGTTGATGTCCAGCAGTGTCCTGACACATACGAAATGCCCCATCCATTGGTCAGTTGTTGCAGCGTCATTTGAATGGCCAAAGGCTGGACACAACCATTCGAAGGTCCTTGGAGACGCGACTGCCCGGACTGTGGCTCACCACCTAGTGGACGGCATCGGCCTTCATCGTGGAAGAGGGCCCGTACGGGGAGGTTTTAAAGACAGAGCTGAGTGAAAAGGGCAAAATGCAGAAGAGCATCTGAAGCGACACCAGCTGTGAAAACAATAAAAAATATAAGTAGTGCGTCACAAGCTGTCTGGAGAGTCAGACGGGGTTCTGACTGCCTACCAGAGGAGGGCTGGCGGGTCGGGGGCGATAGGAGACAGACTTCTCATTGGGACCTCTTGAAAATACTTTTTTTTTTCCTTTTTTTGCATTTGGGGCTGCATGATTAATTCTCCAAAATAAATATATTTGACTCAGAAATTCCACTTCTGTGTTAACAATTAGAGTAAAATACCTTGGTGTCCAGACAAAGTTATTCACTCTATTTAGAGATAGTAGATACTGGAAAGTACCTCGGGTCCCTAAGGAGAAAATGGCTGAATACGTTGGGGAGGGACTTAGAATGGAGTGATTGATGGCTGTTAACAATGGCAAGGATGGCTGGGCGTGGTGGCCAGGCCCAGAACTCCAGTTACCTAGGAGACTGAGGCAAGAGGATCACAAGTTCTAGGCCAGCCTGGACAACTTAGCGAGACTGTCTCAGAATAAACAAAATAAGAAGAGCTGGAGATATATATAGCTCAGTGACATAGCCATCCTGAATTGAATCCCCAGTACCACACACGAAGAGAGGAGCAGGAGGAGGAGGAGCAGGAAGAAAGGAAAAGAAAGACGCAAAGGACTGGATAGACATTTCTCCAAAGATGATATACCAATGGCCAAAGAGCATAGGAGGTGATAATATCCTTATTCTACCAGAAAATCAGAAAACAAAAAATGTTGGCAAAGATGCAGAGAAATTGAGACGCCTGTACACTGTTGGTGAGACTGTAAAACCATTCAATTCCTATGGAAAACAGAATAGCGTTTCCTCAAAAAAATGTAGAATTATCATACGACCCATCTAGTTCTGAAAATACACTCAAAAGAATTGGAAGCTTTATCTAAAAGACACTTCCCGCTTGTATATGTCATGGAATTATTCACAATAGCTTCATGACTGGAGCAGCTCCAGGCTCCACAGAGATGAGTGGTGAACCAATGTGATCTTGACATACAATGGGATAATATTTAATTGTTAAAAGGAAGGAGATCCTGCCCCACGCTACAACATGAATCGGCCTGAATCTACAAAGTGAGCCAGCTATAAAATAACCCTGAATCTATAAAATAAGCCAGATATAAAAAACATAACAGTGTATCATTCCACTTTTGTGAGGTCCTTAGAATAGTCGAATTCATGAAGACACAAAGCAAAGGGGTGGACGCCAGGGACCGGGACAGAAATAGGGAGAGTTCTGGATATCGACGGCACAGGGATGTGAATATGCCTAACACTACTGAACTTTACATTTAGAAATAGTGAAGGTGGCAAATTTTACATGTATTTTAACCACAGTTGAAATTTTCACAAAATTTAGTGAGACCAGACCCTGTTTCAAAATAAAAAATAATAATAATAAGCAGGGATGGATGTATAGTTCAGTGGGTTCAATCCTCGGTGCCACAACAGAAGCAAATACATAACAAATAAATAAATCTGCTGCCCATTGGAGTCAAAACGAAAGGAAAACCGGAGCAGTGGTGGCTGAGGAAATCCGTGCTGCTGAAAGGCTCCATTTTAAAAGAAAGGTTGTAGGCCCCTAGCAGCCAGCTAATAGTTAAAAGAAAAATATTTTTGCTGCAGCTTAAAAAGTATAGGCTCAAGAATGAGAAATATGCAATAAGCCCACCCTGTTCCAGGAACGAACCTAGCATCTTATCTATACTGACCGGGTCAGCGCGCCCTGTGCCGGGAACCTGCTGACTACACCTGGTATCTTATCTAACACTTGACTACAGAATGTACTTTTCAAATGATTCTGTAATTTTTTGTAAACGCATGTAACTTGGCCCAAACCCCCCCTAACTGGTGGTCTTTTCCCTATAAATACCCTCAATTTCAGTCGCTCGGGGCCCAACTCCTCTGCTCTTAAGTGAGATTCGAGTCGGCCCCAGTGCACTGGCCCCTTCATAAAGCCTTTTGCTCACTGCATCAAGGACATAGTTTCTCGTGTGTACTTGACGTCGCTTATCCCGAGGCTGACTGAGGGTATCCCCTCGGCGGGGGTCTTTCACTGCCACTCACCAGTATAAGGAGGAAACGTGGGCGCCAGTCGCTCTGGGTTTCATGTCTGACTCCTCTGTGCTACGCAGAGGAAGTTTGCCAGATGCAACACGGCTGCTTTTACAAAAGGGCGCTCCTCGTATGTCTGAGTGACTCTCACGTCCCGGAGCAAAGCGGTCACACTGTGCGCAAGGCAAGATTGTTTGCAAAGCGGTCACACTGTGCGCAAGGCAAGATTGTTTGCAAAGCGGTCACACTGTGCGCAAGGTAAGATTGTTTGCAAAGCGGTCACACTGTGCGCAAGGCAAGATTGTTTGCAAAGCGGTCACACTGTGCGCAAGGCAAGATTGTTTGCAAAGCGGTCACACTGTGCGCAAGGCACGATTGTTTGTTGACATTGTGATTGTTTTTGAGCTGATGAGCTTGATTTCTGAGTAGCCCTTTTCACCTCTGCATGCCGAACACGGGCCAAAGAACTTATCAGAGTTAGCTTTTTCTACTTGAATGGGCGCAAATAAAAGTTTGGAAAAGAAAAATGAATAAATGAAAGCAGGCGGGATCACCGTGCGTCTAAACTTGTGTATATATATTTCTTCTTCTGCAATGATCATATTGAAAGTAATAAAATTAGTACAGGGAGGAGAGGGGATTTGTCTCAATTATCTGGGTCCTTACCCCCCTGGCACAATTATCTGTTTGTCCTGCTGCCCGATTTCCTCTCTTCTCCTCCTCCTCCTCCTCCTCCTCCTCCTCCTCCTCCTCCTCCTCCTCCTCCTCCTCCTCCTCTCCTCACTCTTTCTTTGGATTGAACGCAGGGCGTTCTTCCTCCAAGCTCCACTCCCAGCCTTTTGACACTCACAGGTCCTGGGGGTTACCAGTTCAGCCTAGGACTTTGGGGGACACAGATCAGCCCTTTACAGCGTGCCGTCCATTACAGCCCTCAGCGTTTGCTGTTAGGACCCATCGACACTCCATACTCGGAAAATTGCTTTCAGGAACCCTTTTTTTCCTTTTCCTTTTTTCCACGAGGGGGCGCCGTGGGCCCTCTGGTTTGGGCGACGCGGTTGGGGGGGGGGGATCCTTCAGGCTGCTTTTCTGCCGGGACCTTCCCCGCCTCCCATTGTACTTTCGCTCCTGTCGAAGGACCCAACCTTGGCTGTGGCATCGCACTGCGAAAGTCCTAAGTTTACAAATGAAATAAACTGGCGAAGAATATAATCAGCAATAAACGTTGTCTTTATTTAAAAGGACGCGTGTGAAATAGAATTGAGGGATACGGAAGCCCTCACTTTCGCTCGACGGCTCCCACGTCGCACCTGCCAGCCCGCGGAGCATCCATTTGCTTGCGAAATTAATTTCCTAGCCGCCTGACAGGCTTCGTCCTAACTTCTTACATCCCGCACTGTGCCATGTGAGGTATTTCTACTGAAAATGAAAATATGATGTATGCATATAATGCACCAATAAAGAACTAAAAAAAAAAGAAAATGGAAATATGCTTGCAGTCATCCTCAAGATACGCCTAAGTTTTTGCATGACTCTACCAGATTGATCAAAGACAATAGCTGCTATTTTTGTAAAAGGATAGGTAATGAATTAGATGTATTAGATAAATTAGTGTAATTAAGCTGGGCGTGGTGGCGCACGCTTGTAATCCCAGCCTTCGGGAGGCTGAGACTGGAGGATCACGGTTCGCGGCCAGCCTCAGCTACTTAGTGAGGCCCTCTGCAACTCAGTGAGACCCTGTTTTAAAATAATGAATAAAAAAAAAAAATAGGGCTGGGGGTGTAGCTCGAAGGTAGAATGTCCCTGGGGTCAATCCCCAGTGCTGGGGGGGAAAAATGCGTGAGGAGCGGATTACCCACTACCCTGTGCGGCACTTGGTTATTCCATCACCGCCCCTTTTTCCTCTGCGGGTGCGGCAATTACACAAAGTACGCCTTTTTTCCGACGTTAACGCACCCGGATCACCGATGTTTCACCCTGGGGCAGAGATGGCGCCTGCAGTTTGCTTGCGGTGGGTTTAATTTTGCAGTCGGGTCTTTTGTGTTCTACAGGAAAGATGAAAACGGAAGAGAGCGTTTTATATTGTTATCTCCTTGCTTTTGGACCGGCTGCTACGCCTCTGAGTCAGCCTGCGATCCCACGGGCAGGTTGGGTGGTCTTTATGTATTGACTGTGCTTGCTTGCAACAACAGGAACAGGCCCCGCCGCTGTGGGCAATCTTTTTTTGTTTTATTTTTTTTTTTTGAAGGAGGTACTAGAGATGGAACCCAGGTTATTCTATCTCCGAGCTACACTCCCAGCCCTTTTTATTTTTAAATTTGAAACAGGATCGTGCTAAATTGCACAGGAGCTTACTAAATTGCTGAGGCTGGCTCGACCCTGCGATTTTCCTGACTCGGCCTCCCAAGAACTCGGATTACGGGTGCATGCCACAGTCGCTGGCTTTGAATATAGTTAAATATTAAATACACACACACACACACACACACACACACACACACTAATTCCTTAAAGAAAAAAGCCCTACAGACAGATTAACAGCGCAACACAAAAACGAGTCACTGACTAAAGCCCAATCCTGAGATAATGCAAGCTGGGCGCTCCAGAGACTCGTGGGCCTCGGGGTGCGCGGGCAAGGACTTCTGTCCAGATGACAAAGATGCCCACTGTAATACTCACGTCCGCCGGCAGGGGTCGCCCGAGCCCCCCAGCCCCGCCGTGCAGGCGGGCGCGCTATCAGCCACAGGCCGGTCACTGCGCCATTCATAGAATCGACAGCTCTGGATTTTAACTACCGCTTTGATCCTCCTAACCAAGTTTCCGTTCCCCTTCTTCCCTTCCTCCCTCCAAAATAAAAAAGAACAAAACAATCAGTCTAAAAAGAATTGCTATTAACAGTTGCCTTCTCTTTTTATAAAACAGAGAAGGGGTATTATCTCCCTCTCTGGACCCTCTCCAGGGCTTGCTGGACATGCCTCCTGCCGCTCAGCTACACCCAGGAATAAAACCTAGCAAATAACATAAGCCAATCAATGCGATACTGCTTTTCACCCAAGCAATGCCTTTAATCTGAAATTAGTAAGATATTCAAGGCAGTTGAATGTTTCACAAGAAGCTGGGGGGGGGGTGGAAAATGCTGGGTTTTGGGGGGGCACTGTGTCTTGCCATGTTGTTCAGGCTGGCCTTGAACTCCTGGATTCAAGTGATCCTCCTGCCTCAGCCTCCCAGGTGGCTGGGACTACAGGCATGCACAACTGTGCTTTGGGAAAAACCAGCCTTTTCCGTCTACCCAGTTTAGGTTCTCTGACTCAGGCCCTGCAAATTAGACCGACAAAAACATTCCCAAGAGAAAAAGGAACAGAAGTGTATAAATACCTGCACGAGGCTTCCCTGTGGGAGCAATCAGAGTTCAGCAGCCTAGAGAGGGTCAGAGCTTGGGCTGACTAGCTGGAGGGGTGGGTGGGGTGGTGCACGCCGGAATCGCAGTATTTGGGGGGCTGAGACAGGAAGATCGCTGGTTCGAGGCCAGCCTCAGCAACTTAGTGAGATCCTATTTCAAAATAAGAAATAAAAAGGTGCCGGGCGTGGTGGCGCACGCTTGTAATCCCCGCGCTTGGGAGGCGGAGACAGGAGGATCGCGCAGGTTCGAAGCCAGCCGTGCTGGAGTAAGAGACCCTGTTTCAAAAATATAAAATAGGTCTGGGAGTGTAGCCCGGAGGAAGAAGGGCTTCCAGGAACCCCAGTACCACCAAAAAAAAAAAAAAAGAAATAAAAAGGTCTGGGGGTATAACTAGGAGGTAGAATGCCCCCAAGTTCAATCCCTAGTACCACTAAAATAAAGAGAGACAATTTGGGGCTTATATCACAGCTTAACAAGGAATTATTAATTTGCAGAGAATTGACAAAATGAAGCGAAGGGACCCTGAGCCCAGGCAGCAGATCTCTGGAGACTGAGGTCGCCAGTGAGGGCAGCCTTTCTCGGTGCCAGCTCATCACTCTCTCCCCTTCCTGGTGAGGGGAGTGGGGCTGGGGTGCGAGGGGATGGAACCTGTGCTTTCTCGGGGTATCTCTTAATTCTATAGCCCGGGAGACCAGTCTACTTCTTTGCTTGCTTTGGGCACTGAGGGTTGAACCCAGGCGCTTTCTGCCTCTCAGCTACACCTCAGTCCTTTTTACTTGAAACAGGGTTTTGCTGCTCGCTGAGGCTGGCCTGAAACCTGCCAGCCTCCTGCCTCAGCCTCTGGAGTACTGGGATTGCTGGCGGGCACCACAGGGCACCGGCTCAGTCTACTCTTTAATTTCCAATTCTCTGCTAAGTCCGGGGACCTCGTGAGCCTGAGAGCTAGCTTGGCCATCTCACAAGGACCTCCTCCGAGCAGAGACCTTGGCAAACGAGGGTCTCAGAAACCCACTGCACCGTCCTGGCATCACTGCTGCCATCCACTGACCAGGGAGCTGGAGCTGGGTTGAGTCCGCTTTGCACTGTGGCCCCTTCCCCCAGCTTCACACAAGGAGCCCACTCACTGGCTGCTGCCTGTCGGGGCCTGCTCGGCTAGACCGGGATGGGGCGGTGGCTCAAGATGGCGCCTAGGCATGTTGCCAAGTCACGAGGCTCACGAGGCCGGCGGTGCCCTGAGCCTGCGCAGTGAGTCCTATCAGGCGCCCTATGGATGATCAGTGACGCAGCGCCTCGTGCTACCACCAGCCCGCCTATGAGAAGGTTAGAAATGCGCATGCCCTAGCTGTGGGAAGCTTGGGGTTGGTGGAGTGATGAGGGAGGGGCTATGAGACTGATATATATTTGCCTGCTGTGCGCATTGAGGGGGAAGCATTAAAGAGGAAGTAGCTTCATCAGCAAGTTGGCGTCCGTGTGTTTCTTCCCTAGGCTCTGCTGGTCAGAGCCTTAGGGTCGCGACTAGTGGTGCTGAAACCCGGGAACGCCGTAGGGACGGGACAAGTGGTGGCCCGTACGGGGAACTCCGGGGAACGCCGGAGGAACGCAGTGGAAAAGGTTCGCAGGTAAGCGACGTAGGGACAGCGCTGTGTAGGTTCGCAGGATTTAGCGACAAAGTAGAAAGCTCGCGGATTGCGGCAAAGCAAGACTTATCATGGGGTCTGAGGTTACTACTATGAAAGTCAAAGAGGCTCTCTGTAAGATTCTTTTTAAGGGAGGAGTGAAAGAAATGGGCAGCTTAAAGCAGGCATAATGATGGTAAATCAAAGAGTGGACCTATTACAAGAACAGGTCGACATCTTGGGACAGATGGCCATGGTACCATGTATTCAAAAATTGTCTGGATTATGCATAACCTCTGTGCAGTATCAGAATTTTTCCTGTGCAGGCAATCTATCCCGACAGATAGGCAAAATGCTTCTGGGAAATTGGAGCCATAAATTTGAACAGACTATGACAGAACCTCGAGCGTCCATTGTTGCGATCAAATCTACCCGCGTGGAGATTGCCTCAGTAAACAACGGATGGACCTGATACAGGGGACAGTGGGCTTCTTAAGAGATTGGGGTGGCGTGGCATTCTGGGCATTTTTTGCTGGTGGTAGTATGCTGTGTCCTGGTTGGATATATCAGGAGTATTCGACAACAAACTGTGCAACAACAGCACATGCTGGTGCAAGCTCTGGCTGCCCTTGAAGCTGGCTCATCTTCTCACGTATGGCTCAATATGCTGGATTGGTAGTCAAAGACGGGTACGATCGTCCCTGGGATCATATCAACCTAAGACAGAGGAGTAATCATGCCATTGCTTTCCTGATGATGGGTAAAAATGATCCTTGAGGTTCGACAACCTAAGACAGGCACGGTCCCGAGCCTTAATTTTAATAAAACAAAAAGGGGGAGATGTCAGGGCCCGCTCGGCTAGACCGGGATGGGGCGGTGGCTCAAGATGGCGCCTAGGCATGTTGCCAAGTCACGAGGCTCACGAGTCTGGCGGTGCCCTGAGCCTGCGCAGTGAGCCCTATCAGGCGCCCTATGGATGATCAGTGACGCAGCGCCTCGTGCTACCACCAGCCCGCCTATGAGAGGGTTAGAAATGTGCATGCCCTAGCTGTGGGAAGCTTGGGGTTGGTGGAGTGATGAGGGAGGGGTTATGATGCTGATATATATTTGCCTGCACATTGAAGGGGAAGTATTAAAGAGGAAGTAGCTTCATCAGCAAGTCGGCGTTTGTGTGTTCTTTCCCGGGGCTCTGCAGGTCGGAGCCTTAGGGACACGACACTGCCCACCCCACCCCACACACCGGGACGGAGGCCTGTGGCGGCCGCAGTGTCCTGACTCAGCTTTGCCTCATGCTGCGTGTGGTGGACTTGAACCATGGCCCAGGCGAGGACTTAAACACACCCCCGATGTGTGATTCTCATCCCCTGTCTCTCAGCAAAATCCAGGGGTGGTTTGGCAGCAAATCTTTTGAACTTAAACCTCTCCATGATCTTTTTTTTTTTTTTTGTACTCAGGACTGAAACCGAGGGGACCTCTAAGCTACACTCCCAGCCCTTTATCTTTTTTATTTTGAATCAGGGTCTCATTAAGTTGCTGAGGGGGGTCTCACTAAGTTGCCAAGGCTGGCCTTCAACCTCTGATCCTCCTGTCTCAGCCTCCCAGGTACTGGGATTCCATGCACCGTGGACTGAAAACTCTTAATAATTTTGAGCGTAACTAGGAAAATGACCGGAAGAGTGGCCAGGACTCCAGGCGCTCCCCATCCTTGGTCCTGAGCTTCCTTTCTGGCCTGGATGAGAGCCACACAGGGCCTCCGCCGGGGTTCTGATCGCTCTGTCTTTGCAGAGTTGATTTGGTGGCGATTTTCTCTGGATGAGAATCTCTAGTGCGCCGGCAGGAAATTAGCACATCACATTTAATTGCTCCATGAGTGCTTTCAAATCTTCCCGACCACAGCACATCCCGCCAGCATCAGGAATATCTTCCAATAAGGCTTGTCCTTTCCACGCCGTGATGGAGAGGGGATGGTCCAGAGGGGGCTGCCCGTGTGCTGGGGCCTGGCTACTAGACCTTGCCCTGCCCTTTGTAAACGCACCTGTGCCCATCATCATCATCATTATTATTATTATTATTATTATTATTATTATTATTATTATTATTTTGTGGTACTGGGGATGGAACCCAGGGGCATTCTACTGCCAAGCTCCACCTCCAGCCCTATATGTTATTTATTCTTTATTTTGAACAGGCTCTCACTGAGTTGCAAAGGGCCTCACTAAGTAGCTGAGGCTGTCTGCGAACCATGAGCCTCCTGTCTCAGCCTCCCGAATGCTGGGATGACGAGCGTGCGCCACCTCGCCCGGCTTCCTGTGCCCATTATTTGACAACAGAGGCTCACGTAAGCGCCCAGCTCAGGTAGGCCCTGTTGGCTGGAAAAGCCAGAAGGAGGCAGCTGCCGCTCGTTTTACATCTCCCAGCAAATTGGGAGCAGGTGAGAATCTGAGTTCTGCTGGAGAAACAAAAAACCATATAAGTTTACATGGCGGAAACATTAAAAAGAATCGCATTCTTGCTTTTCTTTATTTCCTTGTAATATTTCAAGGTGCTGTTACAAATGGTATTCTACCCAAGTCTGGGGTGACATTTCTTTGCATGGTAAGCTGGTATGGGCATTGCTCAAAGGATGTTTTTATAGCTAGATTTGGGATTTTCAGAAAGTAGGCACACATATCGTACAGGAACGGGTGGTGGTTGTTGAGTTTTTTTGTTTGGTTGGTTTTAGTGGTCCTAGGGCTTGAACCCAGGGACAGTCCACCTCTGAGCTGCATCCTGGCCCTCTTTCTTTCCCTTCCTTCCTTCCTTCCTTCCTTCCTTTCTATTTTGTGCAACTGAGGACTGAACCCAGGGGCATTCTACCTCTAAGCTACACCCGCAGCAGGGCCACTATGCTCAGATTATTATTTACTTGGGTTTCATCCAGGGTTTCATCCTCTGGCCCCAAACCTGCTGTGCTGCCCAGGCTGGCCTGTGCTTCCCGGGTGCAAGTGATACTCCTGCCTCAAACCAGACTCCAGAATAGCTGGAAACACACCTGGCATTCACCACTTCATTCAGGCGTGATGGCGCACTCTTGTAATCCCAGGACTTGGGAGGCTGAGACAGGAGGATTAGAGTCTGCGCCCAGCCTCAGTTACTTAGTGAGGCCCTCTGCAACTTAGTGAGATCCTGTTTCAAAATAAAGAGTAAAATAGGCTGGTGGGTGTAGCTCGGAGGTAGAATGCCCGTGTTCAATCTCCAGTAATCCCCCTAAAAGCATACCACTAACATTAGTGCACACGAAAGAAAGGGGAGAGAGAAAGAAGTCTTCCTCCTCCCTCTTTCCTCCTCCTTCCCTCCCTCCTCCCCCTCCCTCCTCCTCCCTCCTTCCCTCCCTTTTGGTTTTGGGATCAGGATAATACTGGCTCCATCAAATATATTAGAAAATGCACCTTCCTCTTCCTCTTCTATTTTCTGGAAGAGATTTGTAAAATTGGCCTGAACTTTTCTTTGAGCACTTGGTGGCTGCTCCAGGGGCGCTCTCGCCTGAAGCCTGTCTCCCGCGGGCCCCTGGGTTGCCTTTCTTCATGCCCTGTGGCTCTGCAGGAGTGCCCACCCTGGCTGGGCAGAGCAGCTTGTGCTTCTGAAGAGTGGACCCATCTCTTCCGTGTTATTGAACTTATCAGAATAAACCTGTTCCTAATACTCCTTATTTTCTCTTCAGTTGTTCCACGATCTGCAGCAGTTCCCGTTTTGATCTGCTGTTGGAGATTTGCATATCCTTTCTGTTCACCTGGGTGGGGGCTGATAGACTGGGAATTGAACCCAGAGGCGGTCTACCTCTGAGCTAGACCCCCAGCACAGTTGTTGTTGTTGTTGTTGTTGTTGTTGTTGTTGTTGTTGTTGTTAATTTTCAAACACGGCCTCACTAAGTAGCTGAGGGCCTCACTAAGTTGCTGAGGCTGGCTTGGAACCTGCAATCCTCCCATCTCAGTCTTCCAAGTGCTGGGATTACAGGCCTGCATCATCATGCTGGCTGCCAATGATTTTTTGTTTTTGTTTTTAATGAGCCAGCCTTTTGTTCCATTGATTTTTCTCTACTGTTTTCTTGTTTGAAATTATTTGATTTCTGCTTATATTTCTATTATCTCTTTCCTCCTGCTCGCTCTGGTTGAATCTAGGTTTCTCTGTAGCCCCGTAGCTGGGGGGAGGCAGGACGTGTAATTATTGGGGTGAGCTCAGGGTGCACACTTGTAATTATTGGGGTGAGGTTAGGGTGCCCTCAGCTGGTGATCCAGATGACGATTTCCTGCCTGGCACCGGATGCTTTAGGCAACCGTTTAACTGCAGCCTCCCCCACCCACACTCCTTTTGACCTTGACTTGGTATCTCACTGCATCCACAGGGACAAATGCATCTCAGCAGATGGTCCCAGGGGCCTCATTCGTTGTTGCAAATGAACATGAGTGTTTTATCCTTGAAGATGCTCAGCTTCCTCTGGAACTGCCAGGGGGTCCCTCTGGTCCTGTAGTTGCTTGAACAGACGTGTTTATTATATACATGTTTTGCAGCCACGCGTGGTTGTGCACATCTGTAATCCCAGCACATGAGAGGCTGATACAGGAGGATCGTGGGTTCAAGGACAGCCTCGGCTCTGTACTGAGACCCTCAGAAACTTATCGAGACCCTATTTCAAACTAAAAAGGGCTGGGGATGTATCTCAGAGATAGGATGCCCCTGGGGTCAATCTCCAGTACTGAGAGAAAGAGAAAAAAAGAGAGGAAACTCCAGGTGTGGTGGCACACACCTATAATCCCAGTACGCGGGAGGCTGAGACAGGAGGACCGCAGGTTGGAGGCCAGCCTCAGCAAATTAGCGGGACCATCAGGAACTTAGTGAGACTGTTTCCAAACAAAGCATAAAAAGGGCCAGAGGTAAAATAGGACACCCAGTCAGAGCCCTAGAAATATCGTCAGGATTTAGACCTAAGATGAGAAAGAGTAAGAGCTCCCCAACCCCTCCCCCTGGTTGCCCCTGCACAAGCAAGCACACGTTGAAAGATAAGGGAGCTGTTCCTTAGGCAACCCGGAGTCACGATCCGGGAGCTCTCCCTAATGTAAAGAAGAGAAAGCCTCTTAAAAGCCTGGAGATGGCTGGGGGTGGTACGCAACTCAAGCACCTTGCTAGATACAATACATTTCAAACTTCCTCCTCTCCTCTCCAAAGTTAGAGACCGAGGGTATGACAGTCATATGAGCCTTTGTTCGAGGCTCAGTTCTATGAGTCTGTCAACTGAGCCATTTACCAGCAAATAAATCAAAGACCCCAGACCCAAAAACTCTTACAGAGCCCATCCTTTTAGGTGCACAGAGATGTCCATGTGAGGACTCTTCCTGCAGTGCTATTCGTGAGAGCAGAGATGGTGTGTGGGATGCACACCTGGGAGCCCAGTACTTGGGAGGCTGAGACAGGAGGAGCACAGGCTTGAGGCCAGGCTCCACAGCTCGGTGAAACTCTTAGGAGCTACTGAGGCCCGCAGCAACTTGTGTTTTTATGGGCTTCTTAAAAATCCCAGACTTCTTTGAAGTTAAAATGATTGGTAAAACTAAAATGGGCTAAAGGCGGGATGGAAGGCAGGATGGACGCAGCTGAAGATACAAACGATAAAACGAAAGACGAAGGAAGTCTCCCAGAATGCAATGCAAACAAACATGGCAGACCCGGTAGATACACCCAGAACACCAAATGATCCTCACGTCGGAATTCTAGATTGAAATCTAACCTTCGTAATTTAGAGCCAAGGGAGTTTTTCTTGGTTTGTGTTTTTGTGGTACTGGGGATTGAACCCAGGAGCGTTCTACCTCTGAACTATATATACCTCGACCCCATTTATTTTATTTTGAAACAGAGTCCCACTGAGTTGTTGAGGCTGGCCTCTAATCTGCGATCTTACTTTCTCAGCCTCCCAAGTACTGAGATGACAGGTGTTACCACCGTGCCCCGCCAAAGGGAATGCTTCCTAAGAATGATACAAAATCCCAAATAAAGGATTGTCAAATGCGATGTGTTAAAAGCCCAACTGTTAGCTCTGTGAAGAAAAGAAATGAGCTGCACTAAATATATGTGACAGTCCTGAAGAAAAGATTTGCACCATTTATAACACGGCAAAGTTTAATGTCAACAAGACACACAGTTGCTGCAAATTTTCTGGAAAAGAGGAGAGGGTAGGGGAATGGCCAGAGGGAGCAAGGAGGGCGAGTGGCTGGGGGTCAGAGGCCACAGCGGGTCCCATCCACAGGCCCGCATGAGAGCGTCCAGCCAGTCCAATGGGGACGGACACGCGTACGCATGTGCGTATCTGTGTGTCTGTGTGGATGCACAAACACTCACATAAATTATGTCCGGACTGAACATGTACGGTCTTTTTTCTCATCTATTCCCTAAAAATACAGTGTAACAACGATTTCTATAGCGTTTACATTGTATTGGGTAGTCTGAGTGATCTGGAGATAATTTAAAGCACACGGAAGGGCACGTGCAGATCATAAGAAAATACAACACAGGCGTGGTGGCGCACGCTTGTAATCCCCGCGCTTGGGAGGCGGAGACAGGAGGATCGCGCAGGTTCGAAGCCAGCCAAGCGCGCTGGCTTAGGAGACCCTGTTTCCAAATTAAAAAATTAAAAATAGGTCTGGGAGTGTAGCCCGGAGGTAGAAGGGCTTCCAGGAACCCCAGTGCCACCAAAAAAAAAAAAAAAAAAAAAAAAAGAAAAAGAAAAAAAAAAAAGAAAAAAATATATACAACACCATTTACCATAAGGGGCGTGAGCATCCCTGGATTTTGGTATCTGCGGGAGTCTTGGAACGATCTCCCCACAGACACTGCGGGTTAACTGTTGTTGGCTCTAGGCTGCAGGTTTCCCTGCATGGGCGAGGGCTGGCGCGGTTCAGTCACCCGACCCACCGCAGGTGGGAGCGCCAGACTTGCTTTTCTTTTCCTTCGTCCCTCCCTTCTTCTCTTCCTTTCTTCCTTCCTTCTCTCCTCTCTGCCTCTTTCTCTCTTTTTCTTTCTTCTTTTAGTGCTGGGGATTGAACCCAGGGGCATTCTATCTCTGACCTACCCCCAGACCTATTTTATTTTTTTAATAGGTCCAACCCCAGACCTATATTATTTTTCATTTTCAAACAGGGTCTCACTAAGTTGCTGAGGCTGGCCTTGAACCTGCAAGCCTCCTGTCTCAGCTCCAAGTACTGGGGTGACAGGCATGTGCCACCACGCCTGGCTAGAGTGCCAGGCTTTCTCATCAGCTTGTCCAGAGAGTGGGCAGAGGGGGAGAGAAAGGGGTGGGGCTGAAACTCTGTGGGTTGTCAGACACCAGAAATAAAGTGAGGCCCTTCATTATAGCTCTACTGCAAAAAACCCTATCATCAAATCTCAAAATAACCTTTCATGCGCAAAGTAAATCAATGAAACTTGGAATATTTTTAAAACCATGTTCAAGAGCCGGGCGTGGTGGCACACACTTTTAATCCCGGCATTCGGTGACAGAGGCGGCGCCATTCCTGCTGTATGACAGGCTCGCAGCTGGCAAGAGAATTCTGCAGGGCTGGAAGGCTCTGGCAAAACTGAGGCCATTATCCCTCTTGATTTTAATTATAATAATGATACTATTAATGAAATATGAAAATTGCTTTGAGTGGGGATTGCTGTTGTGTAATCATCTGTAAATTAATGTGCATATGACTGGAAAATGCCCTAAGACTCGTGCTGGGAATAGCACTAAGGAGAATATGACGATGGGAGAACCTTCAAGAAGCTACTCTGAGCAAAATTAACCACTAACTGCACAGTGAATGGAATATCCTCTGTGAGGAAATTAAAGGGATAATGTGATGCCAAGTGACTTTCCTCATACCGACGGGTTAATGAGAAAGCCAAGGCCTTAAATGCACGGTATGTCTCTAAATTAAACAAGAAAAAGCTAAGCACAAAAAATAAAAATAAAAGAAGCTACATAGAAAGGAGCTCTTTGCTCCTCTGCTTACGACACCTAACTCACTTAAGGTTTTAGTCATGAAAGGAAAAAGTTAACTTCAGGCAAATTATACCTACTGTGCAAGGCCCTCCATATGTTTATAAGTTAGGGGGTCAACTGTGGTATCCCTCTCAGGGGGCTAGCGCTAATCAGAATACCTTTCCACCTCCAACCAATCCTCTGCTTCCCTATACAGCAGCGTATGATGATTGGAAAGAACAGACTTACTATTACTGGAAAATGGCTTGATGTCAGGATCCTGCCATTCCTACAGAGGATTAGGCAGGCAGGGACCTCCTCAGTGCCTGCTCACTAAAGCACAAAAGAGTTCTCTTGGTAAACAACTTAATAGGTATTATAGAAAATTAGACATAGGCATTGTAAGTTAGAAAAATAGAATAAGTTCAGTGTGGGTTTGGTGGTTGGGTCAAAATAAGTTAATAGAATACCTAGTGGTCAAAATAGCAGATAAAATTAGAGCTAATTTTAGAAGTAGAGACAGTAAGTCTAATATTTAGTACTTTAGGTAGAGGATAGGATAAGTTCAGTTAAAGTTTATTATGTGTGATGTAGAGTAGTAGTAAGTTTTGTAGGTCAATTCACTATAAATTAATAAAAACCAAAAAACAGGAAAAACAGGTGGCTTCGAGGTGTGCCTGCTACGTGGAATTTAGGTTAATGAAAAACTAAATGAAAAACAACGTATGTGTAATGTGGTTTTGAAAAACTAAAAGAAAAATAAATTACGTATGATGTGGCTTGCTGTAATTTGTCAGATTTATGTATAAATAAAGTATATTCTAGGGCATAGACAGAGATGCCTTCCCCCTGCTACTAAGCATGGCGTTTCTCACTCTTCAATTTTGCCAACCCTACATCTCCTTCAAGACCCCTGGACTGGCCGAGGCTGGACCCCAGCCATTCGGGAGGCAGAGACAGGAGGATCGTGGTTCGTGGACAGTCTCAGCTACTACGTAGTGAGGCCCTTTGCAATTCAGTGAGACTCTGTTTCAAAAAGAATTAAAAATAGGGCTGGGATATAACTCATGAAGGGTTTGAGACTCACCCACCAACCTAAATAGCGAAGGACTCACAAGAGATGTAAAATCAAGCAGGGGTTATTGTGCTTCAGCTCTGTCCTGGCGAGCCAGGGGTCAAGACCAAGACACTAACCACCCAGCACCCTTCAGGGACTTGTAGGCTGCCAGAGAGTTGCCCTGGCCAAGCCGCAGTCCCTTAAGCAGGTGAGGGGGTGTGGTCGAGGCTCGACCCCGAGCTCACTGAGGGCTCTGAATTTATAGTCAGAATAGGGAGTGGTTACATACGTCAGAGCCCGCCAAGAATCTGAGGCAGGGTATGCACCCGTGCTTCAGGGGCTGCCTGACTAACAGATGTTTCCTAATAAATTAAGAAAGTTACAAGCCTCACAGAGCAAAGGAACTTATAAAACAATTTAGACTTTCTATAGCCTGCATATGTATTTCAAAAGCACTTTAAACATCAAAAATCACTTTTAAAACATTTCAAACATAAAGATCACTCTTAAGATAAAGAACGTCATCCAATCATTCTCCAATCCTATGCGTAAGCAATTTACAGAAGCCAAGAGCAAGCAGATTAATAAAAACAGGAACTTGTCATTCAACTAAAATCCTACCAATTATTGCTTAGAGCAAGCAAATTATTAATAAAAATAGGAACTTATCATTCAACTAAAATCCTACCAATTATTGCTTTCTATATAATTACCTTATATTTCTAACATCACTCTTAACCTTATTCTATCTTAACTGTAACTCTATATGCTACCCTCATATTCTATATTCTTAGTTCTATGTCCTAAATCTATATCTTAATTCTGTCTTAATTTCTATGTCCTAATAGGGGAAAGGGCTTTCTTAGCTAAAACCTCATGCTGAAGGGGGAAACTCTATTCCTCGCCTCCCTATACTCAGAGGTAGAATGCCTCCGGGTTCCACCCCCAGTACCACAAAACAAGACCAAAAAAAACCCCAAAACCATGTTCGAAGCCACTGGAAAGCGTGCTGGGTGAATGGCAGCCAGAATAGCAGGCAGCCTCATGTGTAATCATTAGTGCTCAACCTCTTATCTCACGCCCTAAAAAGTCAGCTTCCCAATCTTTTTAAGATTAAGTTTAGATTTGTTCTAGGGATTGAACTCAGGGGTGTTCACCTCTAGTACACCTCCAGTCCTTTTTATTTTATTTTATTTTATTTTTATTTTGAAAAGGGTCCTGCTACAAGTTCCTAAGAGCCTTGCTAAGTTGCTAAGGCTGGCCTTGAACCTGTGATTCTCCTGTCTCGGCCACCCAAGCGCTGGAATTACAGGCAAGCACCATCTCGCCCCACTAGCTTCTCAATCTTTTGCTTGTCAAATGGGCTCAGCAGAGCCCCTGGGAAGACTAAGGCAGAGTCTTTAGTAAGAAATACGCAATCTGTTTGAATTTATGGGCCCAGATGCAGTAAAAGCATTTAGCGCTGCCCAGAAGAGCCATCTACTAACTCCACCACCAGAGGCACAGTCTATCCCTGCGGGTTATCGTTTACTAATTTAGTAACTTCAGAAGCAGCTCACTGCCTGGCTGCCATTCAGAGACCCAGGGGCAGATCCGCCCTTCCTCTCTTGCCCTCCCCAATACAGAGGACCCAGATTGATGTTGGTATGTCTTCATATGCACACCCAGTCTATGGCAGTATTTCTATTAATGATCCTCAGTCTCCCTCCTCCCCTGCCCTTTTATCTCCTCCCTGGCTCCCCTGAGAGCTGGAGTCTCTCTGGTATCCCAATTGCTTCCTATCCTGCACGTATAAAAGAAAACATATATAGCACTGGGCATGGTGGGCACGCTTGTAATGCCCGCACTTGGGAGGCGGAGACAGGAGGATCGTGCAGGTTCCAAGCTGACCGCGCTGGCTTAAGAGACCCTGTTTCCAAAAAACAAAAAAAAAGTATAAAATAGGTCTGGGAGTGTAGCCCAGAGATAGAAGGGCTTCCAGAAACCACAATCCCACCAAGAAAGAGAGAAAAAGAAAGAAAGAAAGAAAGAAAGAAAGAAAGAAAGAAAGCAAACATGACCTTTCACTCTCTGTGATTGGCTAATCTCACTTAACATAATGTTCTCCAGGTCCTTCCATTTCCTTGAGAATGACATAATTTTATTTTTCTTTATTGCTGAGTGGAATCCCATTGTGTGTATTTCCCATTATTTTGCAATCCATTCATCTGTTGATGGACGCCTAGTTTGGTTCCATACTTTGGCTATTGTGAACTGTGCTGCTATGATCATGGGTATGCATATGCTACTGTAGTTCTCTGATTTCAACCCCTCTGGAAAGATACCCAGGAGTGGTAGAGCCAGATCATATGGTGGCTCCATTCCCAGTTTTCTAAGGAATCTCCACACTGATCTCCATAGCGGCTGAACTAGTTTGCACTCCCACCAACAGTGTAGAAGAGTTCCTACCCCACCCCCAACAGCCTTGCCAACATTTATTGTTATGTGACTTCTTTATAATTGCCATTCTGTTTGGGGTTAGATGGAATCTCAGTGTATTTATTTTCATTTCCCTGATTTAAGCAGCTTATTTTATAGAAAGAATGTTTGAAAGACCCCACGTTGTCCAGTGTCCACCTGTGCAGATTCGGAGCCCCCATCGCCTTCTCTCCTTTCCAATAACCCAATCTCCAGGAAAAAGAAAACCAGGACAGCCTCGCGCCCAGCAAGAGTGGAAGGCAAAGCTTGCTCTTCATCAATTTCCCAGTCATTCTGTCGATGTGTTGCTCTGGAGTGGAAAGGGTTTCACGTGAACGAGCCCATGACGGTCTCCCTCAGGGCCCTGAAGTTTTGGGGTGGTGCCTGACGGGTATAAAGAGAATACATCAAAGGAAGCTCAACAAGGAGGCAGACACTCTTAGCAACTCTCTTCCTCCTGAGCAGCTTAATAATTCCATTGAGAGTCCCAGAATTTACTAGAAGTCTTTGTCGTTGTGTCTTATAGAGGCAAAGGAAATTATGCACCAGCAAGGGCCTAATACATTGTAAAAGTCACAAGATTGGGTTTATCCAGCTAGACGTCCACCCCAAGACAAGAAAGGCAGAGTGCCAGTCCCAGGTCAGACATGAGTTAGAGCAAAGAAGCAGAGAAGGAAAGAGGGTGGACATCAGACAGACCACTCGCTTCACAGTCATGGGGTTCCTCACTTCTGGCAGTGTTAGATACTCCCCAAGACTGAGACACAGGCAGAGAAGGCAGTCACTGCCCACCAGGAGGCTGCACCCTCACCTTGGCCTCCCTGCCTCCCACACACAGACACATGCTCGCTTTTCTTTCTCTCCTCTCTCTCCCTTCTCCTCTCCCTCCCTCCCTTCCTCCTCCTCTCTTTCTTCCTTCTTCCTCTCTTTCTCTTTCTTTCTGTCTGCCTATCTATCTTCTCTCCCCTCTCTCTTTGATTCCCAAAGAGTGCCAAACCCAGTTATGTGTTATTTCTTCAAAGTTTTGTTGCAGAGGTTTTCAGACACACACAATTTGAAAGAAGCGTATAATGTATTCCCATGTATCAAGCACCCAGCTTCAGATTATTCCTGTTACCAAATCATAGCTCCAGTTTGCCAAATCAAATGATTGGGACACATTTCTGGGAAGAAGGAAGAGATTTTTAATGAATTGGTAGGGAATCAGAGAAACCAGTGAACTTAAACATTTAAAAAGAAGCACCATGTTTTCCCTGAACAAAGAAATCAAGTCCCTTATAAGAGTGAGCTCTTTGGGGTCATGCTTCTATGTTATCAGAAGGGACACAATTCAAGCTTAAGTCTTCCTTGAGTCAGTTCTAATTTAAATCCACAGGCACCAGGTCCCCTTCTGTCAGTTAATGGATAAGAACATGTTAGTTTTTAGCAGGGGGTAAAGAAAGGAGGAGGACAAAGGTCAGCTTTGAAACAGGCCATGAGTTAACTGCCAGGGTCAGAAACAGGCCCCGTCAGGTATCAACATTTTGCTAATCTTATTCTGTTTGTTTCCCATTTCTTATTTTGTCTGCCACCCATTTTCCCCCTTAAGTATCTTAAAGAAAATGCTAGAATTACACTCTTAAATGTGTTACATGTCTCTCTAAAAGATAAGTATGTTTAAGGTGGATACAGCGGTACAACCTGTAATGCCAGTACTTGGGAAGCTGAGACAGGAAGACAGCAGGTTTACAGTCAGCCTCAGCAACTCAGCAAGACCCTGTTGCTAAAGATTAAAAAATTAAAAAAAATGTCCACCGTGACCAAGTAGGTTTTAGTCCTGTGATGCGAGGAGGATTCAACATATGTAAATCAGTAACCATATTTCATCACATAAATGGAATGAAAGACAAACAACAACAACAACAACAACAACAACACAGGATCCACTTAATAGATGCAGAAAAAACACAACAAAATTCAACATTCTTCCATGCTAACAACACTGAAGAACTGAGGCATAGAAAGAAGTTACCTCAACATCGTGGAGGCAAATTATAATAAACCCAAGGCAATATGATATTGTATGGAGAAAAATTCCTGCTAAAATCATTAACACGACAAGAATGCCCACTATGGCCAACATAGTTCTTGGAATTCTACCTAGAGCAATAAGACAAGAAAAGGAAATTAAAGGGATACAAATAGGAAAAAAAGAAATGAAATTATCTCTATTTGCTAATGATATGATCTTATACTTAGAAGACCCAAGAAAGTCAACTAAAGGACTTCTAAGCTGATAAGCAAATTCAGCACAGGAGCTGGCTACAAAATCAACTTACAGAAATCAATAGGGGATCCAGGCTTGGCGGAACTCACTTGCAATCCCAGTACTTGGGAGGCTGAGACAGGAGGATCATGGGTTCCAAGCCAGCCGCAGAAACTTAGTGATGCTCTCAGCAACTTTGGTGAGACTCTGCTTCCAAATAAAAAATAAAATGGGTCCGGGCGTGGTGGTGCATTCAGGAGGCTGAGACCAGAGGATCGCAGTTCGTGGACAGCCTCAGCTACTTAGTGAGGCTGTCTGCAACTTAGTGAGACCCTGTTTCAAAATAAATAATAAAAAAAATAGGGCAGGGGGTGTAGCCCAGAGGTCGAATGCCCCTGGGTTCCATCCCCAGACCTGCAAAAAAATAAAAATAAAATAAATAAAATGGGCTGGAGATGTAGTGCAGGGGTAAAATCTCCCTGTGCTCAATCCCCAGCACCACACACACACACACACACACACACACACACACACACACACAGTAGCTTTTCTATACATCAATCATCAGTCCCTGAAAAGCAAGGAAATGTGAAAAAAATTCCATTCTTGATAGCTCTAAAAAGAATAAAATACCCAGATATTTAACTCTAATCAAGAAAGTAAAAGACATCTACGATGAAAACTACAAAACACTGAAGAAAGAAATAGGAGAAAATATTAGAGGATGAAAAGCCCCCCCCCCCACGTTCCTGGATAGGCAGAATAAGCACATCAAAATGGCCACACTGCCAAAAGGACGACAGATTCAATGCAGTTCCCATGAAAATGTCAAGTTCATTCTTCACAGAAATAGAAGAAAAAAAAGCTCCTCAAATTCATATAGAAAAACAAAAGACTTGGAATAGCCAAAGTGATTCTTGGCAACAAAAACCATGCTAGATGCATCACAACAACTGACTTTAAACTATACTACAAAGCTATAGTAATAAAAAGAACCCAGCATGGTGTGGGCACAGATACGGACTCATAGGTCTTTGGAACAGACTAGAAGACACAGAAACAAACCGTCACACTAAGAGCAGCTTGCTCTTCAACAAAGGGGCCAAAAATAGATGCTGGAGAAAAGACAGCCTTTTCAACAAGTAGTGCTGGGAAAACTGGTTATCCATTTGTAGAAAAATGACACTAATCTCCGGCATCTCACACTGCACAAGAGTCAACTCAAGATGGATGAAGAATCTAGAAATTAGACCAGAGACTTTGCAGTTATTAGAAGAAAACATAGGACCAACTCTCCAATGCATAGGCACCAATAGAGACTTCCTCAAACTCCAAAGCCCAGGAGATAAAAACAAAAGTCAGTAAATGGGATTGTACCAGACTAAAAAGCTTCTGTCCACCAAAGAAAACTATCAGGAACCTAAAGAGAAAGCCTACAGAACGGGAGAGACTCTTTACCGGCTATTCCTCTGAGAGAGGATTAATATCTAGAATATATAAAAAACTTAAAAAGCTTAGTACTAACAAAACTAAATTTAAGCTGGGTGTGGTGGTGCTGGTTTAAGAGACCCTGTTTCCAAATATAAAATAGGTCTGGGAGTATAGCCCGGAGGTAGAAGGCCCCTGGGTTCCATCCCCACTACCACCAAAATAATAATATTAATAATAATAATAAAATTAAAAGGACTGGGTGTGTAGCTCAGAGTACAATGATCCTGGGTTCAATCTCCAGTATAAAATATAATGATAAAAACAACAATAAGTACTTTAAAAACTAATATATATATATATATATATATATATATATATATATATATATAGTGTGTGTGTGTGTGTGTGTGTGTGTTACTGGGAATGGAACCCAAGGGCCTTCTACCTCCGGCTAGACTCCCAGACCTATTTTATATTTTATTTTATTTGGAAACAGGGTCTCTTAAACCAGCTGAGGCTGGCTTCAAACCTGTGTGATCCTCCTGTCTCAGCCTCCCAAGTGCAGGAATTACAAGCGTGCACCACCACTCCCGGCTAAAAACTACCATATATTTTTTACTCCCCCAAATTAATAATGTTTTGATATTCTATAATACTCAGTTCTTAAAGATCCCCACTTTCTCAAACACTATCGTCCTACTGTGGAGTTGTTCAAGGAGCTCCGAGCGAAGCCTATGTGGCTGTGCGGCTGACATCCCTTGGTCTTCTGAACACTCCACCCGGGCTCCACCACTGCAGGCCGAGCCTGCTCTCTGTGCACCGTTTGGCTCGGTGAGTTGTGTTGTCATGGTGTAACTAACGCGTCCTCTTGCTCCCTGTCCTATAAGCGGGTGTTAGACCCTTGTCTAGACTCAGGTCTGAACGTTTAGCGTGAATATTCCCGAGTGGTGCTGGCAGCTCTGACTGCACCTGCAGCGTGGGTCATTCCTGTGTGTCCCTGTTAATACGGCTTCTCGCCCAAGCCAAGACCAGCCAGGGTTCACTGAATCCAAGTCCTGCATAAAACCCAGACCCTAAGGATTTCTGACAACACAAATTGGCTATGCTCAACTGAGAAACCCTTGGTTTTATTAACACACACACACACACACACACACACACACACACATATATTTTTTTTTAATTTTTTTTTTTGGTGGTACTGGGGTTCCTGGAAGCCCTTCTACCTCTGGGCTACACTCCCAGACCTATTTTTACATTTTTATTTGGAAACAGGGTCTCCTAAGCCAGTGTGCGTGGCTGGCTTCGAACCTGCGCGATCCTCCTGTCTCTGCCTCCCAAGCGTGGGGATTACAAGCGTGCGCCACCACGCCCGGCCACACACATATATTTTTAAAGTTCTATTTAATGACCATTACAAACTTAGCGAGCCTCTCAGTAACTTCAAAATAAAAAATAAAAAAGGAGTAAGGGTGTAGCTTGGAGGCTGAATGCCCTGGATTCAATCCTCAGTACCACACAAAACAAAACATTTCTTTAGCTATGAAAACGTTTACTGAAGCATCACTTATAAATTAGATACATCTTGCCGGGCGTGGTGGCGCACGCTTGTAATCCCCGCGCTTGGGAGGCTGAGACAGGAGGATCGCACGGGTTCAAAGCCAGCCTCAGCTACTTAGTGAGGCTCTCAGCAACTCAGTGAGACCCTGTTTCCAAATAAAGTATAAAATAGGTCTGAGAGTATAACCTGGAGGTAGAAAAGCCCCTGGGTTCCACCCCCAGTACCACTAAACAAACAAAAAACAAATAAATACATAAATACATAAAAAGGCTGGGAGTATAGCCCAGATAGAATGGCCCTGGGTTTGATCCCCAGTACTGAAAAAATAATAAATAAACAAAATAAAATAAATTTAGTATTTAAAAAAATTAGATATATCTTGAGCCGGGTGTGGTGGTGCACGATTGTAATCCGAGAATTTGAGAGGCAGAGACAGAAGGATCATGGTTCGTGGACAGCCTCAGCTACTTAGTGAGGCTCTTTGCAACTCTGTGAGACCCTGTTTTGGAATAAATAATAAAAAAAAGGGGCTGGAGTATAGCTTAGAGATAGAATGCCCCTGGGTTTCATCCCCAATACCACAAAAAATTAAATAAATAAATAAATAAATAAATAAATAAATAAATAAACTAGGTAGATCTTAATACACAAATTTGACTAAAAACTGATATACTACTGTAAGGTACCAATGCAGCCATCTGAAGTGAGACTATAAAATAAAAACTAGTGACAGAAATAGTGAAAATCTGACTTGAAAAAGGAATTGATAAGTTAGTACAGAGAGTATGGTCATGGTTTTTGTTGGGGAAAAAAATGAGTGTTAATGTAAAAGACTAAGGATGTTTTTAATTTTTGTTTCTGGTGCCAGGGATTGAAACCAGGGCCTCATGTACATTAGGTACCCATTCTAACATTGAACTACATACATGCCCCCCGTCCCCGCTTTTGCAGTATTGGGGATGGAACCCAGGGGCATTCTAGCTCTGAGCTATGCCCCAGCCCTATTTTTTATTCTTTATTTTGAGACAGGGTCTCACTGAGTTGCAAAGGGCCTCACTAAGTAGCTGTGGCTGGCTGCAAACCTGGATCTTCCTGTCTCAGCCTCCTGAATGCTGGGATTACAAGCATGCCCCACCACGCCTGGCTTCCCAAGCCCTATTTTTCACATTTGTTATTGTTGTAATATAGAACATAAGATTTGCCATTTTAACCATGTTTAAGTGTACGATTCAATGACATTATTATCTTTACGATGCTGTACTACACACATCCCTGTTTTCAAAACTTTTTCATTTAATCTAACAAAAACTCTATGACCATTAAGCAACACTGCTCCCCCGCTCCGCCTCGGGAGCGCTGACCTGCGCTCAGTCTCTGCACCTGCCTCTCGGCCGCCTCAAGCAGCAGCATCCCCAGGCCTCTGTCCTTTTGTCTCTGGCTCTTTTACTTGATGTTGCCATGGTGTGCTGTGTCCTTTTTATGGCTGAGTAACTTTCCACTGTGTGGATGGGCCACATGTTGCTTATTATTGATGGACACTGGCTTCTATCTGTCTCTGGCTCTCATGCTCGTGCTGAAATAACTGCAGTTGTTCATTTCTTTGGGTATGTACCTAGGGGTGGAACAGTCCAATCACAAGGTAGTTGTGTTTAGTGACTGGAGGAGCCATCCATCTCCCCGTGGCACCTGCCCCGTTTCACATCCCCACCGGCCACACACACGGGAGTTCCAACTTTCCCACGTCCTGGCCGCACTCACAGCCCAGTTTTCAGATGACAGCCGTGCTGGTGGTGTGACGTGGCGTCAGGCTGGCTTTGATTTGCATTTCCTGCTGACTCGCAGCGTACGGTGGCCACGTAGTAGTGCCGGTTCTGAGACGGTGACTGGGAAGGGTGCCGGTAAAGCTGCTGCCGTCCACAGTCAGAACATTTCTGTTGATTTCCTCTTTTGGTTGCTTCTGGTCTCGAGCTTCTCGACCTTCTCTGGGTCTTTGTTGGCTGCCTGGAGGCCCAGGATGGACTTAAGCATGGTCTTGCGTGCCCCGTGAACCCTGGCATCAGCACCAGGGGCTGAAGCTTCCTGTTCTCCATGTCTGCACTTCCTTCCCCAGGCACGGCTGGTGTTGCGGCTGGCATCTGTGGGAATGCACCTGGAGGCCTGCCTTTGTAGGCCCTCTGGAAAGGGTTTTTGCAGCATGGCCCGGAAGTGAGGAGGCTAGAGTGTGGGGAGTCCTCAAGGGCTGCCCTGCAGGGCTAGTTTATTTAAGAAGTAGCCAGAGCCAGGCGTGGTGCCACACGTTTATAATCTCAGCATTTGGGAGGCTGAGACTGGAGGATCACAGTTCGCAGACAGCCTCAGCTACTTAGTGAGGCTCTTTGCAACTCAGCGAGACCCTGTTTTCAAAATAAAGAATTAAAAATAGGGCAGGGGGTGTAGCTTGGAGGTCGAATACCCCTGGGTTCCATCCCCAGACCCACAAAAAAAAAAAAAAAAAAAAAACAAGTGTCCATTGCTGCCAAGGACAGAGGTCTGCATGAAGTCGTCTGCTCCGCTTCCCCACTTGGGTGTCTCTTTCTGAAATCCCATTCCCTGCCCTTTGCGCTGCTGTGTGGCCGGCTCTCGTGCACTCCTGATGTGCTCGGCCGCTCTTGGGTGGCTGGTATCGCCATTCTTTTACAAGACCAGTCGGTTTCACCATCTACCACAGAGCCCTCTCCCTCCTGCTTCTCTGGGGAACCGTCACGTGACCCGCCCCTCGCTGCCAGGGATGTTTTTCGGTAAGTATTTTCTTCCACATAATCACAACTTCATTCTGCTATTGCCATCACTGTGGGGGTAAATTGTGGAAAATGGGCTGTTTTTGTTAGAAAACCAAGCAAATTATGTGGAAACCCTCATATTCCGTCACACTCTGCTTCTAGAGTCTTTGTAAGGTAACGTCAGGAACAAGGAGTGAGCTGTTCTCACTCTGGGGCTGGCTCACATTCTTCCTTGACTGTGTATTTCTTACTTCCTTTAATAAATCTGTGTCTCTGAAAACAGGAATGTAGAAAAATGTAATGCCTCCTATTATTATATATAGCTCCCATTCCAATATATTAAAAACAATTACAGTTATTTTTTAGTGTTTTCATTGCTACAAAAAGAAAACTTGCAACTAAATAATTTCAAGGTACCTGAACTGAATCAGTAAGTTCTAGTCAGTACCAACAAGGCAGAAATTTCTCATCATGGCAGCTACAGGAACAGACACCAAGCACTGCCCGAACCGGGTGGCTCATAATCCATCCAAACTGATTTCTCAGGAAGTAAGCCAAGCGACACCATTTGCCAAAGCAAACGATTGGTCTTGTTAGTTTACTTTTAATAGTAACTTTCTAATACCAAAACTTTGACATCTTAAGATGTTAAATGTCGCCCCTTTGAAACACCCATACATTAGAAACTTAAGGTAAAAAATATAATGCAACAATATGAAATTGGATCTAACTTATTTTATTCCTTTTTTTTTTTTTACAAGAAAACCCAAGAGATTTATGAAAGCTACCTAAGAGATTAACCAGGCATCCAGTGTTTGTTCTATGATATATATCTAGCTCCCATCTGGTTATAATAAGAATGAAAATGTAAAACCCAGAGTTTTACTGTTACTTTAAAGAATAAAATCTTATTTGAAGTAAGAAAACGGAAAGTCAGTTTATGGAGGCAGCCCGACATTCTGGAAACAAGCGTGAGTAGTCTCTTTCAGTTTGAAATAATAATGAACTGTGGGTTTCTTGTTGTTTTGTTTCATTTCATTTTTTATTTATTTTCACAACCATTTTATATGCTTTTATTAGTGCGTTATGGTCTCACACCACAGTGTGAATCATGTTGACAGTGACATACCTGCACACAGCGCTTGGTACCACCCCTCTTCCCCTTCCTACTGCGGAGTACTGAGATTGACACAGGTGTCTTCACATATGTACACATGGTAGTAATTCCATTAATGAACCTCCGTCTCCCTCGTCCCCTTCCCTGAGAACACCTCCCTGCTCCTCATCATCTGGAGTCCCTCTTGAATCCCAAATTCTCCCTATCCTGCACATTTTAGAGGAAGCATAGGACCCCTCACTCTGTGCTTGGCTGATCTCACTTAACATAATGTTCTCCGGGTCCTTCCATTTTCCTTGCAGATGACATCATTTTGTTCTTCTTTATTCCTGAGTAGAATTTTATTGTGTGGATCTCCCATAATTTTGTGATCCATTCATCTGCTGATGAACACCCAGGTTGGTTCCATAATCTGGCTACTGTGCATTGCGCTGCCATGAACATGGCTATGCATGCATTATTGTAGTTCTCTGATTTCGGCCCCTTTGTCAAGACGCCTCGGGTGTGGTACAGCTGGATCATATGGAGGATCCATTCCCAGTTTCCAGAGGAACCTTCACACTGATCTCTATAGCAGCAGGACTAATCTGCAATCCCATCCACGAGTAGAAGATTCCAATTTCCCCGCATCCTCACCAATATTTTTTTTTAACTTCTTGATGATTGCCATTCTGACTGGGGTTAGATGGAATTTTATTGTAGTTTTGACTCATATCTTCCTGGTTGCTAATGATGTTGAACATTTTTTCATGTATTTTTGGCCATTTGCGTCTCTTCTTTTGTGAAGTGTCTATTCAATTCAATGGCCCATTTCTTGATTGGATTATTCTTTTTAGTATAAAGTCTTTTAACTTCTTTGTATATTCTATATAGAAGTCCTCTATTATAGGGATAGCTGCCAAAGATCATCTCCAATTATTTAGGCTTTCTCTTTAGACTCTTGATGGTTTCCTTGATGAGCAGAAACTTTTTAGTTTGATGCCATCCTACTTATTAATTCTTGTTTAATTTTCTGAGCTTTGGGGGTCTTGTTGAGGAAGTTTCTACCTGTGCCTATATGTTGGAGTGTTGAACCTATGCCCTCCTCTAGCACCTTCACTGTCTCTGGTCTAACTTCCAGGCCCTTTATCCATCTCTGCTTGACTCCTGTGCAGGGTAAGAGGTAAGGATTTAGTTCCATTTTTCTATAACTGGATAACAAGTTTCCCCAACACCATTTGTTGAAAACATTGTCTGTTTTTTCAACATATGTGTATGGCACTTTTTTCAAAAATCAATTTGCCGTAAGTATGTGGATTTGTTTCTGTATCTTCTGTTCTGTTCCGTTGGTCTATGTGTTTATTTTGTGTCAATGCCATCCTGTTTTTATTACCATAGCTCTGTAGTATAATTTGAAGTCAGGAATTATGATGCCTCCTATATAATTCTTATTGCTAAAACTTGCTTTGGCCATTATGAGTCTTTTATTTCTCCATATAAAATTTTTAGCTTATTTTTCTAGGCTGTGAAGAATGATGTCGGTATTTCTTTCTTTTTTCTTTTTTTGGTGGTACTGCGGTTCCTGGAAGCCCTTCTACCTCCAGGCTACACTCCCAGACCTATTTTATACTTTTTTTTTTTTAATTTGGAAACAGGGTCTCTTAAGCCAGCACGGCTGGCTTCGAACCTGCACAATCCTCCTGTCTCTGCCTCCCAAACACGGGGATTACAAGCGTGTGCCACCACGCCTGGCTGACATTGGCATTTCAGTAGGGATTGCATTGACTCTGTAGATCACTTTTGGTAGAATAGCTATTTTGATGATATTCTGTCTATCCATGAGCAAGGGGAATTTTTCCATCTTGTAAGATCTTCAATTTCTTTCTTTAGTGTTTTATAATTTTCATTGTAGAGGTCTTTTACCTCCTTGGTTAAGTTTCTTCCTAGGTGTTTTATTGGGTTTGAGGGTATTGTTAGTGGGATTCTTTTCTGTATTTTTTTTCCTGTGGATTCATGGTTGGCAAATAAAAAAGTTACTGATTTCTGTAAGTTGATTTTGTATCCAGCTACTTTGCCGAATTGATTAATCAGCTTTAGTAATCTTTTGGTTGAGCTTTTTGTGTCTTCTACATATTGAATCATGTCATCTGCAAATAAATATAATTTTAATTCTCCTTTTCTTATTAGAATTGCTTTAATATTCTTCTCTTGTCTTATTGCTTTGGTGAAAGTCTTAAGGACTGTATTAAAATGGAGTGGTGACAGAGGGCATCCGGGTCTTGTTTTTTATTTTCAGGGGGACTCCTGCAGTTTCCCCCATTCAGTATGAGCCCTTGTCTCCGTCATTGGTGCTTGTTGTACCCAAATGTGGCCAGGTGTGAGCTCATTGCTTTCTAAGCCTTCAGCTTGGTAGACTGAGTTATTTTCCCCCCTACAGACACCACGGCTGGTTGTCCCGTGATGCCCTGGAGACTCTGCAAGGGCTGGGTGGCCTGTGACTCTAGTGTCCTCCTGCTAAAATGTTCCCAGGAGCTGTCTGCCCATTCACCTTTCTGCTGTGTTCAACAGGAGTCCCCACCCCCACCAATGCAGGGGTGACTTGCAGTCATAGACCCAGCGAGTTCATTCCTTGCCACACACGTCCCCGTGGCCACACCGCACGGTTTTCCACCGGGACAGCTTGTAACTCACGGTCTTGATAAGCGCTGTGCCAGGTCCCTACAGGCCGAGACAAGTTCTGCTGCAGCTGCAGGGCCTAGCCGGGCTGTCGGGGTAGTCTGATTTATGTCAAGCATAGAGAGCAGAATCGATTGCTTTTGATGAGGGTCTGTAGTTGTCGACTTCACAAGAAGGTGCTTTCTACCTCTGAACTACACCCCCACCCCCACCCTCCAACCTATACCCCACCAATAAAAAAATAATCTTTAAAAAATTTTGAAACAGAGTCTCACTAAATTGCTAAGACCAGCTCAAACATGTGATCCTCCTGTCTCTGCCTCCCAGGTATTGGGAATTACATGCATGTGTCACCATGCCAAGTTAAACTGATATTTGGTGTGTGTGTGTGTGTGTGTGTAGTGTAGTACTGGGGATTGAACCCAAGGTCATTGTACCTCCAAGATACACCCCCAGATCTTTTTTTTTATTATTTTGAAAGAGTCTTGCTATGTTGATGAGAGTCTCACTACTTGCTGAGGTTGTCCTTGAATCTGTGATCCTCCTGTCTCAGCCTCCCAAGTCCTGGGATTAGAAGTGTGTACCACCATGCCCAGATAAGCTGTGGTATTTGGAAGCTGAAAATGCTTTCTTCCTTTATAGAAACAGTGGCCAGCACCTTTATCTCAGAGCCTGGAGTTGGCCTCTCCTGAGGTATCTTGGTTTTCTCCCATCTTCAGCTTTTAAAGATGAAAGGAGTCTTCTTCATCCTGTCCTGCCAAGACAGGAGTAAATAGACTGTATTCTTCTAAGGACTGTCCTGTGTTCTCAGTGAACAGTGGTCCAGCTCTCCTTTGGATTTTACTGCATGATGTGAAGCTAATGTTTTCAAAGGAGTTTGTACACTTAACCACATTTCTGTTTTGTAGAATCCCTTATGCTCAAAGTGCTTAATCTTTACCCATTAATTCACTCATACTAGAGTGTAACTGACCAAAATTAATTTAAATTACCATCCCTCTGAAAGTGATGGGCAGAGACAATCACTTATTCTTGAAAACTATTCAAATCCGGGAAGAGTGGCACATGCCTGCAATCCTAGTACTTGGAAGGCTGAGACAGGAGGATTGCAGGTTTGAGGACAGCCTCAACAATTTAGCAAGATTCTCAGTAACCTAGTAAGACCAAAAATAAAAAAGGCTGGAGGTGTAGGCCAGAGATAGAATGTCCCTAGGTTCAATCTCCAGTATACCCCTGAAAGTTCTTTGGTTTTTTTTGTTATTGTTTTTTTTTTTGTTTGTTTGTTTGTTTGCAGTACTGGGGATGGAACCCAGGATCATTGTGCCACTGAGCTACAACCCAGCCCTATTTTTTAGTCTTATTTATTTATTTATTTATTTATTTAGTGGTACTGGGGGTGGAACCCAGGGGCTTTCTACCTCCGGGCTACAGTCCCAGACCTATTTTATATTTTATTTGGAAACAGAGTCTCACTAAGTAGCTGAGGCTGGCTTCGAACCTGTGTGATCCTTCTGTCTCAGCCTCCCAAGCGTGGGAATTACCAGCGTGCATCACCACACTCAGCTGTCTTTTTATTTTTTGAAACAGTCTCACTGAATTGCAAAAGGACCTCACTAAGTAGCTGAGGCTGTCTGCGAACCGTGATCCTCCTGTCTCAGCCTCCTGAATGCTGGGATTACAAGCGTGTGCCACTATGCCTGGCACTCCAAAAGTTCTTTTGAGTGTGTGTATGTGTGTGTGTGTGTGTGTGTGTGTGTGTGTGTGTGTGTGTGCGAGCACGCGTGCGCTCTGTACTAGGGACCAAAACCATGGCCTTGCACATGTTGACCAAGTACTTTACCACTGGGCGACACCCCAACCCTAAACTTCTTCATCAATAATTTTTCAGACTCCTTTTGTACTCACCCCACCCCAACATCCTGAATCTGTCATGGAATATGGGGTGCAGGAATCTTAATGTTTACTGAGAGCCCAAAAGATGAAGAAGGAATGGTCAAAAGCCGCAGGTGGCAGGTGCAGATGTTCCCATGTCTGTGTGGGGAAATGAGAGTGATGGGTATAAAAGAATCAAGACACTTAAAAATACCAGTGTAGGTCTTAAGATGGAAACAAGTTTGAAATCTTAGCCACTGGATGATGAGAGACTTCCAAAATACCAAGACTGGTGGGGAAATACGCAAAGCTTTCTGAGAGAAAATACCACATTACTTATAAAAAGGTACGAATTATGTAGAAGACCCATACAATAATAACTTTAAAAAGTCTGAAAGTAAATCATGTTGAAATTAAGTTTCTATTCCTGGCCAACAGACACTCAAGGTGGACTAACATTTTCAGATCTGAAGGATTCCAAACATGGATCTCTGCACACCTCTATACAAAACACATTTAGGCCAGGCATGGTGAGCCATAATGCCAGTAGTGGATCACAGGTTCAAGGTCAGCATCTGCAACTTAGTGATATCCTCAGCAATTTAGTGAAGCCCTATATTAAAATAAAAAATTAAAAGGGCTGGAGGTATAGCTGGGAGGTAGAATGCGGCTGGGTTCAAGCCCCAGTATATATATATATATATATATATATATATATATATATATATATATATATATACAGGCCAGATTTGGGGCCACAGGTGCAGCTCAGTGGCACAAAGTCTGCACACACAGGTGAAGCCTGGATTCCATCCCAGCAATGCCAATAATAAATAAATAAATAAATAATAGATTTTTTAAAAAAAGAGTCTGAATTCATCAAAATAAAAATGAATCCAGAAGAATATCAGATTTGAGAACAGCTTCAGCAACCCAGCAAGACTCTGTTTCCAAACAAAAACTGGGGGTGGAGCTCAGAGATAGAATGCCCCTAGGTTCAGTCCCCAGTACCAGAAAAATAATTAATTAATTAATTAAAAATAAAAGAAAATCTAAAAAGAACAACAACAAAAAAGAATCCAAGAGAAAGGATATGATAAAGGAAAGAAAAGAAAAAAGAAAAAACAGTAAAAGACCTGGTCAGAGGTATGTAATTGCTGGTTGTTTACCTGAAAAACCAACAATCTGGAATTAAATCTGCGTCTCATCTTTGCATGCCGGTGATGGAGGAGACGTAGAATATATAGCTTACCAACATGGTGTCATTCGCTGTTGGGGTGTGTGCATACAGCGCCTAAAGAGATGCAGCCTCCCTCGGCCTGAGCGGCCTGCAGGCTAAGGCAAAGCTTTAGGTAAAGTTTAAGAACTTCCACAGTAAAATGATTCAGCAGAAAAGGGGCTAAGATGGCGCCTGGAGGAAGCTACGAAGGCGTGGTTTCCCCATTCGTTATGGGTGGGGAGACTGAGCAGTTTTTCACTTTTTACCTTTAAAGGAGCTTCCGCACACATGAATGGCTCGTGTACTGGCCTGGGATTGGCTATGAACTACGTGCTAGTGATGTTTATCCCGATAGGCTAGGCTATTTCCCCATGGAAATTCCCCTCGTGGTTTTGTGCTATATATATGTTGCTTGAAGAGGAATAAATGAGATCTTGCTTGACTCGACTCCCGGCTCGTGTGTGTGTGTGTGTGTGTGTGTGTGTGTGTGTGTGTGTGTGTGGAGCCGTCAGCACTCAACCTCCTTGATCAGCTCCGCCACTGACGGGCAGGACCCCTGTCAATATGCCAGTTAGAAGTTTCGATGGCAAAATAGTCCCTGCTGTAAGGTGGGTCCCACGCTTACCCCATGTATTGGGCCATAGGACTTCTGGAGCCACCCCATCCAGCCACAGCTCCCAGGAAGACCTGAAATGTTCTTGACTGTGCTGGGCCATGTGGCCACCTTTCTTTGGGGTTCTGCCTCACGACTATGTTTTCCACTGTTTTTGAGTTGTGGGGACTTCTGGAGGAGGGAGGGGTGGTCAGCCCTGAATCCATGAATTTAGTGTCTCACCTTACACACTTGCACTATAGATGGCACTTGAGCTTTTTTTCTTTTTTGGGTACTAGAGTTGAAGGCACTCTATCGCTCTGCTACACCTCAGCCCTTTTTTTAAAAAAATTTAAATTTTGAAATGGTCTCTCACTAAGTTACCGAGGGTCTCACGAAGTTGCTGGGGCTGCCCTCAAACCTGCAGTTCTCCTGTCTCAGCCTGAGACAGCTGAGATTAGAGGAGGGTGCCACTGCACTCAGCAGTTCTGAAATATTTTCTAGAGCAATTCCACTTGCAGCTTGATAAATTTTCTCCTTCTTTTTTTGGGATGAGCTCTATTTTTGGTTCTTTAACATTGAACTCACAGCCAACAACAAACATTAAATATAACCCATGCCTGAAGGAAGCGGAGGCAGTGTACAAATTTTCTACTTAAGGCACTTCCAGCCCTCTCAGGCTTAGGAATGTCTGCAGAGTCTGGCTCCTAGACAAGGAAATCACCAATTAAAAAGCTGCCAAATGAGCCGGGTGTGGCAGTGCACACCTGTAAATCCAGTACTTGGGGAGGCTGAGACAGGAGGATCACAGGCTGTGGACAGCCTCCACAAATAGTGAGACTCGCATCAATCTAGTGAGACCCTGTCAAAATAAAAATAAAAAATAAATAAAAATATAAATATAAATAAATCTAAATGAACAAAAAATAAATATATATAATATATAAATATATATAAAAAAGAAATATATATATATGTAAATATAAATAAATAAAATAAAAATAAAAATAAAAATAAAAATAAAAATAAATAGCATGGTGGCACACACTTGTAATTTCAGTACTTGGAAGGCTGAGACAGGAGGATCACAGAAAAGCCTCAGCAACTTAGTGAAACTCTCAGCAACTTAGCAAGACCCTATTTCCAAATAAAAAATAAAAGAGATCTGGGGGTATAGTATGGAGGTAGAGGGCCCCTGGGTTCCAACGACAGTAACACACACACACACACACACACACACACACACACACACACACAGATAAATAAATAAAAATAAAATAAGGATAGCATGTAGCTTAGAGGTAGAATACCTCTGGGTTTAATTCCCAGTAACAAACAAACAACAATAAAAAACTGACAAACAGGAGAAAGAAAAAGGAAGAAGCAAAGAGTTTACCAATGCATCCAAATCAACCCCAAAGGTGACAGTGTGCCCGGAGTGTTCAGTGAAGGCAGCAGATGGACCTACAGCTTGGAAAGGCAAACGCTCTGTCCCCAACTCTACTGCAGGTGTGGCCCTGCCTCAAGTGCACAGCAGCTCAAGAAGAAACGATGCTTCTCAGATTTGGTGTGGCTCATCCCCGACGTCTTCGTCGTCGTCTCATACTGAGTATTGAGCCCAGGAGCATTCTACCTTCAGGCTACACTCCCAAACCTTATTTTTTACTTTTGTTTTTGGTTTTGGTTTTGGTGGTACTGGGGGTGGAACCCAGAGGCTTTCTGTCAAAATAAAAATAAAAAATAAATAAAAATATAAATATAAATAAATCTAAAACGAACAAAAAATTAAATATATATAATATATAAATATATATAAAAAGAAATATATATGTAAATATAAATAAATAATAAATAAATAAAAATAAAAATAAATAGCTGGGCATGGTGGCACACACTTGTAATTTCAGTACTTGGAAGGCTGAGACAGGCTACACTCCAGGCTACACTCCCAGACCTATTTTATATTTTATTTGGAAACAGGGTCTCGCTAAGTTGCTAAAAAGCCTCACTAAGTAGCTGAGGCTGGCTTCGAACCCATGTGATCCTCCTGTCTCAGCCTCCCAAGCGCGGGGATTACAAGCGTGCGCCACCATGCCTGGTTTATTTTTTACTTTTAAACAGGGTCTCCCTATGTTGCTGAGGTTGGCCTTGAACCTGCAATCTTCCTGTCTCAGCCTCCCAAATACTGGAATTACAGGCATGTGCTACCACACCTGGCTCTCTATCTTTTAATGTTGTGTAGAAACCCAAAATAGAATTCCCTTATACACAGTGGCCTTTCGGTAACTTTGGGGTCACGATGCACTTGCTCTATGGTAGAAGAGATGTCAAGTCCGTGATGGGAGAGCTGGGAGCCGGTGTCAGATGGGACGATAGATGCCAGGCACTGACGAACACGTCTCTGAATGAATGCATGAAATCCATCCACGAGGCCCTCCTGCCTGGACTGGTGCTGCAGGGACGGTGTGTGGCCCCATCGTCCCTCAGCCAAGCTCTGCCTGTGGAAGTGACACATTGATGGCTGGAGGTCCACACGGGGCGCCCTGCAGCTGGGGAAGAGACAACGAGAGGACTCCTATTGGCCAGCCTGGTACCACTGGCCTGTGAGCCCAGGACTTGGGAGGTGGAGGCAAGAGGATCCAGGTAAGTCCAAGGCCAGCTTTATCAGCTTAGTGATACCCTCAGCAACTTAACAAGACCCTGTTCAAATTTTTAAAAATTAGCCGGGCGTGGTGGCGCACGCTTATAATCCCTGCGCTTGGGAGGCAGAGACAGGAGGATCGCGCAGGTTCAAAGCCAGCCATGCTGGTTTAAGAGACCCTGTTTCCAAAAATAAAAAAGTATAAAATAGGTCTGGGAGTGTAGCCTGGAGGTAGAAGAGCTTACAGGAACCCCAGTACCACCAATAAAAAATTTAAATTTTTTAAAAGGGTAGGGTTGTAGCATGAAGGTAGAATGCCCTGGGGTTCAATCTCCAGTACCAAAATAAACAAACAAAAGCCTACTTGATTATCTGGGAAGTGAGGATGGTGTCCTGGGGGGCTGGTATGTCACTGACTTGCAGACTCAAGGCTTCAAGGTGGGGAAGAAAGGCCAGCAAAAATAAAGAGAATTTTCTGGCTTCATGAGCCAAAAACTTGGGGTAGATTCATCCAGACACATAGTGAGCATGTTGGTCCATTTCCCTGTTCATATCTCTGATCCCCCCCCCACCCAGGACAGGGATGAAGATGTGTGCAGGGCAGAGAGAGCACCCCCTGTCATCTGACAGACACCCGGCAACACACAGGCCCAGTTTCCCACACGTGACCCGGGTGGCCATAGTCTCTGCTGGGCCTCAATCTAGAAGCCAGGCTGCATCCTTCTTCCTTTGCCTGAAGACACCAGTTCTCTGGAGGACTGTGGCATGACCGCACCTGGGTCCCAGGGCACGGGTCCTGCTGGGCTCTGAACCTGCAGTGTCAGCCCCTCTCACGCTCTGGCGGCCCAAACCCTCCCAGGCCAGCCTAGATCCAGCCCGGATTCAAGAAGAGATGCCAGGGAAGGGTGTCCCTGTTGGGCTCACCATTCATTCTCCGAGTGACGTATATTTTTCTTTTCTTTTTTGCTTTTTCTCCCATGTCATCAGGCAGCTGCATTGCCTCACAGTTCAAGGCGGCAACAGCACCCGGGGATGTTTCTCTGGCAGACGAAAAAAGCATCCGCTTGGGGTTGCAGCCAGGTGCAGAGTAAGTCTGTGAAGGAGTGTATTTTTCAATGAGCAAGATCAGATGGGCGCTGATTGGGAGAGCGCTGTAAGTGACAGAACTGGTTTATTCTACTCAGGGTGTCTCAAACACTTGTGCTGAGGATTTCTACTGACAGGAAGCCTGCCCATGCGAGGCACTGGGTGTAAAGTAAAATGCAAGTCCGTACACAGTGTAAAAACACGAGAGAGGTCCAGTGCATGCGCAATCAGCTTTTAATGGTACGGTTCTCCCGGGGATGGGGGAATGAGCAGTCCTGGGACGACTCGCGGCCCAACTGGAGGCTGGAAGGGAGGGCCTCCCTTTTTAAGGTATGCATCTCAGGAGGGGGGGATTTACTCATGAGGCCGCCCTCCTCTCGTGAGATATAGCTCATGGGGCAGAGTCTGGAAGGGACCCCGACTTATCACTGGGGTCTATCTAGAAACCAGGGAAAGTGCATTTGGAAACTTAGGACTTTTGTTTTTGCTGTTGTACTAGAAGAGCAGTATTTCCCTCCTTCTTTTCTTTCTTCCTCTTCATCCCCTAGACTGAGGATTGAACTGAGGGAAATTCTACCTCAGATATATCTGCAGCTCTTGTTTTATTCTGAAATAGGATCTTGCTAAGTTTCTGAGGCTGATCTTGAACCTGCAATCCTCCTGTCTCAGCCTCCTGAGTAATAGGATTATAGATGTGTGCCATGGTATCCAGAAAAAAGTAGTTATTTCTTTTTCTCTTTCTTTCTCTCTCCCTTTCTCTCTCTCTCTCTCTCTCTCTCTCTCTCTCTCTCTCTCTCTCTCTTTCTTTCTTTCTCTCTATCTTCCTTCCTTTCTTTTTTTTAAATTGGAATTGAGCCCAGGAACATTCTGCATTCTATCTCTGAGCCATATCTCCAGCCTGATTTTTAATTTTCTACTTTGAAACAGGGTCTCACTAGGTTTCAGAGGGCCTAAGTTGCTGATGCAGGCCTTGAACCTGTGATCCTCCTGTCTCAGCCTCTCAAGTATTGAGATGCCACCACACCCAGCTAGAAGAGCAGCATTTCAATAGCTTGACACTGAGTACATTCAGTCCTTGTGAGCCAGGGCAGAGGAGGGAACAGGTTGAATTAAGAGCAGCCATCTGCATCCCTTTCTGTGAGGTTAGAGGAGGTAATAGATCGGTGGGTGCCAGAAAATCAGGGCTCTAGCCAGCTCACAGATATTCATTCAAGTTAAGGATCAAAACTGTGCAAAAGTCATTGGGCCTCCAAAACCCAATTCTTGAGGTAGAAAACCTCTAGAAGGTTTAAAAAGCCCATTCCCGCATGATGCCGTCTTGGCCCACCAGCCTGAGCCAGGTCTGCCGGCTCTGCAGCCTCAAGAAACCCCCAGCAAGGAAGCCAAGGACTTGAGGTGAAGTAAGCGGCGGTAGAACTCCAACATCTTAAGTGGCCAGCGCCTCACTACAGGGATGAACAAAAGGTCTGACAGTCCATGCACTCACCAGAATCCTGCATCTGCAGCAGTGCACTGCACCCTCCAGAGCACTGAAGCCTGCAGGACAGTAAGTTAACTGTGTTTTTCAGTGGAAGACCACCCAGAGCAGCCACAGGGCCCCTGGTGGTCTGAGATTTGGCAGTCTACCCTAAGGAGGTTGGGTTATAACCTACAGAGACATGGAAGAGGCCATAGTGCCCAGGGCACAGTACCCACACGGGGTCCCAGGGAGTCACTCTGAGATTACACTGGACACCCACCACCAGTGTGGGTAGGGAGGTGCAGGCCCAGGGCTAGAAAGTGCAGACTCCCTGGATTTACATGTAACCCATTTACAGTGACACCAGCGCAGAGTGGTGAGAGGTGCCAGAGGGCTGCACGTGCCTCTGTGCCAGCTATGACAGAGAATACCAGCACAGGGTCCCAAGAATTTCAGGAGACCCACAGTGGGGCTGCAAACTGACATCATTACTATACGTTCCTGAACCTACTATAGTGAGTAGACATTAAACAGCTGGTTTCAGCCCCCTGAATGCTGGGATTACAACGTGAGCCACCTCACCCAGTGTTATGATACCTCTAAATCCCTATGGCTAAGATCGGCTCAGAGACATGATCCACAGGAAAGGACTACCAGACAATAAACTAACCGCAGCTGATGGAAGAAAACCTTCAACAGCCTGCACATCGAGGTTTAAAAAACACGTAGGTCACAAACCATTCTGCTCACACCTCTGAGCCAACTCTTTATGAAGGTAGTGACAGAATACTTGACCTTAACACCTAAAACCCATCAATGCCACCATAGCAGTGGCAGAAGGAACCTCAGAGCAACTAGGTATTGACGATCTCCAGGTAGAACAACAGTGGGGTGATGGTAGATGCAGTCTTCAGGGTTAATATCAAAGTGTGAGTGGCAGCTGGAACCATCTCTTTCAGCAGTGACCTGAAACAACACCTATCAACAATGACTAACAAAGAGAAAGAGGATGCCAAGACAACAGAGACACAATCCCGAGAACTCTGAAAATATGATAACAAGGAACAGTGAGGAAACAACAAATTCCCACAACGCAACAAGGGAAATCACCAATGCTGATCTACAAGAAATGCAAAAAGGAGAATTCTGAATACTGATCTTCAGTATGATGAAAGGCTTGACAATAAGTGTACGGAAAATGGAAGAGTTGAGACCTTAAGAAAGAATCAGAAAGAGGCCTGGAATGATGTGAAGGAGTCAATAAATGAAGTGAAGACAGCAATAAAAAGAAATTCTGGGAGATTAGATGAAATGAAAAACAGAATATCACTGTTAGAAGACAGTTCATTCAAAACAAAAAGTATAGTCAATAGTATACAGAAGACATAACAGCAGCAGAACCTAAACATCCAACAATAATGGGACAATATGAAATGTTCTAACTTATAAATAAAAGGCACCAAAGAAGGGATAGGGGCAGAGACCAAGGGTATCTATAATCTCTTCAGAGAAATAATTTTCTTAAAAGTAGTGAGAACAAAATAACGGGTGACATTCAGGGTCAAAACAATAAAAATCACTCCAGACTTCACAATCCAAGTCGTGAATTCCATGAGGGACTGGTATGATGTGATACACACCCTGAAAGAAAAAAACTTCCAACCAAGACTGCTATATCCAGGAAAATTATTATTTAAAAATGATGGAGAAATAAAAATGTTTCAAGATAAGCCGAATCTTAAAAAAAAAAAAAAATGTATGAACACTAAGCCAGCACTACAGGAAATACTTAGAGAAATAAATCACAAAGAAGAAAAAATAAGCAAATTTCAGAACCAGAGAGGAGATTAAATTTATCAGGGGAGTAACTAAGCAAAGAAGAAATAACACTACATAAAACAGAATATAGAACACAAAATGACAGGAAACAAAAATCATATCTTAATAACACTGAATGTCAAAGGACTTAACTCACCAATTAAAGGACACAGACTGGCAATGTAGATTGTAAAACATAAACCAATATTTGCTCCTTGCAAGAAACTCACAACCAAAGATATTCATATGCTAAAGGTAAAATTATAGAAAAAAAGAGATACCATGCAAATGGAGACCAAAACGAGCAAGGGTAGCAACACTGATATTTAATAAAACAAACCTTAAGCTAAAACACATCAGAAGAGCCAGGCATGGTGGCACACTCTTGTAATCCCAGCATTTGGGGAGGCTGAGACAGAAAGATTGCAGTTTGTGGACCCTTTGCAACTCAGTGAGACCCTGTTTCAAAATAAAGAATAAAAAAAAGTGACTGGGGATGTGTACTTGGATGGCCACTGGGTTCCATCCCCAGTACTGAAACACACACACACACACACACACACACACACACACACCCCAGAAAAGATGAAGCAGGGCACTTCTTATAAATAAAAGGAATAACCCAGCAAGTAGATATAATGATAGTAAACATTTATGCTCCAAAAGTGTGTGCACCCACATTTGTAAAACAAACTCTTTAGGACATCAGGTCTCAAATAGACCCAAATACAATAATATTGGAAGATTTCAACACTCCACTCACATCATTAGATCTGATAACCAAACTCCTGGCAGAGCTGGCAGTGACTGGGTTGCCCTCTGCCCTGTTAGAAATTAGCTGTATCCCCTACTTCCACAGATTTCCCCATATGGAATACTCTTTGGAAGACATCCTCCCTTGCTATCATGACTTGTTGACATTGAATTAGCGAAAATTTCCAATCATAACCCCCTCCAGTCCCTAACAGGCACTCCAACAGACATTGATCTCAACATATTGCTTGGTTGCGGGATCCCTATGGGAACCAGAAACTGAGTTTCCACCTGTTCAGCCCAGACAATTGGTATGGGTGAAGGTCATCTGGTGGGACCATTTGACCCGAGGTGGACTGGACCCTTTATTATCATTCTCAGCACACCCAGTGCAGTCAAGGTGGCAGAAAAGAAGTTATGAATTCACCACTTTACGATCAGGCCCTAGCTGTAGGATCATCATCATCAGGCAGACAAAACATGGAGAGTCGTAAGAAATCCCAAAAAACCCGAGACTCAAATTCTTAAAATCCTAGGACTAAGGATTTTGTTGCTATCCTTTATTCCAACTGGAGAATCTTGGAACCTGTGTTCAAGTTGTGTAAGAGGGGGAGAGTTTCTCATTTCTCATTCATTCGCAAAAGCTGTTATTATATAATAAAGGCCCATACTTTGGGCTCCCTTATTTACTGACAGCAGTTATGATAAATGGCTGCACAGACAGCTGCCCAGGGGGAAACTGGAACTATACAGTGTGGGTCAAGACCCTTACCACCCTCCCAAATGAAAGGGGCCTTCACCATGACCTGTCTAAAAGCAGATGCCAGCAGGGGTACTGAGTTTATTGTTCATTCATTTGTACAACCTGGACGTTATGAGAGCTCAAAGGAATCTGTACTTAAAGATCAGAGTGTCTGGACTGGGATTCCAGTGGGCAAAAATTCTGGAAAACTATGCCCCGGAAAACAGGGAGATACAATTTTCTGGTATTTATGTCCTCCAGCAGGATGATCTGACGGGGGAGACATTCAAGATATGGCCCAAGAGGCATATATCAACAAAGTAATAGAAAAAATGAAATCAGAGTTAACACCTCCTGGTTATCACCTGTACAACTACCCAATGCAAAAGGATCACTTCCCCTAGAGCTAGAAACTCTGAACCTCTTAATTCTTCTCATGACCTTCTAAATTTAACAAACCCTTCCTTGGCCCAAGATTGTTGGTTATGTCTAAATTCTGGTCCCTGCATACCACTGCACTCTTAGTTAATTTTAGTTTCCTCCATACTGGAATAACAAAACCACCTGCCTCGTGTTATCCCTCAAAATAATGTTAATGTACCATTCCATAAAACTCCTGCTCCCTGTTTAGTGAGTTATAATGGAACTGAGGATGTAGGAACAATTAATTCAGATCTTTGTGCTTCCTCTGTCCCAGTAAATTCCACAGGCAGATTTCTACGTCCTCCTATTAGTAGAACTGTATTTCTCTGTGGAGAGACAGTCTATAGCACCCTGCCACCCAACTGGTTTAGAAAATGTGTGCTTGTTCTATTACTCCCATACCATAAAGTTGTACCAAATAATCAAAGTATTTGTATGCTAATAGTCAAGCCCATTAATCCTAAAACTGAAAGCGCCATTCAGATGGTTCCCAATCTTAATAGGATTGGGAGTCACTTCTGGAATGGGAACTGAGGCAGCCAGCCTAGGGACCTCATTGCTGTTGGGTCAGAGCAGAGATGTTGGCAGCCCCCCAACCCCTGACAGTTCCAGCTGGCTGATGCATGTAACTGCAGTTAAACAACAATGGCCTAACTGCCCTGGCAGATGTGTACAACCACAAACACATGTGTCACCCAGTTCCCGATAGAAGTATTGCCCAGATCCAAGAACTTTGATTCGGACCACTGCTTAAGAAACAACCTACCTGCCCGGAAAGCCCCCAACTCCTCGCTCTCCCCCACCCTCAGAAAACAGCCCCATAAAAAGTTTCAACCTGCTGACCCTAGGTGCGCGCTTCACTGGCCCCACCTCTGGACTGGTGAACCTCGCCCAGGAGTGCAGAACAAAGCACCTCTTGCTTTTACTTGGCCTGCTTGGCTCATTCTCTGCGTCACAACTTTACAATTGCATCAGTGCAAAAAATTGTCAATTCAGATGATAGCTGATCTTAAACACATGTCTGAAACCACACTAGATCTACAAGCTCAATTAGATTCCCTGGCAGAGGTTGCGCTATGGAACAGGAGGGGCCTTGATTTACTCACAGCCGAGAAAGGAGGGCTCTGTTTATTTTTAAATAAAGAATGCTGTTTTTATGCTAATCGATCAGATATAGTACATGATAATGTAAAGCAACCTCAATATAATCTAGAAAAAAGACAAAAAGTTCTCACAGTCCAATTATCTATAGACTGGTTTAGAGGGGTGGCTACTCTCTCAACCCTATTAGGACCTTTATGCATAATTGTTTAAGTCCTCCTAATTGGATCTTGCCTTATAAATTGTCTCACCAAATATATTTAAGACCATATTCAGCCCATTAAGCTCCTAGTTCTTCAAGAACAAGTATACTACCAGCCTGTAGGTCAAATGCCTGCGGGAGAATATGTAGAGAGAGCACCAGGAGCCGAATACTCCTCAGTGGTTAGATGAGTTTTAAAAACATGGTGGGGAATGTTAAGATCTAAAAGACAAGCAACAGGTTGGAAAGCTACAAAGAGTTTCTAAAACAGAGTTGCTTAGTTTGTTTCTAAAAGGTTTGTGTAACCAGTCCTGCTGACACCCAACCTCCATTGCCTTAAAAACAGCATTCTACAAAGCCAGAAAATACTGCCAGTAGAGGAATAACACGATCCATACAAGGCAGCAGGAAGAGAAAAGGTTAGAAGACTGATGAAGGCCAGGCGCGGTGGCGCACACTTGTAACCCCAGCGCTTGGGAGGCGGAGACAGGAGGATCGCACAGGTTCGAAGCCAGCCTCAGCTACTTAGTGAGGCTCTCAGCAACTTAGTGAGACCCTGTTTCCAAATAAAATATAAAAAGAGGTCTGGAAGTATAGCCCAGAGGTAGAAAAGCCCTTGGGTTCTACCCCCAGTACTACACACACACACACACACACACACACACACACACACACACAGAAGACTGAGCAGAATGGCGGTAGGCACTGTGACAGCGCCATCTTGCCTCACTGTCCCCAACTCCAGAGACAAACAGGAGAAACAGCCAAGGACCTGAAGTGAGCAGCTGCAGGTCTTTGGAGTTGTAAGCCACCAGTTCTTCCTGCGCAGACACCGGCTACAACTTCCAGCAGTGGCAGCCGAGCTCACCACACCCTGCAGGGATTCAGAATGGTGCTCAACAACACCAGAAAAGAACCCCGCCCATCTCGTGGCTGCAGGCGCCACACAGTACCATCTTGTCTCCCTGCACTCGACTCCAGAGACAAACAGGAGAAACAGCCAAGGACCTGAAGTGAGCAGCAGCAGATCATCAGCACTTTTTAATTTTTACTTTGAAACAGGATCTCTCTAGGTTGTGGAGGGTCTTGCTAAGTTGCTGAGGTTGGCCGTGAACCTGCAACCCTCCTGTCTCAGCCTCCCAAGTACTGGGATCCCAGAGAGCAGCCACTACCCCAGCGACCATGCACTCTTTACTCCTCAGCTAGGGAGGCCCGCCTTCCAGAAGGGAGTGCTGTTCGAGGCCAGCCAAGCCCCGGTGGACGGGGGACGAGGGCTTGTCTTTGTTCAGGCCACGATCATGAAGCTCTCCCATCGAGGATACTTCAAAACTTGAAAACATTTGTCTTCCTAGTCAAAGCAGCTGGTCTGCAGAGGCGTGTGGTCAACCACTTTACCTTGAAATGGCCGTCTTCTCAATTAGCAGCTTTGAGGAGTTTCTGCTTTTCAGAGATACTTTTCATAGGGTGTTTTGTGGATTCCCACCCATCCTGGCAGTTCAGCTTCACAGATGGCCGCCAGGAACTGTAGCTGCTTGAACATGGTCTAAGTGTGCGCATGATCGCCTGCCACTGGACACAGGGGCGTCAGAGCAGGACAGGGGCGAGACCAGCCCATTGGAGGCACCACTGGGGCAACAGGCCGCAGAGAGCTGGCAGCAGATGCACAAAAAATGGGCTGGGATGGACAGAGAGGGCGGGGAGGCGCCTTGGCCCAAGGCTCCGGAGCTGCCTTGCTTCCTTCCCCTCAGCGGGACTCAGATGGATGCTGAGTGCAATATCAGGAGCAGCAATGCTCAGGTAACAGAAACCATCGATCTGATTCACAGTGTCTGTGAGTTGCAAATACACGCAGACTTCAGACGAGGCCAAGAGGCTGGAAAACTTGCTGGTAGGATGCAAGCCAGCGTGTGTCATGGAACAGCTCGCCACGGTGCTACAACGGCCGGGCTGGAGCTCAGTTTACCCAGGCCACTGCCCCATTATGTGTCCCAAGTCACGGGCACTAGTCCCTGTGGCGCTGGGGAGAAAAATCTGTGGGCTCCCTTCCCTGATTGCAGGTGGAAAGTGTAACCTAAGGGGACCAGCACAAGGACAGGTGCGGCCCAGACATCCTCCGCCCCAGGGCAGCCAGTCGGAGCCACGAGCCCCGCATCCTGGAGGGACTTCAGCCTGTGCTGAGTGGCAAGTCCCAGAATAAGGAGGAGTCTGGAGAGCAGGGGAGAGGGAGGAGCCCACGTGGGCCAGCTGCCTCTGGCAAGCAGCCACGGCAGACCCTGGCCCGCCGCCAAGATGGAGTCTCACCCTCCAAGCTCCATTCCGGGGTCAGTAGAAACTGCCAGAACATCAAGAGGATTGCCCGCTCTCCCCAGCCCCCACTTGGAGACCTGCCTCCCTTCAACCAGCAGAAAGCGATGGACTTCAGTTTGTTATGAAACAAAGCAGGAGATCAGGGCCCTTATTTTTGCATGTGTGTGGTGCTGGGGATTGAACGCAGGGGTGTTCTACCTCTGATCTATACCCCTAGTACTTTTTACTTTTTATTTTGAAACAGAGTCTCAGTGGGTTGCAATTCTCCTGCCTCAGCCTCCCCAGTGCTGAGATTTCAGGTGTGTGCCACAATGCCCAGCTGAGAAGGGGCTTTCTGTCTGACATCAGAGGTCTAGTCTAGAGAAAGCTTGGGTAATCATGTCCTTTGATTTATTTGTTTTATTTATTTGTTTGTTTTGGTACTGAGATTGAACCCAGGGACAGTTACCTCTGCGCTACATCCCACAACGTTTTTACTGTTTTATTTTGCAACAGGGTCTAAGTTGCCGAGGATAATCACCAAGTGATTCACATTGGTTTTGAACCTGCAACCCCCATCTCAGACTCCAAGTACTGGGAGTACAGGTGTGCTCTGCCATGCCCAGCTCATATTATTTAATCACTATAAATTTTATAATAAATATTGAAATTTTATGTAACATGTTCAGAATTTTCAATATCTCTCTCTCTCTCTCTCTCTCTCTCTCTCTCTCTCTCTCTCTCTCTCTCTCTCTCTCTCAAAATGACCTTAAATATTTTGGTAAAATTCCCCCTTAAGAAAAGCTTTGATTTGGGTTTATTAAATTTTCAACTTACTTGAACCCTCAACAAAACTTCATTTGCTACTTGAACTCTCCTACGAAGAGGCTACTCTTATTATCCACAATTCTTATATGGGGGGACTGAGGTATAGGAAGTTTAGCTATCGTGTCTAAAAAGTCATAGCAGCTGATCTCTTTTTTGTGTGCTGTTTTTCTTCTTTTACTTTCCTCACTCATATTTTGTGTCCTGAGCCAGGCATGGCGGTACACACCTGTAATTCTAGTACTTGGGAGGCTGAGGCAGGTAGGTTTGAGGTCAGCCTCAGCAACTTAGCAAGACCCTGTTTCAAAAACAGAAACTAAAAGCCGGGCGTGGTGGCGCACGCTTGTAATCCCCGCGCTTGGGAGGCAGAGACAGGAGGATCGCGCAGGTTCGAAGCCAGCCGCACTGGCATAAAAGACCCTGTTTAAAAATATAAAATAGGTCTGGGAGTGTAGCCCGGAGGTCGAAGGGCTTCCAGGAACCCCAGTACCACCACCAAAAAATAAAAATAGAAACTAAAAGTAGGGCTGGGGGCGTTGATCAAAAGCAGAGTGGCCTTGGGTTCAAATTTGCAGTCTGTTACGTGTTGGGATATTCGTAGGATGAAATGAATTGACAACGCAGGAAATCTACACCGGGGCATCCCGTAGGGAGACGCCAGTTATAGAGCCTGCGACACCAGACGGCAGGGGTACTTCTGTTTACTCCACCTGCGACCTTTAAGGGTCATTTCAACTTCAGCACCGTGGGAAATACCGAATAAAAATTAAACACCCATTCTGGATGATAATCCACACTTCCTGCACACTACAAACCGTCCTTTGTGCACGCATATGTAATTCAAGCCAGAGACTAGGTCTCTCGGAGAATAATATATATACATATATATCCTGGCGGGTGAGGGAGAGGGACATACCTTCCACATTTTATCCCGTTTCAAATTTCATCCTCATGCGAAGATTGTTTTATGAGTTCCAGCTGCAAGAGGGTTTCCCTGGCTCCTTAGAGATTCTTGGATGTGAACAGTTTTCATAGAAACGCTCCAAGATCTTGATGTGCACCTGTAGGAAAATTGCAGCGATGACCCGAGTCCCTCGTGGCTCATCGAGACGGAGAAGCTTCAGTGTGGCGGGGACTGTTTTGCACTAGTGCAGGCACCCAGTCTTCAACAGAGGGCTCACACGCTTGTCTGTCCACGGTGCTCGGGAGTCCTCACTCTGCAGACTTGCACACCACACTCATTAGCAGATAGGTCCCACTCACTCCTACCTGTGGCTTCTAGGGATTTTTTTGGAATATAGTTTAATGAGCACTAGCAGCCAGCCACATACACCTGGATACTGCTACCTTGCAAAGTCTGGCCTTGAACCAGCGATCCTCCTGTTTCAGCCACCCAAATACTGAGATTACAGGCATGTGTCATCACACCTGGCCAGGCTGTATTTTTAGACTGATCAAAAGAAGTCTAGAAGCTGGGTGTGGTGGCCATGCTTGTAATCCCAGCATTTGGGAGGCTGAGACAGGAGGATTGTGGTTCGAGTACAGCCTCAGCTACGACTTAGGCCCTTTGCAACTCAGTGAGACCCTGTTTCAAAATAAAGAATAAAAAATAGGTCAGGGGATGTAGCTCGGAAGTTGAATGCCCTGGGTTCCATCCCCAGACTCGCAAAATAATAATAATAATAATAGTAATAATAATTATTATTATTACTATTATTATTATGTCTAGAGAAAGGTATTGTTTGAAGCCTGTGATTTAGGTATAGTCCAAGTGCAATTCATCGATCAGATAATATCAACCTGGAGATTCTGGGAAGAACCAGACCATTGTCACCTGCTCTGTGCTCCACAAAGGGCTCAGGCTTCCTGGGTTGATGCTACCCCTCTCACACTCACTGTTTATGTTTCCTATAAAGGAGCCATTATCCTAGTACTTGGGAGGCTGAGACAGGATTGCACAGGTTCGAAGCCAGCCTCAGCTACTTAGTGAGACCCTGTTTCTAATAAAATATAAAAATAGGTCTGGGAGTATAGCCAGAGGTAGAAAGCCTTGGATTCCATCCCCAGTACCACCAAAAAAAAAAAAAAAAGCCAGTAGCTGAGCATGGTAGCACACACCTGCAATCCCAGCACACACCTGCAATCCCAGCACACACCTGCAATCCCAGCACACACCTGCAATCCCAGCACACACCTGCAATCCCAGCACACACCTGCAATCCCAGCACACACCTGCAATCCCAGCACACACCTGCAATCCCAGCACACACCTGCAATCCCAGCACACACCTGCAATCCCAGCACACACCTGCAAGCAAGAGCCTCAGCAACATAGTAAGAGTATATTTCCAAGTAAAAAATACAATAAGGCTGCCGGGCGTGGTGGCACATGCGTGTAATCCCCGCGCTTGGGAGGCAGAGACAGGAGGATCGCACAGGTTCGAAGCCAGCCACACATGCTGGCTTAGGAGACCCTGTTTCCAAATAAAAATATAAAAATAGGTCTGGGAGTATAGCCCAGAGGTAGAAGGGCTTCCAGGAACCCCAGTACCACTAAATAAATAAATAAATAAATAAATAAATAAATAGGTGTCTGGGAGTGTAGCCCGGAGGTAGAAGGGCTTCCAGAAACCCCAGTACCACCAAAAAAAAAAAAAAAAATACAATAAGGCTGGGAGGTATAGCTCAGAGGTAGCATGGCCCTGGGTTTCATCCCCAGTAACACACACACACACACACACACACACACACACACACACACACACGTATTGGGTCAGTAGGAAAATGGAGGGTACAGAGCTAAATGTTCAGGAAGTCAGAATCAGCCCCCACTTTGCCCCGTGACAGCTGGACAGGCCTCTGCAGCTCCTGGCGGGACCTGCGGCTGACGGCCCAGGGACCCTCGCCTCTTATGGGAGCCGTGCCCTCAATGGCACAGAAGCTATGGGAATGCACCGGTGTTCCCTCATCCCGGCATCTGTGAGGCTTCTAGAGCCTGCTGTTCAGGCTGCCCGTGGCTTTGGCGAAGAAGTCAAGGGGAAATTGTCTGGGAACCCAAGGGGGTGGGGAGTACACTCTTAATTATTAAAATGAATTGTTAATCATTTATTGGGAAGATTCACTTATCCTACCGAAACTGAATTTGCTAAATCAAATAATTGGGACAAGCCTTTGGGAAGAAGGAAAAGAGAAATGTGTTGGTTTGCCAGCAAGCCGGAGAACTTGAGAGTTCAAAATCAAACCCTGGATCCTTTCTGAGCGAAGCGATCAAGTCCTTTTAGCCGGCTCTTCAGGGTCCTGTGCGCCTGTCAAAGAGCCTCAGCTCAGGCCGCGCATGGTGGCGCACGCTTGTCATCCCCGCACTTGGGAGGTGGAGACAGTTGAATCGCGCAGGTTCGAAGCCAGCCGTGCGCGCTGGTTTAGGAGACCCTGTTTCCAAATAAAAATATAAAAATAGGTCTGAGAGTGTAGCCGGGAGGTAGAAGGGTTTCCAGGAACCCCAGTACCACGAAAGAAAGAAAGAAAGAAAGAAAGAAAGAAAGAAAGAAAGAAAGAGGAGAGAGAGAGGCCCAGCTCGAGTCTAAGCTGCACTTCTCGAGACTCAGAGGTGCTGGGTCTGCCGTCGTTTGGTCAGTAAACTGCCAAGAGACTGCTACTTGTTAACAAGAGGAGAAAGATGGCAGAAAAGAGGGGAGGAGAAGTCAGCGTTGAAAGCGGCCGCCTGTGGCTGCAGGCTCGGGAGCAGGCCTCCGGTTCACTACCCACCTGTGTATGGACCTGCCTTGTGGTGAGCAAAGGCTGGAACACAAAGAGAAAACACACACAGCCCCATGGAAGGATCCAGATCAGAACAAGGGGCAGCCCGGGAGCACCAGAGCGCCACGTCATGGGACATGCAGAAGCCGGAGAGGAGAAGGGCCATGAAGTGGCAGCCACCGCGGCCTCCAGGGGCCTCTCCAGGGGTGACCAGAGCCCTGAAAAGGACACCATGCCCGGAGGGAGCGAGGAAGGAGGAAGGGGGAGAACCTTCTAGCAGGTACAGCATGTACCATACGAAACCAAGAAATGTCACCACATATTCTGAGATTTGCCAGTGCCGCGGAGTCGCTGGGTGTGAGCTTGTGGAACATGTGTTCGGTCTTTGTCCTGGTTTCCCGGTGGACATCTCTCAACATTCTTAAATCTTCAAAATCGTAAACGTCTTTCCTGTGCTACTGAGTGGACTGATGGCTGGCAACCCCTAGACGGCTTCAGGACGGGCTGGTCAGGAATGAAAACAAGGCAGAATTAGAAGGTTGGGGAGGGAAGCCGCTGGGGAGGGAGGGTGGCCTGAAGGTGCAGGAGCTCACGATGTAAGCCACCATGACGACGCAGTGAACTCACCAAAATGGCCAAAAGGAGACGGATGCTGGGGCACATGCCTGTAATCCCGGTACTCAGAAGCTGAGATTGGAGGATCACAGTTCAAAGCCAGCCTCAGCAACTTAGGGAGACCCTGTTTCAAAAGAAAAAAAATAAAAAAGGGCTGGAGGTGTAGCTCAGAGGTAAGGTGCCCTTAGCATCCACCCACAGCAACACACACACACACACACACACACACACACACACACACACACAGTGCAGATAAACGTAAGCTTAGGTGAGTAGAGGATGTCTGATGGAGGTCTCTGAAAGATCTCACCCCGCCCTGCCCCAGGTGCAGAAACTTGGGGTCCCTTCCCATCCATCTTGGCCTGGATCTTTCTTCCATGTGGGATGTACTCACTTACAAAATACCTCCAACTGTTAGTTATCCAACACAGGAATAGCGAAGCAGGGAAGAGATCTGTTGGTTAGAGGTCAGCAGCTGCACAAAAGGGTAGTCTCCCTGGGCACCCTTAAGTGGCCCTGAGTACTTTAAACAAAAGAGCTGCCTCCGGAGAAGCAGGGCGGCCCCATCAGGACCGTGCGATGGCCAGACACTAAATCAGCTTGTCACTTCCGACTGACGGCATCCCGTCCTCACAGACACGGAGTCTATATAAAAGGAGAGCTGTGCGCCCCAAGTGCCTCTCTCACCCGGGAATGTGTGGGGTTTTTTCCTTTCTGAAGTGAATCTCTGCCTGTGTCTCTGACTGGTTCCAAGGTGGAAGCCAGGTCCCGCCTGTCCTGAGCACCCACATGGGGAGCTCCTAGAATCCTTCGTGGAATCTGCTCTTCTCCCGTGTTGGTCCCATGGGTCCAGGGTTACACAGCTGTAGCCTAAAGAGGAGGGAAGCCGTTGTCACCACAGGACCTTGGCCAGCCAGGTGCCAGTGACCTGGTCCAAGCTAGTGTGACCCCGAGAGCTCTGAACAGTCCTGGGCAGTGGAGGTGAACTGCAGGGTAGGAGGAGGTGGTGGCCAAGACTGGCCCGCAGGACATTTCTCTGTGGCTCCCATGAGAGGCTCCGCCGTGCTGGAGCAGAGCCATGCATGCTTGTGCAGTTCAGGCTTGTGGACACCAGGGCCGTGAAGTCAGATCTGTATCCTCTGTCCAAGATGGCAGCTGAGACCCCTCAATCTGCCCTCTCTTACTGCACCTTGGGCACGCTGGCTGGGAATCAGCTAGAAACACAGGCGCCCGGGGCCCTGCAAGATCAGCACCTACCCTATAACTCACTATTCTTATGGGGCTCTGCTTGCCTGGGGGGTTGATCCTGGGTCACTCCTGGCCCTGCGGAGTCATCCAGCCCCGTCTCCAAAGCCCGGCTGGAACGTGGCGAGCTCCATTCTCCTTTCCCAGGCAGCTGCTTCCCTCCCTTTCCCGGGTCTGTCTTTCTCTCCCGCCCTCTGCTCAGGGGCCCTGCATGCCTTTGCTGGTTCCTGGAAAGGGAGCCTTTCCCACGGTTCTGGAATTCTCAATTATACACGCGTCCGTGTGGGAAGCCGACCAAGTGGCCTGGGGCTCCCCACACTCGCCAGCAGCTGTTTCCAATCCATCAGAGCTTTCTCTCCTAGAGACACGGGTGTGCGGCCCGCAGCATCCTCACCCTGGCGCCGCTGGCTTCTTCCAGGCCAGAGACTCAGGAGAAAGGCGGGCGACTCCGTCAGGACCAGCTAGGGACATGAGTGTCGATGGGAGGTCAGGACAAGACTGAGTGTCTAGGGAAACCAGAGAGGGTATCGACAGGCGAGCGGTCCTCGGTTCTTGGATGCTCCGAAGAGATAATTCAAATGATACGTAGTTGAGACTGGCCTTGAACCTGTGATCCTCCGGTCTCAGCCTCCTAGGTCCTGGGATTGCAGGTGTGCATCACTGTGCCCGGAGAGAGGGGTGTTTTTTTTGATGTGGGAGAAAAAAATAAGGGGAGAAACAGATAATATGAAAGAAAAGGAGAAGGCGCTGTCAGGAGGAAAGTGCTGAGATGGGCTTGCGGAGCCAGGATCCAGCACAGGCTCCTTAGGTCCGTGGAAGCTTGGAAAGTTCCAGAAGAGTACCCCAGAAGAAGGCACAGAGGCAGAGAGGGGCGCACGCGCGGGAAGAAGCACATGGAGCTCTCTTCCAATGCCTGTTTTCTCAGAGAGCTGGAGAGGGAGTCCCTGCTGTATAGTATTCCAAGGGGCTGCGGCCCCAGCTCTCTGGTCATGACCTTGGTGAGACCAGCGAGGGGGCTGTGTCACCCCATCCAGGTGAGCTGGCTGGACGACTGGGGAGTGGGGTCCGTGCTTGGGGGATGTCTGTCCTGACTCACCGCTAGAGTTTGGAAACACACAATTTACCAGGTTTCTCCATTCCCAGCTGCAGGGGAATTTGTCTACGGATGGACCATACCTTGAGTCTCCCTCTTGTCTGATAAAGATGATTCCCTGGGCAGAGTGTATGAAAAAAGAAATACAAACCAGGACATCTGGGAGTGGAAACTATAAACCTGTACACAAGTTACAAAGTGGATGCCCAGGCTACAGTTACAAGATGGAAGCCTGCCAGTTTCTAGCTGATCCTCTAAGTTCTATAGAAAAGACTGCTTTCCTTTCTTACAATTAGGAATTTAGACATAATTGTCAAAAGTAAGTAAATTAAGCCAGGCATAGTGGCACATGCTTGTAATCCCATACTTGGATACTTGAGACAGGAGGATCCCAGATTTGAGGCCAGTGCATGGTACATTAGTGAGATCCTGTCTAAAAAGAAAAAAAAAAAAGGAAAGAAAGAAGGGAAGGAAGGAAGGAAGGAAGAAAGAAAGAAAATAAAAAGTTAATTAGATGAATGTAGATAGGATAAATTTTTATAAGGAGAAATACAGCTCTGAGGACAGCCTCAGAACTTAGTAAGACCCTGTTTCAAAATTAAAAATTAAGCCAGGCTCGGTGGCACATGGTTGTCTCACCCTTGGGAGGCTGAGACAGGAGAATCACAGGTTCAAAGCCAAAGTCAACAATATAGGGAGGCTCTCAGAAACCTAAAGAGATCCTGTTTCCAAATAAATAAAATCAGGCTGGGGGCATAACTTGGAAGTAAAATGCCTCTAGGTTCAATCCCCAGTTCCAAAAAAAATTAAAAATTAAAAAAGGGTCTCACTAAGTTGCTGAGAAAAAATGGTTTTTAGTACATGTATAACAACACCTTAATTAATGTGCATCAAATTACAGATCCAAGCCAGGCATCGTGGCACACGCTTGCAATCCCAGCATTTGAGAGGCCGAGACAGGAGAATCGTGGTTCGCAGCCAGCCTCAGCTACTCAGTGAGGCCCTTTGCAACTTAGTGAGACCCTGTTTCAAAATAAAATTTAAAAAAAAGGGGCTGGGGCCGGGCGTGGTCGCGCACGCTTGTAATCCCTGCGCTTGGGAGGCAGAGACAGGAGGATCGCGCAGGTTCGAAGCCAGCCGCGCGCGCTGGCTTAGGAGACCCTGTTTCCAAATAAAAATATAAAATAGGTCTGGGAGTGTAGCCCGGAGGTAGAAGGGCTTCCAGGAACCCCAGTACCACCAAAACACAACAACAACAAAAAAAAGGGCTGGGGCTGTAGCTCAGAGGTAGAATGGCCCTGGGTTCTATCCTCAGGGCTGGAGAGAGAGAGAGAGAGAGAGAGAGAGAGAGAGAGAGAGAGAGAGAGAGAGAGAAAGAAGAGAAGAATATTAAAAATTGTTTAAGAAAGGAAAGCAATCTTTCCTATCAAAGTTACAAGATTGCACAGAAACTGACCTGGCTTCCATTTCATAACTGTAGCTAGACATCCACTTTGTAACTTTGTACACGTGTCCCTGTGTGTGTGCCTGTGTTCCACCCCAGGATATACTGGTTTCATATAAAATCTGCCTGGTGAAAACCAGCCAATTGACTGGATTGTAAAAGCCACACTCCAGCCAGTGGGGTGTGCGGAATAAAAGGCTGAGCGGACGTCGCCCCGTGTGCTCGCACTCTTCTTGAAGAAGTAAACTGCCTTGCCGGGTTAGTTTTGATTTCACAAATTTCTACTTGCGGCTTCCCTAAGATCTATTTCTTTTTGTTTGTTTGTTTGTTTGTTTGTTTGTTTGTTTGTTTGTTTTGGTGGTACTGGGGTTCCTGGAAGCCCTTCTACTTCCAGGCTACACTCCCAGACCTATATTTTTTATATTTTTATTTGGAAACAGGGTCTCTTAAGCCAGCGCAGCTGGCTTCAAATCTGCACGATCCTCCTGTCTCCGCCTCCCAAGCGCGGGGATTACAAGCGTGCCCACCACGCCTGGCCCTAAGGTCTGTTTCTAACATTGGGAACAAGCGTGCTCAGTTCTGTTTCTCTCAAGTGTGCCAAAGGCTCTCTGGCACATACATACAGTGCGACCCCAAGGGCAGCGCCACGATGGTGGCGTTTTGTTGCAGCCTGCTGTTGGGATTGTTTTGTTTCATTGTTAGCTGTGATTGCTAGTCTCTTGCTGCACCTGGTTATAAGTGAAACTTCATCATGGGCGTGGATTACAGGGAAGCAGCAGGCACAGTGCGGTACCGGTCAGGGCTTCAGGTCCCACTGTTAAGTCTCGGAATGTGTGCATGGCCCTCAGATAAGGGTGGGGTGATGGTCAAGTGGACCCATGTCAAAGTTCATGGATCGCAGGTTCAAGGCCAGCCTCAGTGACTTAGCATGACTGTTTCCAAATAAAAATTTTTTTTAAGGGGCTGGGGGTGTCGTTTGAAGGTAGAATGCCTCTGGGTTCAAAATCCACTACCAAAAACAAAAACAAAAAAAAGACTTCTATGTAAGCGATGCCGCGGTAGAGCTTTCTTGGAGAAGAGTCGCACGTAGGGTAAGAGGGAATAATAGTTGTACTTTTCCCGCGTTGTCTCTGATTGTCCAGTGCCGTGGGTGTGTTAGGTGCGCTGGAATAGCTAGCGTTGCTTCAACGCATGCGCGCCCACCGTTATAGTACTGTCCCTGGAACTGAGCCCAAGGACATTATTTTGAAATAAGGTCCCGTTAAGTTGCCGAAGATCTCCCAAACCGGTGGCCCTCGTGTCTCAGCCTGCCAAGTCCTGGGATGGCGGGCGTGGGTCCCCATAGCCCACGTTGCCAAGGTTGAACGTTTGTGTGAGTCTACCCTAATAGCCTATGGGAGGTAATGAAGGCAGCGTGACTGTGCCCACACACCGACATCCGACACACTCCTCACGCACGTGTGTCCTAAGTTACCGGAGTGACCTCGGCTGCCCCCTGCCTTGGGCGAACAGGCCACGCGCTTGGGAACGTGGCCTCTCTCTCGCTTCCTTACGGCTTGGTTTTCTACCCAAAAGCAACTGTCTAACTCTGCAGTGTTGCAAACACAGCCCTTGGTTGGATTGGAGAGAGGTTTGTTTTCTTCAGGCTGACTCTGCATTCCTCCCCGAAATCGAGCTCTCAGCCTAGGACAGCGCTGCTGCAGAACCAGAATCAGCCAAGCAGGGAGCAGGAGCCAGGCCCACCCGGTGTCTCCGCGCGCACCGAGATCTGTCCGTGTCGGATGCAAAGATGAGCGCACGCACAGCCCGAGAGTGGAGACCCAGACTCAGCACTGACCTCGAGAGAAAGCACTTGGGTGACCAGGGTTTTTGTGGTGGTGGTGGTGGTGATGGTTCCGGGGATGGAACCCAGGGGCATTGTACCTCTAGCCTTTTTTAGGTCTTTTTATTTTTATGTTTATTTATTTATGGTACTGGGGGTGGAACCCAGGGGCTTTTCACCTCCAGGCTATACTCCCAGGCCTATTTCATATTTTATTTGGAAATAGAGTCACACTAAGTTGCTGAGAGCCTCACTAAGTAGCTGAGGCTGGCTTCGAACCTGTGCTATCCTTCTGTCTCAGCCTCCCAAGCGCTCGGATTACAAGCCTGCGCCACCACGCCCGGCTAGCCTTTTTATATTTTGGAAACAGAGTCTTACTGAGTTGCTCAGGGCCTCACTAAGTTGCTGAGGCTGTCCGCGAACCGTGATCCTCCAGGTCTCAGCCTCCCGAATGCTGGGATTACAAGCATGCACCACCACGCCCGGCTTCTTAATAAAACCTTTTGCTTTTGCATCAAGGACATAAGTTTCTCGTGTGTACTTGAACTCGCGTATCCCAAGGCTTGATTGAGGGTCTCCCCTCTGCAGGGGTCTTTCTCTCTCTTTCTTTCTTTCTTTCTTTCTTTCTTTCTTTCTTTCTTTCTTTCTTTCTTTCTTTGGAATGAGCCTAGGGTGCTCTCTACACCTCCAGCCATTTATTTATTTATTTATTTATTTATTTATTTATTTTTATTTTTATTTTTTTTTGTAGGTCTGGAGATGGAACCCAGGGGCATTTGACCTCCGAGCTACACCCCCTGCCCTATTTTTTATTCTTTATTTTGAAACAGGGTCTCACTAAGTTGCGGAGGACCTCAATAAGTGGCTGAAGCTGTTTCCCAACCGCGATCCTCTGGTCTCAGCCTCCCGAATGCTGGGATTACAAGCGTGCGCCACCACGCCCGGCTCAGCCCTTTTTAATCTGAAACAGGGTCTCACCAAGTTGCTGAGAGCCTCACTAAGTAGCTGAGGCTGGCTTTGAACCTGTACGATCCTTAAATGACTAATTAAAAAAAAAGAGAAATCTGTATGTATTTGGAGGACTCAGCCCAACTTGTGCCTCTTCGGTGCCTTGGCCAGTTGGTTTCAAACTCCCAGGCCCCTCAGGAGAGAAATCCCTGGGTATGCATGGCCCAGCCCCAGTGCTGGACATGGAACCCAGGGGCATTCGACCTCCGAGCTACACCCCCAGCCCTAGTTTTTATTCTTTATTTTGAAACAGGGTCTCACTGAGTTGCAGAGGGCCTCAGTAAGTAGCTGAGGCTGTCCGTGAACCGCGATCCTCCTGTCTCAGCCTCCCGAATGCTGGGATGACAAGCGTGCCCACCGCGCCGGCTACAACATATTTTCATCGTGCCTATGAGGACATATTTACGGGCCCACGTGAGAGTCTTGCCAGCTGTCATATTAAACGCCACCCACATTTGAGGGGGAGCATCCGGGAACTTTCTGCCATCAGAGGATGTATACGCTGAAATGAAGCAAATCCGAGGAAGAAACTCCAATTTGCCCTTCACAACTCACTGACCTGCTCAGTTTGTTTTCTCTGGTTGTGGGTGATTAATGGCATATCCCTTTGTAGACGAAGTGCCTGACCATGGCGTTTCCAAGATGCAGCAGCGGGGAGAGTGGATTCTGTCCCGTCCAGAACTATCCTGTATTTTCTTTCTTTCTTTTTTCTTTTTTCTTTTTTTTCCTGTGGTACTAGGGGTGGAACCCAGAGGCTTTCTACCTCTGGGCTATACTCCCAGACTTGTTTTATATTTTATTTGGAAACAGGGTCTCACTAAGTTGCTGAGAGCCTCACTCAGTAGCCGAGGCTGGCTTCGATGCGCGATCCTCCTGTCTCAGCCTCTCAAATACTGGGATTATAGGTGTGTGCCGCCGCGCCTCGCTCGCAGTCAAGCTTGCTTGCAAACATGCTGCTCTGGTTTCTCATCTGGGGTCTTCCCTTCAAGCACACGAGAACTATGGACCTGGTCGCTGTGACTAAGAGACTCCAGAGCTTACAGAGGTGCCTGCCACGTCCTCCCACCTCCCAGCACAAGTGGCACGGTGCAGGACAAGTTGGGCTAGCTGGCTCTCCAGGGCCCAGTGGTCAGCCCAAGGTGACTGTGATGGCCGCCTTGGGGGGCGGGGTCGCACCTGTGGTCATCAGCCGTCCCCTCCCCCAACCCCTGTCACCCCACCTTGCCTGTGGCTATGTGCCAAACACAGCCGGCCCGCTTTTATCAGGATGCGTGTTTAAGTGTGCCCTTGCTGATTAAAATAAATAAATTCTAGGGGCTGTGAGTGTAGCTCAGGGGTAGAATATTTGCCTAATCCATGAGAAGCCTTGGGTTCAATCCCCAGCACTGCCAAAAAAAAATTTTTTTTTAAATATCTAGTGTCTAGTGTTCACATATGGCATCCGGGCTTTGTAAGATGATAACAGAGAAGGGCACGAGCTAAATATACTCTGTGTAAATTGAGGGCTGGAAAAAGAGGCAGGAGAAATCGGTTGCTAAACTCCTACATGAGGAAGGCTCATAGGACTGCGAAACCAGGCTTGGTACTTAGCCGGCATCTCCTGGGGCTGGTGAGAAAGGCAGTGCCGGGCCCATCCCTGCCCTGGGGACCGAAGCCTCCGTCCCACGGGGTCTCCGGGTGAGTCTCGTCCCTATCGGCTTGGGGAGCGCTGGGCTGCAAGACCAAGAGGGGCGGGTGGGAGCCCGCTGGAGTCTGGGAGGCTAGAGGTCTGGCGGAATCAATGGCAGTCTGGAAATCCAGAGCTGGCGCGGGTCACGCCTGCACTCAGCATGCTTCTGGAGCCCCCAGCTGCACACTCACCTACCCAGCGGCTGGGAAGAGCTGTGGGCCCTGAGCGAGCTGGTGCCCTCACGTCCAGACGCCACATCAACAGTCCCTTCCCTTCCGGTTTTCCCACCCTGACACCAGCAATCGGGCTCTCTGCAGCCTCCTTAGAGTGAACACAGAGTCCTCAGAGGAGGACGCAGACCCACAGGACTGCCCCGCCTCCCACAGTCACAGGCTACACTGTCACACAGACTGGGTCCAATGGAATCTTTGCACAATGTCAGATCAACCGAATGACAACCAATTCATGAGCTCCGTCGCTTTCTGCGGCCTGAATTTGCTGAGTATTCACGGCTCACGTGGCAGCTAGGAGCGGGCAGTCTTAACTGGTAATATGTAAAGCAGATCCATGCCCCAGAGGAGCGCTGCAGGTGGCGGGAGACGATCAGGGCCCTGGGGGAGCAGAGAGCAGAGCCCCTCGAGCCCAGAGCGTGTTCACGGCCGGGGTCCTGAAGCGGGCCAAGGCAAGCAGAGATGTCAGCCTGAGCTGAAGGCCTGAGTTGGCCATGCAGCGCGTTCCCGGGGTGGTCTGGTGGCAGGCGCGGCCTCTGTACCCCATGTGGAGCACGCTTCCTCTTGCAGGTTTCAGGTGAGGTGGCGGCGTCCTTTGTCTGCCGTCTGGTGTGCCAGATCCATTCACAGGCGGGTGTCCCCGACATGGGGTTGGTACACCCACACGTCCGCGGGCTTCTGACCGCAGTTGGCAGGTTTGTGGGTGGCTTTCTATTCGCACAGTGGAGTTTTAGCAGTTTGTGCCTGTCTTCGCCGTGTGGCTGGGAGTCCTTCTAGAGTGGTCTGCGTGTCCCGTGGTTCCCTAGCGGCCCAAGCTATGGGCTCAGCGTGCACTCACGTGGGAGCTCTCAGGACGCTGCTTTACGAGGTGGAGGACTCCGGCAGCGGCTGCTCTTCCTCAACACAGACAAACTCAGAGCAGACGTAGCCCACGCTCCCAGACCCGCGCCACCCGTGCGATGACCCAGTGACCACTCCAGTGGTTTGCCAGACTGACCTACAGACCTCGGGGCCATCCCTTGTACATATTCACTGTGCGCTCAGAATCAGCCAGGTGTGGGAGGGACGGGGAGCCCCTACGCCTGCTGCGGGCAGCTCCACAGGCTCACCACCCGGAAGCTCTCTGCACCTGATATTTAGGTATTTCCACAGCGGTTTTCTTACATGGGAATGATCGGTTTCATTACAGCCATTAAGGAGGGACTCCGTCTTCATCTCCTCCCCTTCTCTGGAGGCCGGAGATTCTCTGAACGTTCAGCCTCTAATCCCTTCTAGGTTTCTGGCAATCAACCTCGATTCTGAAGACATCCAGAAGTTTCCAGTCACCAGTTATATCACTAGCAAATAGACACGCTTATCAATCTAGCGATTCCTGTATAATAAGAGCTGGTGACTAAATTATATATACATATTAGCCGGGTGTGGTGGTACACGCCTATAATCCCAGTTCTTAGAATGCCGAGACAGGAGAATCACAGGTTTAAAGCCAGCCACAGAAATTTAGTGAAGCTCTCAGCAACTGAGCAAGACCCTGTTCCCAAATAAAAAAAAAATAGGGCTGGGCTTATAGCCCAGAGGTAGAATACCCCTGGATTAAATCCCCAGCACCAGAAAAAATGCATATAACAGACTTGTTAATAATATAATTATGAAGCCAGGTGTGGTGGCGCACGCTTGTAATCCCAGTATTCGGGAGGCTGAGACAGGAGGATCACAGTTCGTGGACAGCCTCAGCTACTTATGAGGCCCTCTGTAACTTAGCGAGACCCTGTTTCAAAATAAAGAATACAAAATGGGGTGGGGGGTGTAGCTCAGAGGTTGAATGCCCCTGGGTTCCATCCCCAGACCTGCACACACACAAAAAATATAATTATGGTGCCTGGCGTGGTGGCACATGCTTGTAACCCCAGCATTTGGGAGGCTGAGACAGGAGGATCACAGTTCGCTGACATCCTTAGCTACTTAGCAAGGTCCTTTGCAACTCAGTAAGACCCTGTTTCAAAATAAAGGGTTAAAAATAGGGCTGGGGGTGCAGCTCAGAGGTAGAATGCACCTGAGCTCCATCCCCAGTACCTCCAAAAAAATATGCTATTATTCGTATTATTAATATTGTCAGTAATCTTTATTTAAATTATATCATTTAAATATTACACATATATTTGTATATCTTGCAGGACTTATTCCCACACTTTTTTCTCTGGCCCCACCTTAGGTCTATAGATTAATCAGAGGAGGGACTTTTTTTCAGTCTGGAGCATTCTACCTCCAAGCCACACACCCCACCCCTTTTTGTTTTTTATTTTGAAATAGGGTCTGGCTAAGTTTCTGAGGCTGGCCTTGAACTTGCAGTCCTCCTGTCTAAGCCTCCCAGTGCTGGGTTGCAGGCGTGCACTACTGCCCGGCCTGGATGTCCTTCTAAGGACCTCTGAGGCTTCCTCTCTCTGGAGAGGAGCGGCCGTTCCGCCTCCCAGTCTTTCTACCTGGTGCGCGTCCTGAGCCATTTCTCCTCCTGTCTCTGTGCTCAATGAAATCCGCCCAGTTTATGTATGTGGCGAGAGAGAGGGCACCCCTAATGAGAGCCTGCCTGTGTCACCCCAGATCCTGCGTGCTCACCTCCTCGGGCTCACAGGGACGGGACACGGCTGCCCCAGCCTGTCTGCTGGGGCGGACCTTCCTGGACACCCATGATGCCGGTGCCGCAGGTGCATCTGGGCGTCCCATGCGTCCTTCCCACCTCTTCACCGTCCTGTGTTGGGGAGACGCAAAGGCAACCCCTACTTGGGACCACAAATTCCCAGCTGTAAGGGTGGTTTCTTTTTTAAATTTTAATTTTCTAATTAACTTGTATAAATGGCACATGTTAACGGGATTCGGCGTACTATTCCAGACTACGCACGCGTGGTGAGTTAAGCAAATCCAGCCTCCCTTTACTGAGCCTCCCCTCCTCCTCAGCCTCCAGTAACCACTACTCTACACGTGGATAAGCTTTTTTGTTTGTTTGTTTGTTTGTTTGTTTGTTTGTTTGCAGGTCTGGGGATGGAACCCAGGGGCATTCGACCTCCAAGCTACAACCCCCGACCTATTTTTTTTTTATTCTTTATTTTGAAACAAGGTCTCACTGAGTTGCAGAGGGCCTCACTAAGTGGCTGAGGCTGTCCGCGAACCGCGATCTTCCGGTCTCAGCCTCCTGGATGCTGGGATTACAAGCGTGCCCACCACTCCCGGCTTGTGGATAAGCTTTTTAAGTTTCCATGTATGAGAAAGAATATCCAGTACTTGTCTTTCTGTGTCTGGTTTATTTCAACTAACCCAATGTCCTCATTTTGCAGCAAATAATGGAATTTTTTCTTATGGTAATGGGAATTGAGCCCAAGCTCATTCTACCCCCATATATACCCCCAGCCCTATTTTATTTTATTTTTTATTTTGAAGCAAGGTCTTGCTACGTTACCTCACAATGGCCTCAAACCTGGAGTCCTTTTGTCTTATCTCCCAAGAACTGGGATTACTACCCCATTTCTCCTTTATGCGTGAATGATATTTCATGGTGTGTGTATACTGTGCTTTTTTTATCTGTTCATCCATTAATGGGCACCAAGGTTGATTCCATACGTTAGGTGTTTTTTTAAAGAAGCGGAGACAGGAGGATCACAGGTTCAAGGCCAGCTTCAGAAAAATAAAAAATGAGTTGGTTGGGGTGTAGCTTGGAGGTAGAATAAAAACACAAAATAAAAAAGGAAATCAAGACAATAAATGCCGACTCCCCTTGGGTCATGCAAAAGTGTTCAGACAGTGGGTTTTTAGGGGCTAGAAGTTCAGCCCACGCCAGGAATACACAGGGTAGGAAGCAGGAGGGGGTGCCTCTGTCCTCACTCCCTTTTACCGGAGTGACCATGGTTTCCATCCATTGGGCTTATATGTTAAATGTTTCAAGAACAAAGAGGTTCTCCAGGACCTGAGAATTCTCAGACCTAATGAAGCACTGAACTTAGAAGTGGGCACACTAAGCCCCTCTCACTAAATTGCCAAACTAGTTGCTCCTGAATTTGAGATCCTCCTGCCTCAGCTTCCTGAGAGGCTGGGATTACAGACGTGAGCACTGCACCCAGCCTGCATTCAAAAATTTTAACCATAACTTCTTGTGTGCATGTGCCCCTGGGTTCAATCCCCAGTACCAAACACACACACACACACACACACACACACACACACACACACACACACACACAAAGAGCTGGGGATGTAGCTCAAAGGTAGAATGGCCCTGGATTCAATTCCCAGTGCCCCTCCCAATTCACTGAATCGACAAGGGCCTCACTACGTCTCTGAGGCCGTCTGAGAACCGCGATCCTCCTGTCTCAGCCTCCCAAATGCTAGGATGACAAGCGTGCGCCGCCACGCCCCGCTCTGGTCTCATTTCTTTTTTTTTTTTTTTTTTTTTTTTTTTTGCGGGTCTGGGGATGGAACCCAGGGGCATTCAACCTCTGAGCTACACCTCCTGCCCTATTTTTTATTCTTTATTTTGAAACCTGGTCTCACTGAGTTGCAGAGGGCCTCACTAGGTAGTTGAGGCTGTCCGCGAACCGCGATCCTCCTGTCTCAGCCTCCCAAATGCTGGGATGACAAGCATGCGCCACCACGCCCCGCTCTGGTCTCATTTCTTAAAGTCACCTGTTTTGTAGTTAGTGACCACCAAAGAGAAACTAGAGGACGGGCATGTCACCGCCTCTGTGGCGCTAGGTAGAAGAGGAGGTCGTTGACTTCAGTGGAGTCGCTCTGCTTTGTTTCATACCAGCGGGGCATCCCCAACCCCAAAACATGAAATCCGCCGATGCTCCAAAACCCCAAATATTTTTGAGTCATGGCATGATGACACAGATCTTATGCTTAAATGGATACAACTTTGCTTCATGCACAAAATTAGTTTTAAACAATGTGTGTTGGGAGCCATTAAGGCCTTCCCCGAGATTGGTGTCTCTGACTCAGCTGACTGTCCTTCGCCCAGAGTCAACAAGGTTTGGGGTTTTGGAAAGTTCAAAGAGGTCTGAGAGAGGATCAGGTGGTGATGACACGAGGGTGCTGATAGGCCTATCTGTAATGTGTGTTTTGTATTGGTCTTTATTGTATTCTGGTGGTGGTAGCACGAGAATGTTGATTGACCTGTAGCTGTGTATAAATACCTCTGGAAAAACAAACCCGGGGTCGGCATCGGCGCAATATAGACGAGATTGACTCAGAAGCTGCGTTGGCCAGGAGTGTCCGCGCAATAGAGAATACTGACCCAGGCATAGTCGTCGACCCGTAGGAAATATTGACCCACGAACAGGGGTCGACCAGTAGAGATGGTAAGCTGGCGGCTCCCCCATGTTAGAATTTAAAATTCTCCATCCTCACGCCTCATTTCAGAACCCATGCTCTGGCCGGCTGGCTCCGGCAAATGTGTAATCACTTCGGGCTGCGCGCATGAGGTACAGGTGAAACAGATGGATTTTGCATTTAGACTTGGGGCCTTCCATAAGATATCTCGTTGTCTATGTGAAAATATTCCCAAAACCTGGACAATCTGAAACCTGAGATGCCTGTGTTCCAAGCGTTTCGGGCGAGGGATGTCAGCTGCACCTGATGTTCATTTCTAACCCTACTGGCAGCAAGCCCGAGCCTCTGCTCGCCACAGGGGCGCGGCTGTCCTTCACTTCACCTTTATTTTATGGTTGTATAGTGTTATGTCTCTATAACACAAAAGCAGACATTTGGATCACAACTTGAAAGTGAGTCCCACTTTAAATTTTAACTTTTTATTTTTGTAGAACCCAGAGGCATTCTACCTCCGGGCTATATGTCTTGCCTCTTTTATTTTTTATTTTTATTTTTGTTTTTGTGGGTCTGGGGGTGGAACCCAGGGGCATTCAACCTCCGAGCTACACCCCCTGCCCTATTTCTTATTCTTTATTTTGAAACAGGGCCTAAGTAGCTGAGGCTGTCCGCGAACCACAATCATCCGGTCTCAGCCTGCCGAATGCTGGGATTACAAGTGTGCGCCACCACGCCCAGCTTTTTTTATTTTTTATTTTGAAATAGAGTCTCACTACATTGCTGAGGCTGTCCTCAAACCTGCGATCCTCCTGTCTCAGCCTTCCAAGTACTGGGATTACAGGTGTGTACCACCATGCCCGGCTTTAACTTGCTTTTACTGAGCCTTTAGATATTATGGAGACTGTCACCATTTGGGTCCTATGAACTAGAGTGCGTTGTGCCTCTGCTTTTCTTGTTTGTCTGTTTTGTTTTTGCAGCAACTGGTGGTAGAACCCAGGAGGCTTCTACCTCTGAGCTACACCCCCAGCCCTATTTTTTATTCTGTATTTTTGAAACAGGGTCTCACTGAGTTGCAAAGGGCCTTGCTACAAACTGAGATCCTCCTGTCTCAGCCTCCCGAATGCTGGACTTCAAGCGTGCCCACCATGCCCGGCTGGGCCTCTACATTCTATTTATTTCAACTCGTGTCCTTTATCCTTTTGCTTTCTTTCTTGAGACTAGGCTTGCCAAGATTCAGGTATCTGTGGGTCCTCAAGCCCGCCCAGTCCCCGCACCAGACGCTCCCAGGCTACACTGCTTCTCTCCCTTTCAAGCGCCCGCGGCTGAGGAATCTCAGCCGAAACTGAGTACCCGGGGAGCGTCGCCAGCCTGGGTGGGGCAGCCCAGAGATTCTGACCTCCACCGGGCAGGGCCAGCTCATCTTGGGTATGCGTCATCAGGAAATACCAGGTGATCCATTGATCCTAGGAGGTCTCAGCACTTACGGGGAAAAAATAAAAAATAAAAGTGAGAACAACTTGATTAGTGCATCTCCAAAATCACCGTCACTTGTGCCAGCGTTGCCAAGTTTTTCGTGGCACTGAGTTCGATTTCGTCACTGATCTGTTTGAAGGACACTCATAGTGGGCGATGGGGAGATTTTAAGATTGCAGCTGAAGGTGCCTGCTTCCCACGATCAGCGCACCTGTCACGGGATTCAAAGGCAGCGTCACCACCTCTCACGCTGCAGCCGCTGACCCTGAGCCTCCCTCCGCTGACCTGCTATCTGCCCAATTTTTTCTTCTTTTTTTGCTGTACTGGGGATGCAACCCAGGGGCATTCTACCTCCAAGAGACACCCCAGCCCTATTTTTTAATTTTTTATTTGGAAACAGGGTTTCACTGAGTTGCAAACGTGTGTCACTGTTCAAAGGGTTTCAGAGAGTTGCCTCACTAAGTAGCCGAGGCTGGCTTCGAACCTGCGTGATCCTCCTGTCTCAGCCTCCCAAATGCTGGGATTTACAAGCATGCGCCACCACGCCCAGCTCCTAATTGTTCTCTTTTCTTTTCTTTTTTTATTTTTATGGTCCTGGGAATTGATCCCAGTGGTATTCTACCTCTGAGCGACACCCCACCCGTTTTATTTTTAATTTTGAAATAAGATCTCATTAAGTTGCAGAGGGCCTCACTAAGTTATGGAGGCTGTCCTCAAACCTCTGATCCTTCTGCCTCCGCCTCCTAAGTACAGGGATTACGGTGTGTGCCACTGCATCTAGCTCCTGTGTTTTTGTTTTTAGTTTTTGGCACTGAGGATGGAATCCGGGGGCGTTGTATCCCCAAAGTCCACCCCCAGCCCTTTTTACTTTTTTTAATTTTGAAACAGGTTCTCCCTAAGTTGCTGAGGCTGACCCCAAAACTGTGATCCTCCTTCCTCAGCCTCCTAAGTGCCGGGATCACAGGTGTCACCACCACACCTGGCTCCTTTGTTATTTTTAATGCTCTGCCATTTCCCCCTCCTTAGATAACACCCTTCCCCAGGCAGCACCACAGTCCTAGCACAACACCCCGCAAGAGGCAGGTACCCTGTGAAGACTGGCAAGTGGGGACATGGCTCAAATATCTGGTTTGAAAGGCTCACATATATCAATTCTTTTCTTCCTCCAAGAGTCCTCCAGAGTCAGCTTATTTCTGTTGAAAGCCCCCAAAGTTTGAAAGGCAAAGCTCAACTAAACGTTCTTTTCAGCACACCAGACAGCCATCGCACTGAGGTTCGTTTCTGTGTGCTGCTCTTGTGGCTCATGCCAGCACCCCACGCGTCCGGAGCCGCAGGAGCGTCGGAGGCATGTAGGTCACACTAGAAGCAGAAAAATAACTTGAGGGTTGATGGCATCAAGAAATACAAAGTTAGAGCCGGGTGTGGTGACGCACGCTTGTCATCCCAGCATTTGGGAGGCTGAGACAGGAGGATCGCGGTTCCAGCACAGTCTCAGCTACTTAGTGAGGCTCTCAGCAACTTAGTGAGACCCTGTTTCCAAAGAAAATATAAAATAGGTCTGGGAGTATAGCCCAGAGGTAGAAAGCCCCTGGGTTCCACCCCCAGTGCCACAAAAAAAAAAAAAAAGGCATGGGATATGGCTCAGTAGTAGAACATTTGCCTAGTCCTGGGTTTTAAGACCAGTACAGAGAGAGAGAGAGTCCCACCGTCCCACCCAGCCACCCTTTACTATCTCACAATGGGCCTCAAGCCTCAACCTGAGTTTCAGAAGGAGCAAATCATATTTGAATGTGGCATGACCCGTTAGAGTTGTTAAATTTTACAAGGAATGAGAGGAGTCAGTAATAAAGCTTCCAGCATCTGGGCTTTGTCTCGGCTTTCCAAGTCAGTGTCTGAAAGTCCCGCAAGGACACGCAGGGAGGGCAAAGTACCGGGAGGGCTGAGTCCCAGCGGCGTGCCTGCAGGGCCGTCCTTGAGCTTCTGTAGTACAGGCGATGTCCACGGGGCCCTCCGTGTTCTCGCTAGGGATTATTTCTTTCGCCTTATAAAAGATTCGTCTTGCCAGGCGTGGTGGCGCACACTTGTAATCCCAGCATCCGGGAGGCTGAGACAGGAGGATCGTGGTTGGAGGACAGCCTCAGCTGCTTAGTGAGGCCCTCTGCAACTTAATGAGACCCTGTTTCAAAATAAAGAATAAAAAATAGGGCAGGGGGTGTAGCTTGGAGGTCGAATGCCCCTGGGTGCCATCCCCAGACCCGCAAAAAAATAAAAAACGACTCATCTCTGCTTGTTTCATTTGTCTTGCTCGCTCCTCCCTTATTTTCTCTTCTGGGGCCTTTTTATTGTTGGAGACAGTTAACTCTCTGAGACCCTGTCCCGTGTGCAGCTGGGAAATCAAGCCTGGCACACAGTGGGTCTCCTCTCTGGGGGACAGGGACTTACACCCAGAGGGACATCCCTGCTGTGTGGAGGGGTATTCGTCCTGGTTTTCAGAATTGTAGCTAAGATTTCTCTGCAAAACCAAAATGCTTGAGACTGAGGGTTCTCTGAAAAAAAAAAAAAAAAAAGTTTACTGAGCCATTACCGATGGCAGCCACAAACAGGGCCAGGTTCGAAGAAGGTTTTCACTGTCCCGGGCAGCAGGGCCAGGCAGCAGCTGAAACAAACCTGCCTGAACTACAGCTAAGGATGTTTCTACGACAGAACCTGGGGAGGGAAAGATGCAAGATGTTTTCACTGAATTTACACTGGAAAGGGGGGAAAGCTCTGGGATAGGAGGGCAGGCCACGAAAGAGAGAAAGAGAGGAAAAAAGAAAGGAAAGAGAGGGAGAGGGAAAGAAAGAAAAGAAAGGAAGGAAGAAAGAAAGGAAGGAAGAAATAAAGAGAGAAAAGAAAACCTGTTGCTTCTGGATTGGTCGAGGTTAACAGTCTAAAAGGTTTATAAATCTCACGCTGCAGTGGCTCCGATGGTCAGCCATGTTATTTTTGTGAGTCTGTGTGGTGCTGGGAGCTGCACTCATGAGTGTTCGACCTCCATCCTATACCCCCAGCCCTGTTTTATTTTTTATTTTGAAACAGGGTCTTGCTAAGTTACTGAAGGCCTTGCTCACTGTGGAGGCTGGCCTGCAATCTTCCCGTCTCGGGCTCCCAAGTACTGGGATTACGTGCATGCACCACCACCCCCAACTCATATTAAGATTCAAGCCAAGGATTCAACATATATTCAGGAATTTTGTTGTTTATTTGTTTAGTTTGGTTTGCTTTGGTACTTGGGATTAAATCCAGGGGCATTTTAACCCTGAGCTATACCCCCCAGCCTTTTATATTTCTTTATTTTGAAATAATGTCTCACTAAATTGCCGAGACTGGCTTGGAACTCGTGATCGTCCTGTCTCACCTTCCAAAGTCCTGGGGAGACAGGAGTGCACCGCTGTTCTTGGCGGCATGCAGGGAATTAAAGAAGTCTTCTGTTGGTTTTGTCCACAGCTCTAACTCCCCTCACACACACACACACACACACACACACCCGCACCCTTTGGCCCTTGTCATTGATTTGGGACACTTCTTAATTTTTCTTTGTCGCTCCTTTTCCTCGAAGGCACTTAGATAAGAACTGTGTCTGCCTGTCGCTGGATGGAACTTCTCTAACTCGTGTTACTTAGAAACAAACAGATGGTGTGTTACAGGATGCGGAGGAGGGAGAGGTGACTGGTTTACAAGAGAGGATGGGGCCCTGGCCCCAAACTCAGCTCCTTCCGACACTGGATAGGCGTGTCCACAAGCCTGAGCCCCACCTCCTTATCTGTAAGGTGGGCATAGTGCCCTGGGCCCTGGCTGCCCGAGTGCCTGTCGCCCTGGTACCCTGTGCCCCTTGAAGGGGACCATGCCTGCTCTACTGCACGCGGGCCTGGCCCCCCGAGGGAGCTTCCGGGTCCCCGACAATGGCTGGGGTTTGTGTGGCAAGCTCTCAGTCTCACCTCAGATTTGGTTCCAGAGTGGTCCTTTCTGAAGACGGTTTCCCCTAACGCCATTCTCTCTTCCCCTCGGCATGCCACAGTAATCTCTCTGTGCAGAATGCAGACAGCAGATGGAGGAGGGTGCTGGAGGGAGATATATCAAGAATGACTGTGCCAACATTTCTATCTTGAACCCAGGGCCCTGTACCTGCCAGGCAGGTGCTCTACCACTGAGATACAGCCCCAGCCCTGTGTAAAAATGTTTGTCATTGCTGTGACCAAAATCCCTGGCAAGAAACAGAGGAGGAGGGTGAGAGGAGGGCAGGCTTATTTGGCTCATGGTTTCTGAGGCCCAGTCAATAGTCAGCCAGCTCCAAGGCAGAAGCATCATGGTGGTAGAGTATGGAGGGGAAGGCTACTTGGTTCATCAGAATCAGGAAGCAGAGAGGGGGGAAGAGACCAGAGACGGTCCCAGGCCACGCCTCCAGTGACCAGCTGACCTCCAGCCATGCCCCACTGCGACATTTACTACCCATTCGGATGATCATGTCTTCAGCGGGCTTATCCACTGACCAGGATAGAGCCCTGATTCCACCTTCACCTCTGGGTATTGTGGCATCGCCAACATGTGAGCTTTTCCAGGGAAGATCCCTCATCCCACACGCAACACAGGGTCTCCCCAAGTTGCCCGGGCTGCCCTCAAATCTGTGATATCTGTGATTACCCTGGCTCAGCTTTCCTAGTAACTGGGGTGACCGGCACGGACCGTTAAGCCCAGCCCCGTCACAAATTTTTATTGGAAAGAAAGTAGTTTCTTCATTATAAGAAACAATCTCTATGGATATAGAAATTCGACTTATTTTTTTTTTACTTTGGTTTAAATTGTCTGTAAGAATTTGTTTATTTGTTTGTCATAGGATAGCTGCTATTTGATGAGACCTGACTGGAACGGGAATTATGCAGGGTGCCACATGACCTGTGGTTGCTTGAGGAGAGGCTACTACTGAGCCCCAGAATCCTGTGTAAACATTTCTCAGTGTTATCAATACACTCTTCTAACTTGGGAGCTGCCTTAGTGTATTTCTGTACACCTCACTAAGCTCTAGAAGGGGAGAGAGAAGGAATAGGAAGTGAACCTTTCTGGTTGTAATAAGCAACGCTAATTTCTTGGGTCACAGCAGGTGGGTGATGCATGCTTGTCACCCAGTGACTCAGGAAGCTGAGGCAGGAGGACTGTTGGGGACAGAGTGCTGAAAGGCCAGTTAGGAGAGTCTGAGGCCACTCCCTCAGCCCTGCGGTGCGTGGAGAGCCGCGAGCTGCCCTCGGAGCTCGTCCTCGGCCCTGTTCCCCAGGCTAACTCAGCGTGTGTCTCCTTTCCCTTCCCCGTTGCTTTGTCTACGACTGGCCACGTCCTTAAGCTCTGAGCACGTTCTGCCTGATAAGCTCCTGCCCTTTACTCTCCCAGAAGGACCTGCACCCTCGCCGTGCTGTGAGAAGACTGGGAGCCAGGCATGCCTTTGCGTGGGCCATGTGCTGCGCGTGCCCGATGTGTACTGCTGACGTGGGGTAGAGGTCTTGGTACTTCTGTATGGTGTAAATACGCTGCGGAGCTTCAAACTGAACACCTGCCGTGCTCCCAAGATGCAGCCCCAGGGCCTTCTTTACTGTCTTCTTCCTCCTCGCCCTCCGTTCCTCAGTCCCGACCCCCGGGAGGGGTCACCACAGAGGATCACAGGTTTGAGGCCAGCCTCAGCAACTTGGGGAGACCCTGCTTCAAAATAAAAAAATAAAAAGGGCTTGGTTTATAGCTTAGAGGTAAAATGCCCCTGGGTTCATTCCTCAGAACCCAAATAAATATCACACTAATTTCTTGGTTGGCTGCCTCGTTCCTAAAGTCCCCTGTTACCTACAGACTGGAGAATAGATGCCCACTTGCATACTTTTTATGTCAAATAACCTTTGTGCAGGGTCCATGGGGGTTCTGTTCTACTAGGGAGTAATACGCAAGAGTAAACTTGACAGTAGCTTTTGGAGTGTAATCCTAGGGGAAAATGCTTACCAAAGCAACACCCTGGCAAGAACCGTTAGGATGAAAACAGACAGGGAGGATGCTACCTGGGTGTGCTGGCGCTCGCCTTGAGTTCCAGTACTTGGGAGGCTGAAACTGGAAGATCACGGGTTCCAGGCCCGCATGCACTAACTTGGCGATACCCTGTTCCAAAATAAAAAATAAAATAGGGCTGGAGGCATAGTTCAGAGGTAAAAAGCTCTGGGTTTGATTCCTAGCATCCCAAAGGGAAGAAAAAAAGGCACACTTCCTTGATTTGAAAGGTTTTGGTGCCATCTCAGCCCTGGGAAAGGCGCAGCCACAGTCCTTCTCAGACTAGACCTCCTGGGAGTGACAAAGGCCATCCCTGGCGCTCGCCTGGTGACCCACCAGGGACACAGACAGTGTTTCCGCAGAGGTGTCTGCAGCATCTCCCACACAGCTGTCCACCTGCAGTGCCACCTGCCACTCCTGCACCTCTGAGCCTGCTCCCAGACAGGCTTTGACCAAGAGCACCCAGAAGGGACTAGGTGTGGTGACCAGGCTGGCCACAGGAGACCTGCACTGCCTGCTCCCTCTCTCTGCCCCCTTGCCACCTCTCCTGAGTGGGGCCACAGCCCTGCACATCATAAAAAGAGACTCGGCTTGCCAGATGCACACCTGTAATCCCAGTACTTGGGAGTCTGGGACAGGAGGGCCGCAGGTTTGAGGTCAGCCTCAGCAACTTATATTTCAAAATAAAATTTAAAATAATAAAATTGTAGCCGGCTGTGGTGGCACACGCTCGTAATCCCAGCATTTGGGAGGCTGAGACCGGAGGATCGCGGTTCGTGGACAGCCTCAGCTACTTAGTGAGGCCCTCTGCAACTCAGTGAGATCTGGTTTCAAAATAAAGAATAAAAAATAGGGCAGGGGGTGTAGCTCGGAGGTCAAATGCCCCTGGGTTCCATCCCCAGACCCACAAAAAATAAATAAATAAAGTAAAATAAAATAATAAAATTTTAAATTTAAATTTACCAGTCTATATAATAGCCTTGAAAATATTTAATGATATGAATAAATCCCCATTTAAACTTGACTTGTTTACATATATGTTGCTATTAATGCCCAAGGTTTTTTTTTGTTTTTTGTTTTTTGTTTTTTGCGGGTCTAGGGATAAAACCCAGGGGCATTCGACCTCTGAGCTACATCCCCCTGCCATATTTTTTATTCTTTATTTTGAAACAGGGTCTCACTGAGTTGCAAAGGGCCTCACTACATAGCTGAGGCTGTCCGCAAACCACAATCCTCCTGTCTCAGCCTCCCAAATGCTGGAGTTAAAAGCCTGCACCACCACACCCAGCCATATTGTTTTAAATATAAAAAAAAAAAACTAGAAAATTATCTTGATAAAATGCAACATTCTCTATTTATTTTTTATTCTTTAATTTTTTTTGGTGGTACTGGGGTTCCTGGAAACCCTTCTGCCTCCAGGCTACACTCCCAGACCTATTTTATATTTTTTATTTGGAAACAGGGTCTCTTAAGCCAGCGTGGCTGGCCTCGAACCTGTGCGATCCTCCTGTCTCCACCTCCCAAGCGCAGGGAATTACAAGCGTGCGCCACCACGCCCGGCTGCAACATTCTTTTTTGAGGGTACTTTTTGTAAAATTTTACTAAGGAGAATATTATCTTAAGGAAAGGCTTTTATACATAGAATCAATGTATTTCTTTAACTTTTAGAAAATGTTAAATAATTATATCTTTTTATTTATTGGGTTTTTAATTGTTGTTTTGGTCTCTGGTGGTGTAGCAAATTAATACAAATTTTACACTCTTTTCTCTTGCTGCAAGATAGTGTCATTGTTTACATTTCCCTCTGGCGGCCATCCTTTCTGTCCTTTATATTACCAAGCTCAGACACAAAAGAAAAAACTAGTATTATTTGTTTGTTTGGTTGGTTGGTTCTAAGGGTAAGATAAAATCTTAGAGGATGCCAGTGACCTTGGCAGATAGGGAGTTTACCTTCTCAAAGACAGGAGATAAAAAGCAGCCTTCTAACCTTTCTTACTGACTGCCCCAGAGCAATGTTTGGGTCCTGAACTAGATTCCTGAAACAGAGAACTAGCTCCGTTTTGGGCTGTCAGTCATAGCTGCCTGCCTATGGCTTCCCCGTGTCTCCCCAGGGAAGTGTCCCTAGTCTGTGTTTCGCTTTTTCAGGAAAATGGCCAGTATTTGTCTAACCATTGTCTTTAAACTTTTAGGGTGCTCAAGTACAAGAATGGGTAGTCACATGAAAAATTATGTTGACTTTAATCCTGATTTTCAGCAACTTTTATTGTCTCTAGTAAAGACCCCAAAACAAAGCCATCTACTGTATCGTTTTCTTTTTTTTTTACATTTACCAAATTCTATTTTATTATAATTATTTGTATATAAATCTTTTTTTGTTGTTTTTTTCTTTTTTTTCTTTTAACAATTTTTTAATTGAACATAAATAGTATACATTTACACTATATTTGGTGCCCTCTCCCCCCACCCCCTTTTTCCCTTCCCCCCTCCCACCAATGGTTGTTTTCTTATATACCAACGATTTAAAAGCTCAGTCGATAGACCCGAATGTTACTGTAGATCTTTAAGCCAACAGCATTTTAAAAAATTACATTTTTTATTTACCCAATTTAATTTTTTTTTTTTTTTTTGGTGGTACTGGGGTTCCTGGAAGCCCTTCTACCTCCGAGATACACTCCCACGGGCTACACTCCCAGACCTATTTTATATTTTTTATTTGGAAACAGGGTCTCTTAAGCCAGCGCGGTGGGCTCCGAACCAGCGCGATCCTCCTGTCTCCGCCTCCCAAGCGCGGGGATTACGAGCGTGCGCCACCACGCCCGGCTCCAATTTAATTTAATAATTAAATCATAGCTTGCTCCTGAAAAATAAGTATGTCAGATAAACATCATCAGTGTATTAAACCATTTTTCCTGCCATAGAGAAAAACTTCAAAAACAACGAACATTGTATTTGAAAATGTCCTACAGAAGCAAACACAATCTTGATTGGTTATTTACCTAGAAAAAAAGACATAGGTTAATAATTTTAAGAACATTTAAACTTCAATTTCATTAACAAATATTAAATTTAATCAGTTGTTAGGTTTATTTAAGTTATGTGAGCTAAGAGGCATTTGTTTTTATGCCTTTATGAATGTGTTCATCTTCTAAGGGTTTTTTTAAATTTTATGAGTGCTGTTGGGCGTGGTGGCCCACACTTGTAATCCCAGCATTTGGGAGGCTGAGATAGGAGGATCATGGTTCTTGGACAGCCCCAGCTACTTAGTGAGAACCTTTGCAACTCAGTGAGACCTTGTTTCAAAAAATAAACAATAAAAAATAGGGCTGGGAGTATGGCTCGGAGGTAAATGCCTTTGGGTTCCATCCCCAGTAGCACACAAAAAAATTTATGAGTGCTAATTTTTGAATATGCCAATTTTGGGTACCATAGAGACAATAGACAGACAATATACTCATGGGTACAGATATACATAAAAGTAGACAACAAACAATTATCTATGGCTTTCATTTGCCAGATAGTGTATTCCCACGGACAGGGGACAAGAAAGTTACAGATATTTGCTAAATACAGTGCCCGATTTGAAGTTCCAGAAGTCTAAACACAACCCATCACAGATAAGTCTTGTGGCAGGGAGGAATAGATTATAAAACAGAGACAACAGTCATGGAAGCCTGTACAGCAAAAGAGGTCTGGGGCAGGACCCACCAGTAAGGGCGGGTACTAGATCAAAGCACTCAGGTCATTTGATTTAGGTGGCCACTGCTCACCATGTGGAAGGTTCTGTATCAGACATCACCACTTATTTGGGGGGTAAAGGGCCCCCAAATACTTAGATCTTTGCTCATTCTTTTATAGAATAAGCTTATATTTTATAATTTGCATTCGGGCCAAGCCAGGTAACAAAAAAACTAGCTTCCTCCTTTTTCTTTAAGTTCTCTGCCTTCCACTTAAAAAAACTTCATGAGAATCTTAAGAGGATGCCAGGACATTCCTAGATAAAAACAAGGTTTAAATATAAGCAATTGCTGCTCTGAAAAGGTAGAGCTGTTTTTCTTTAAACAATATATTAGGTACTTATTTAAAATAAAAGGTAATACAGAGAGGCTGTATCGACTTAAAATGACAAGATTGAACTCACTTTTTCCCAAATATCGAGCATAAGCAATAGAAAGATAAACATGCAAATCAAAAAGCAAAGTTCTGGGAATACTTTGTCCTTAAAATTAAAATTAACTACACAGAGCCGGGCATGGTGGCGCACGCTTGTAATCCCCGCGCTTGGGAGGCTGAGACAGGAGGATCGCGCAGGTTCGAAGCCAGCCTCAGCTACTTAGTGAGGCTCCCAGCAACTTAGTGAGATCCTGTTTCCAAAGAAAATATAAAATGGGTCTGGGAGTATAGCTCGGAGGTAGAAAGCCTCTGGGTTCCACCCCCAGTACCACCAAAAAAAAAAAAAATTAACTACACAGGACAGACAGACTAGTTTGGCTAGAGTATAACACACAAGATTACAAAAACAATTTACGCTTAATGTGTAACAAAAACTTTGGAGAATTAAAAGCTTGTCAGTATGTAGCTAAGAAGGACTGCACAGTTGGTATAATGCGGGGGGGGGGGGGGGGGGGGTTCTCAAAACACTGGGGGCCAATCCCTCATGAGCTCTTTTTCTGAACACCAGACATGTTCCCTCTGACCTAGGGATGGAGTATGTTAGTCTAAAGGGTGGATCCTATCTCTGGTGCTTTTAAGGATCTTCTAAGGAAGAGTGGATTTGGCCAGAAAACCCCCCTGCAAGTCCAATAGCAGCTGGTGTTAAAGACAACACTTTGTCCCTTGGTCTTTAAAGGGCTGTGGGAGACATCTACATTTTTTTTTTTTTTTTTTTTTTTTTGCGGGTTTGGGGATGGAACCCAGAGGCATTTGACCTCCGAGTTACACCCCTGCCCAATTTTTTATTTTTTATTTTTGAAACAGGGTCTCACTGAGTTGCAGAGGACCTCACTAAGTAGCCGAGGCTGTCGGCGAACCACGATCCTCCGGTCTCAGCCTCCCGAATGCTGGGATGACAAGCGTGCCCACCACGCCCGGCTGACATCTCCTACATTGTAAGCATAGTTTATACAATAAGGCACTGACAGCCAAGAAGCTATGGGAAGTCCTGCAGTAGAGAAAGGAGGAAGAAAAGGGGAAAGGCACCACTGAGTTTCTACATGGATTAAGAGCCCAAAGATGAAGAGAGCAGGCGGGGCTTATTCAAGAGGAGGATCTGAGCCGGGCGTGGTGGGCGCGCCTGATTACAGCACTTGTGAGGCTGAGACAGGAAGTTTGCAGGTTCACAGCCAGCCTCAGCAACTTGTGAAGCTCTCTGCAACTTACTGAGACTCTGTTTTGAAATAAAGGGTAAATTAAGGCTGGGGCTATAACTTGGAGGTAAAATGTCCCCGTACCACAAAAAAGGAGGATTTGATGGAGAGAACACCGTTAACAGAGAGAGGGGATGAGGACCTCTGGCCATCTGCTGTTGTGGTATTGAAGAGTCTAAAGATTAAATTTGGAAATGGAAAATGCCGCTTTTGGGACGTTCACTGTCATTGTCTAGTTTTTATTGAGGCCAAATTGTCTCGCAGAAAGATATTAGGTGTTTGGAGTGAATGAGCAGTCCGAGGCCAAGAGCGTGCTAAAGTTGGAAAGGAGGTAACCAAGTGGGGTGTCCTGTGGGGGCCTGGAGGGAGGGTTTCTCACTGTGAAGTGGTCTCTGGGGTGGGGGGGTCCTAAGCCCTGGAGTGGGAGTTAGTTTGTGGGAGATATGTGGACCCTTGGAGACCTGTTGGAAGTCCCTAAGACTTTGGAAGGGGAAGTCCTGTGGGGAGCCATTAAGGCCTTCCCCTCAACTTTACTAACGGAGCACTTTGACTGTCCTTGGCCCAGAGTCAGCAAGGTGTGTGTCATGCAATTAACATTCTCCCAGAATGGTGGATGCTATTGTTCTAAGATTAGGGTGTGTGTTTGGCTGGCCCACAAGATTATGTACTTTGTACCCGCCTTTCTTGCATTCTTGTGTAACCTGAAGCTACAGACTGTATAAATACCGCAAGAGAATAAACCCAGGGGCGCCCAGTAGAGACTGGTGGCCTCCCAGGCTGGAATTCTTCAATCCTCACTCCTCTCTTTGGAACCGTGCTTCTGCCGGCTGGCTCCGGCAAAGTCCAGAACTAATTCCCAAGAAGGTTTCAAACCCTTGGAGTTTAAATCGGAGGTGAAGGGCTTTCACTCAACCGTTTAAAGAGCTCTGAATAGGAGGACCTAGGATATAGCCTCCGGCTGTGTCGAGGAAACTGAGAGTCCCACAACCCTGGATTGCTATGGGGGTCGCCTTCACTCAGTACTGGGATTTTGGTGATGGCTCCTGTAGCAATATATGGGGGCTGGGGGCTCCCAGGTCTATTGGGAGAACCAAAGCTGGAGGAAATGCCACGACCTCACCCTGAGAATAACTGGCCCGGACGATGTGAGAGAACAGCGATTCAGATGGTTACCTTTGGAGCTGTGGGGAAGAAGAGGGTCAAGGAGCAACGACCAGGAGTCCCTCAGGACCTGGGAGTTAGCCTGGGATGAGCTGCCCACTGCCCACTGCTTCACAGACTGCAAGAGGGAACTATATTCTAATATCTTATTTCTAATCCTAATATGGGAGAGGACTTCTCTAGTTAACTTCTCATGCTGGGGGGGGGGGTGCTCCTTCCAGCCTGCTTTCCAGCACCCCTACAACTACCTGTCCGGGATTCGGCACCATCATGAAAGGTTGGGGGGAGGGGAAAGATGGGAGATGGCTCAATAGAAGCACAGATCTAATTAAAATAAAACCTGCAGGGGGGTCTCCAGGAAAGGTCGGAGCCTGTGTCTACTTACTGACAAGAAGCTTATATAGATTGTATAAGGGGAGATCCCACAGGGCAGGGGAGCACTGGCCAGCTATCGCAGGGAGGCCGTTGTTACATCAGGGTTAAGCAGGACAACAGGGCTTTCCCATAAGCAGGGGGGTGGGATAAACAAGGGGCTTATGGGCAAGCTCGGGCCATTTTGGGAAGTGGGGGAAGGGTGTACTGAGCAAGACGGGAATTTCTGGTCAAGATGGATTCACTGTTGTTTGAGGCTCTAATAATCCCTAACCCTTTTTACTTTTTATTTGGAAACAGGGTCTCATTACGTAGCTGAGGGCCTCGCTAAGTTGCTGAGGCTAGCCTCAAACCTGTGATCCTCCTATCTCAGTCTCCCAAGTACTGGGATTGCAGGTGTGCCATGCCCAGCTCAGACTGAGCCTCTTACCTGACACCTCTTGGCTGAGACACAACACACTGCTTAGCTGAATGGCAAACCTACTAAAACAGCCCTGGTCTTCCATTAACTTCCTCCACGTATTTACCTTCCTAAGTGTTCCTTCCCTCCCCTGACACCCTAAACCCCTTAAACCCCCTTCCCTATGCATTCTGACTTATCTAAAGTTTATAAAGAGCCGGGCGTGGTGGCGCACGCTTGTAATCCCCGCGCTTGGGAGGCAGAGACAGGAGGATCGCGCAGGTTCGAAGCCAGCCGCGCGCGCTGGTTTAGGAGACCCTGTTTCCAAATAAAAATGTAAAAATAGGTCTGGGAGTGTAGCCCGGAGGTAGAAGGGCTTCCAGGAACCCCAGTACCACCAAAAAAAAAAAAAAAAACAAATAAAGTTTATAAAGTAATATATATATATACACACACACACACACACACACACACACACACACACACACTATATAATACATGCAAGGTGACCAATAAGTGCTCTCTTTTTTGTTCTTTGTTTTTTGTGGGTCTGGGGATGGAACCCAGGGGCATTCTACCTCCGAGCTACATCCCCTGCCCTGTTTTTTTTTTTTTTTATTCTTTATTTTGAGACAGGGTCTCACTAAGTTGCAAAAGGCCTCACTAAGTAGCTGAGGCTGTCCACGAACCGCGATCCTCCAGTCTCAGCCTTCTGAATGCTGGGATTACAAGCGTGTCCACCACACCCGGCTTAGTGCTCTCTTTTATACAATATGCATTGTGTATAAACCTTAAACATATGAAATGGTTAATGAGGTTAATAAAATTTCTGCTAGGTGTTTAGTGCTATTCAAAACAACTTCCTGAGCCAGGCATGGTGGCACACGCTTGTAATCCCAGCATTCAGGAGGCAGAGACCGGAGGATCGCAGTTCACAGATAGCCTCAGCTACTTAGTGAAGCCCTTTGTCAAGATAAAGAATAAAAAATAGGAGCCAGGCGTGGTGGTGCACACTTATAATCCCAGCATTCAGGAGGCTGAGACTGGAGGATCGTGGTTCATGGACAGCCTCAGCTACTTAGTGAGGCTTTCTGCAACTTAGTGAGACCCTGTTTCAAAATACAGAATAAAAAATAGGGGCTAGGGATGTAGCTCAGAGGTAGAATGCCCCTAGGTTCCATCCCCAGGACACACACACACACACACACACACACACACACACACACACACAACCAACTTCCTGTCATTTAAGATCTGATTTACTTCTGTTTGCTTTGACTAAATAAGTGTTTTATTCTTGTATAAGAGATATAATTGTCTGTCAGATAAAAAGCCTATTTCTGATTTTTAATATTGTTCACTAAACTTCTAAAAGGTCCAGAGCTAGCCGGGCATGGTGGCGCACACTTGTAATCTCAGCATTCGGGAGGCTGAGACCAGGAGGATCGCGGTTTGCGGACAGCCACTTAGGCCCTCTGCAACTCAGTGAGACCCTGTTTCAAAATAAAGAATAAAAAATAGGGCTGGAGGTGTAGCTCGAAGGTAGAATGCCCCTGGGTTCCATTCCCAGACCCGCAAAAAAAAAAAAAAAAAAAAAAAGTTCAGAGCTATTCTTTTATTTTGTCAATGCTATTAACCTATATCAACTTGTAATATTAGTTATCTTACTGAGCCATAGATTCTAAGTTTCACTCCAATAGTAAAAGTTAAGGATATATATATATATATATCCTAATGTAACTGTGATGTCAATTATTACTGGATTCTTTGTAAGTTAAATATATTCATGTTCCCTAACTATCTTTTAACTACAACATTTTGTCCTCTAAAAATATTATTAATAGTAGTAGATTTTGTGTGTGTATGTGTGGTACTGGGGATTGAAGCCAGGGGCAGTCTAAACCTCAGCCAGCCCTTTTTATTTTTTATGTTAAGTTGCTGAGGCTATGAAACCTGTGATCCTCCTGTCTCAGGCCCCCAAGTACTGGAATTATACGTATGCACCACCATGCCTAACTTTGATAGTTTTTTTTTTATTATGTATATATTAGTGTGTTTCTAAATTGGGTTATAACCATCTTCTTGATGTAAAGATACAAATGGGATTTGTTTTGTTCCTGATAATTCCGTGCTGTGTTTCATAAAGAACTGTGTAACTGTTGTCTATTAATGTTAAACAAATAAAATATGAAAACAGTGTTTTAAGATGATAGTCAGCCAGACATGATGGCACACCCTTGTAATCCTCCTTGGGAGGCTGAGACAGGAAGATTGGGCAGATTTGAACCCAGCCTCAGCTACTTAGTGAGGCTCTCAGCAACTTAGTAAGACCCTGTTTCCAAATAAAATATAAAACAGGTCTGGGGGTGTATCCTGGTAGCCTGGAGGTAGAAGGCCCCTGGGTTCTGTCCCCAGTACAAAAAAAAAAAAAAAAAAGATAGCCATCTCCTGCAGAACAGCTTAAAAAGGATTGGTGAAACTGACCTCCTGGTTGCTTGACAACTGAGACTTAGAGAACAGTCAGGAAATAAAAGGACCCAGGAGAGAACAGCCAATGTTCTGGCCCTTGCCCTCCAAGGTAAAAAGGAGCCCAGGGAAGGATGGCGCTCCTACCCCACTTCCTGGTCAAGGAGACTGTGAAGACCCCAGATACTAAGAGCCACCAGTGGGTATTTTGTGAAAAGGAGGGTCATCTGAGAGGGAAATGTCCCTAGAGCTTCAAGGGAAGCCATATGGTTAGCAAGATAATAACTCATCCTGGCAGATGGTACAACCGGTAGAGGAAAAGTCTCATAAAATCCCTAAGAGCAACCCGAGGAGCCCTGACGGAGCTAACAGCAAAATAATTTTAGAAAAAAATTTATGTTTGCCCAATGTAGGACTATGTACTTAGTCCTGAATACTCAGGAGAAAAGTATAACCAAAAACAAATGTGCTACTCTGGAATAAAGAAAGAGCCATACTCCTGGAGTCATTTAGAAGACCCTCACACAGCTTAAGTAGACACCTTCTGACTTTGGCTCCCCCTAATAGTCTACATTATTATTTATAATGGTACTCCTGTTTTTAGGCTCACAGAATAAATATAGCATGTCTCTGCCACCCCAAATTTCTCTCCAACATAGCCCCTGTAAGATGCTATAAAACTAAACCTGTCCCTCTTGATGTTTTGCAGACACCATAAAAGGAAAAATTCTTATTGCAGTAAGCTACAGGAGGATCTACAAGTCCTGATCACAATTAAAAGCTAACACTTCTTTAAGGTAAGTTTCCTTATGTACTCTATACAAGGAACCTTATTTCTTTCCACTCTTGTGGTAATTTTTCCTTTTGTTTGGGGGACTTTCTAAAATACTTAAAGAGTTAACGTGGTCTCCTATAAAAGACTGAAAGGATTTGACAATTTTTACATCTAAAGGAAAAACAAAAGCCGGGCGTGGTGGCGCACACTTGTAAGCCCAGCATTCGGGAGGCTGAGACCAGAAGATCGCAGTTCGCAGACAGCCTCAGCTACTTAGTGAAGTCCTCCGCAACTTCGTGACACCCTGTTTCAAAAATAAAGAATAAAAAAAAATATATATAGGGCAGAGGGTGTAACTCGGAGGTCAAATGCCCCTGGGTTCCATCCCCAAAACCCGCAAAAGAAAAGAAAAGAAAAGAAAAAACAAGGTGCTTGGTTTACAGATGACGCTGCCAAATATGTAAGGACAGAAAATAGTGCGTTAGTACTAGTGGACAGAGTGGTAGTAGGCCATCTGCTAAATCCTATGCTGTGTTCTAGATTTGTGCCATGAGGACTTTCACAATGTTGTGTGTGTGTGTGTGTGTGTGTGTGTGTATGTGTGTGCGCGCGCGCACGCGCGCTGACTCATGGTCTGTGACAAATGTTTTGTCTACCTGACTTCCAACTGAAGTGCTAATCCGTGGATGGTCCAGGGTAAAGAGTTGGAAAAAATGTTTGCAACAATATATCTGGGTTGTTGCCCTGTGTACTTGCATCAGATCTCATGCCGATGCCCACTGCAACTGCGTTAGCATGAAAATGCAGATGTTTGGCTTTGTTGACAAGCAAATCAAAATAACCAGGCTTGTAAATGTCAACTTAGCAGCTCTGCCAGCAGGATTAGTCCAATGGGCACAACCCCAAACTCCAAGGCACCTATGAGAAAACTCCCGGCTGTGTCCTTAGCTTCTGACCTGATTGTAAAGAACCCAATGCAATAATCAAGACCAGTTTCTCTCTGTCTCCTTTAGGTTAGTCAGGATGAGACTTCTGATCCCTGACTAGGCAGGGCCAACAACCCCTTGCAAGCAAAGCAAATGTAGGAGACAAACTATGAAAATAGAGACCGGATATCATGAATCTAAGGCTCGGGTAGAATAGATTAAGATATTCTGTCCACACCTTAAGTAAGGACAAGTATTCTGCCCACACAGCAGGAAGCCTGAGGTCCAGTGGTTCCCTCCTGCTCGGATGAGAAACAGACTCTGCTGGAATGTCCTGCATGTCGGCTTTGTTCCTAGATGAAACTGCCTGGGGAAATGAGAGTTGTGCTTGAATTTCACACCCCTTCCCTCTTGCATCCCCTTCCTGAGGCTCCTATGTGAATTCAAGACCCAGGAATGTAAACTATACTCACTGTTTCCCCAGGTGTGAGGAGAGGACAGTGTAAAAATTTTCTGCGCAATTGGTCCAAGTGTACCCACACACTGACCTTGTCTGAACTGTCCATTTTCTCCACTCTTACCATTCCATGAGCTGATGTCTGGCGGTACTGCGGAGAAATGAAATCCTGACCAGCTTGCCTAAAGACTGGAGGGGCACTTACACTATTGCCCAAATGGTACCCCTTTTACCGTAGCATTTCAGTAAAATCTCTAATTTTAAGATCAAAGTAGGACTTCTGGGAAGATGGCAACTGAAGGAAGCAGCACATACCACTCCATTGCCTTAAAAACAGCGTTCTTGAGACTTCCGGGAAGATGGTGACCGAGAAAAGCGGGGCTTAAGAGCCCCGCTAACAACAAATATCCATTACCACAAAATCAGTGCCTTTCATAGCCAGAAAACACCATCACCAGAGAAACAAAAAAATCACCAGGCTCCAGAGAGAAAGCGGACTGAGAACAGAGCTCAGAGCCACAGAGGAGATACACCGGCCTCACGCCCGAGGATGCGGCAGCAGCGCCATACTGCCAGTGGCAGCGGCGAGTTCACCGGACGGCTACAGCAAGCTGAGGTGAGCCACTGCGGAACAGCCAGGCGGGATTTCTCGGCGCAGGGAGCATCTAAAGCTCCCAGTGGCCGAGCTCATCACACGCTGCAGGGATTCAGAGTGGAACTCAAAACCAAGAAGAAATACGCCAGCCTAATGGCCGAGGGCGTAGCAGCAGCACCATATTGCCACCAGCGGCAGCAGCAGTGAATTCACCGAGTCCAGTATAGCTACATCTGCGTACTCAAGAACAGTGAGTCAAATTGCGGGCCACAGAGGAGAAATCCCAGTACTGTACTCCCTGGGACTTTACCCAGTGGGGGAGTGGCGGTGGTAGAGATATCACACCATAGGAGAACGTGCAACCTGGCACCCCCCATAGTTTAAAGCAGCCTCTATCGACTCCCTGGGTCAGAGATTCTGTGATACAACCCAGGAAAGGAGTAGTGGGGTCTGAGATACTACAGACTCGAGATCCAGAGCACCTTAAGGTAAGTCATAGTGATCCAAGGGAAGAACCCAGAGAAGGCACAAACTTCCAAAATCATGGGAAAGAGGAATAATACTGGAGCAATGAATGTCCACAACCCCACAACATCAGAACCCGATAAAACAGAAAATCAGAGATTTCTAGAAGATCAAATCAGGAAAACAACTGTAGAAATAATAGAGGTGCTTCGAAAAGAACTCAGAGAGAGCCAAAAAGAGATAAAGGATGCAATTAATGAAGTAAAGGCCTCAATTCAAAGCACAAACAACCGATTAGACCACATGGAGAACAGAATCTCGCCATTAGAAGATGATCATTCCAATAATGAACGCATAGTTTCTAAGCTAGAAAAAAAAATCCGACAGCAGGAATCTGACATTGAAGAAATATGGGTCCATTTTAAGAGAGCTAACCTAAGAATAATTGGAATAGAGGAGGGAAAAGAAAGTGAAACCAAAGGGATCAACAATCTCTTCAAGGAAGTAATAGCAAAAAATTTTCCAAACATAGAGCAAGAGGTTGATACACAGGTCCAGGAAACTTATAGAACTCCCTTCAGACAGGATCGGAGAAGAGGATCCCCACGCCACATAATTGTCAAAATGACCAATGTGGAAGCCAAGCAGAGAATCTTAAAGGCAACAAAAACAAAGGGCCAAGTGACATTCAGAGGCAAACCAATTAGAATCACTCCAGACTTCCCAAACCAAGTTATGAGAGCCAGAAGGGCTTGGAGTAACATATTCCAAACTCTGAAAGAAAACAACTTCCAGCCAAAAATTTCCTACCCAGCAAAACTTTCTATCAAATTAGATGGAAAAATAAGAAGCTTCCATGACAAACAGAAACTGAAGGAATTTATGTCTTCAAAACCAGCACTAGAGAAAATACTCAAAGAGATTAACTACAAAGAAGAAATAGGTAACACACACCAGAACCAGAGAAACAAGATTTTCCATCCAACAGACAACTAAGATTGGTTATCTGTGGAGATTCATTATTTACATTAGTCTTTTACCTATCTCTAAATGGTATTGTTTGCCTTTATTGTTGTTAATTTTTAGGATTTCTAGTTGGAATATTAATATGCCTTCAGATATAACATTTGGAAATATTTTATCACATTCTATTAGTAACTCTTAACTCTGTTTACATTGTCTTTGGATATATAATATTTTTTTTTATTTTTTAGGGAGTTTGTATATTCTTCTGTTGCCTGTGCCATTGAAATCATATCCAAGAAATCACTGCCAATTTCAATGTTGTGAGGTTTTATGACCCAGATTTTCTCCTAAAAGTTTATAGTATTAAGATTTATATTTAGGTCTTTTATCTATTTTGAGTTAATACTTGTATGTGGGATTAGGTAAGGGTCCAATTTTATTCTTTTCCATGTAATTATTATTTTTCAACAATATTTAGTTAAGATTATTATTTCCACCACCAAATGTTCGTGGAAACCTTGTCAAAAATAACTTGACAATATAGGGAAGAATTTAGCTCTAGGCTTTTATTTAACTCCAATGGTTTATATATCTGCCTTTAGAATAGTACTACACTGTTTTAATTATTGCAGCTTTATATGGTTTAAAATCAGAAAATATATATCTTCTAGCTTTGTTCTTTTTCAAGATCGTTTTGGGTATCTAGAGTCCATATTCCATATTAGGATAGATTTTTTTTTCTGAAAAATAAATATATCAATATATGATAGTTTCACCTAAAAAAATAGGAAAAAAAATTCTCTGGTAAGAAAGAAAGTAAAAAGAAATATTGAAATGTTATCTTTTAGTCATCAAAAGCTTGGTATCAGACAAATTAAACTGTTATGTGAGATTATCATTTTTAATTTTGGATAAATTGCTATAATACTAGATGTCAACCACTAAACCAAGCATGGGAGGGAGGGATGGGGAGAGAATCGGGTGGGGATCGGGTGGGGGCTGACTGGGTGATGTGTGCATGTATGTCTACAAAAGTTTGTATCCCACTATGATGTATAAATACAGTTCACCAATAAAAAAATAAAATAAAAAAATAAAAAAAATTTAAAAAAACAGCGTTCTTACAAAAGCCAGGAAACAACATAAGTATAAAAGGAGCATGATAAGTAAAAGGTGGAAGGAGAAAAAGTGATCAGCGAACAGAAAAGAAGCCTGCCTGCCTGCCTTGCAGGCACTACAGCAGTACCATCTTGCCTCACTGCACCTGACTCCAGAGATGAACAGAAAAACAACCAAAGACTTGAAGTAAGTGGCTGCAGATCATTGGAATTATAAGCTATTAGTTCCTCCTGTGCAAACACCGGCTACAACTTTCAGCAGTGGCCGTGAAACTCACCACGTTTGTTCTCCAGAGATCCCGAGTGGTGCTCAACAACACCATAAGTGAAGCCTCCAGGGACTCGCACAGCTGTGATAAACTCCCTGGGTCTGAGACTTTGCAGTTCAACCCAGCAAAGGTGAGGGTAGAGACTGCTGTTGGACATGATAGAGGCTCAGACAGACTCCTACATCAGTGGAAAGTGTGGTGGGAGACCTATGCTTAACACTAGACCCAACTAGTAGGATCTTTGGGATCACCACAGACCACCCAATCCTGGTGGATGGGGAGAAGTCAGACCAGACCAGCCCTAGCTATGCAGAAAAGAGACCCTTTCACTGAGTTTGGTCTCAGAGGCATTCGCCACCGATGGAGGCAGGAAGAGATTGAGACTCCACATTTGTGGAAAGCATTTATGACTTCATTTCCCTCCTCACTCAACCTTCACTGTTAAATACAACACAACTTGCCGTTGGATATAGCAGAAGACGCTTAGAGACTGAGAGAAATCTACCAAAAGCAACAGATACAAATTTCTAAAATCATGAGGAGGAGAAATAACAAGGAAGGAATGAGTTCCCACAACCCCACAATAACAGAACCTGACAAGACAGAATTATAGAGATCTCCAGAAGGTCAATCAGGAATGTAACTATAGTAATAATACAGGACTTCTGAAAAGAATTTAGAAAGAGAGTCTGAAAAAAATAAAGGATGAAATCATTGAAGTGAAGGCATCAATTCAAACTATAAACAATCGATTAGAGCACATAAAGAATAGAATCTTGCTCCTAGAAGGTGATAACTCCAAAAATGAATGAAGTATATAACTAAGAAAAAAATAATTTGACAGCATGAAATGGACATTGAAGAAATATGGGCCATCTTAAAAGAGCTAACCTAAGAATAATAGGCATAGAAGAGGGACTATAAGGTGAAACCAAAGAGATCAACAATCTTTTCAAATAAGTAATATCAGAAAATTTTCCAAACATAGAACAAAAGGTCAAAACACAGGTACAGGAAACTTAGAGAACTCCCTTTAGACAAGATCAGAGAAAAGGTTCACCACACCACATAATAGTCAAACTGACCAATGTAGAAGCCAAAGAGAGAATGTTAAAGGTAACAAAAACAAAAGACCAAGTGACATTCAGAGGCAAACCAATTAGAATCACTCCAGACTTCCCAAACCAAGTCATGAAAGCCAGAAGGGCTTGGAGTAACATATTCCAAACTGAAAGAAAACAACTTCCAGCCAAAAACTTCCTACCCAGCAAAACTACCTATCAAATTAGATGGGGAAATAAGAAGCTTCCATGACAAACAGAAACTGAAGGAATTTATGTCTTCAAAACTAGTGCTAAAGAAAATACTCAAAGATATTAACTACAAAGAAGAAATAGCTACTACACACCAGAACCAGAGAAACAAGATTTTCCATCCAGCAGACAACTAAGCAAAGAATAAGCAGTATTTCAAAAATCTTAACATGTTATGAATTAAAAGTTATCTCTCAATAATCACACTGAATGTAAATGGCCTCAATTTCCCAATAAAAAGACATAAAGTGGCAAAATGGATTAAAACCCAGAATCCATCCATCTGCTGCTTACAAGAAACACACTTTACAAGTAAAGAGAGTAACAAACTCAAGGTAAAGAGCTGGAGCAAGGTAATTCATGTTGAGTAGCCATTCTAACAAATGTGAGGTAGCATTTCACTATAGTTCTTATTTGTATTTCTTTAATGATTAGTTATGATATTGATGAGTGATATTCATGGGTTTATTGGTCATATAAAAATCTTTGGAGATTATTTTAGTCTTTTACCTATTTCTAAATTGTATTGTTTGCTTTTATTGTTGCTAATTTTTTAGGATTTCTATTTGGAATATTAATATACCTTCAGATAGAGCATTTGGAAATATTTTATCCCATTCTATCATTAACTTTTTGTTTTTGTTTTTGTTTTTTGTTTGTTTGTTTGCTTTGGTGTTACTGGGGATGGAACCCAGGGGCCTTCTACCTTGGGGCTACACTCCCAGACCTATTTTATACTTTTTTATTTGGAAACAGGGTCTCTTAAGCCAGCAGAGGCTGGCTTCGAACCTGCACGATCCTCCTGTCTCAGCCTCCCAAGTGCGGGGATTACAAGCATGCACCACCACGCCTGGCTTTATCATTAACTTTTAATTCTGTTTACATTGTCTTTGGAGGTACAATATTCTTTTAATTTTTTATGAAGTTTGTTTATTCTTTTGTTGCCTGTGCCTTTGGAATCATATCCAAGAAATCACTGCCAATTTCAGTGTTGTGAAGTTTTATGACCCAGGTTTTCTTCTAAAAGTTTATAGTCTTAAGATTTACATTTAGGTCTTTTATCTATTTTGAGTTAATATTTGTATAGGTGTTAGGTAAGAGTCCAATTTTATTCTTCTTCATGTAACTATTATTTTTCAACAATATTTAGTGAAAAGATTATTATTTCCTTCACTAAATATTCTTGGAAACCTTGTTAAAAATAACTTGACCATATATGGAAGAATTTATTTCTAGGCTTTTTATTTTAGTCCACTGGTTTATATATCTGCCTTTATAGCAGTACTACACTGTTTCAATTATTGTAGCTTTATAAGGTTTGAAATCAGAAAATGTACATCTCCTAGCTGTGTTCTTTTTTGAGATTGTTTTGGTTGTTTAGAGTTCATATTTCATGTTAGGATAGATTTTTTTCTAAAAAAAAATGTGTGATAGTTTCACCTTAAAAAAAAAAGAAAGAAAGAAAAAAATATCCTCTGGTAAGAAAGAAAACAGGAAAGAAATATTGAAATGTTATCTCTACGTGATCAAAAATTTGCTATCAGACAAATGAATCTGTTATGTGAGATTATCATTGTTAATTTTGGAGAAATTGCTATAATATTAATAAAAATAAACAAAAGAAAAAAAATTGCTGGTCACTAGAAGTCGGGATTCGGCAAGTCAAACACCGGGTGAGAAACCTTCCGGGGAAGGATGTTCATGAGCAGTCGTCACGTTTGCTTGAACCGTGAATCAGTTCTCCTTCGAGGCAAGCAGGTGGCCTCTGTGCTTTGTGGTCGGCAGGAACCGGGGCCAGCATCTGTCTCTGCAGCACTGATACTCCCGCCTTGTCTCACTCACCTCTCGCCATGACTGGACAGCATTTCAGATGTTGGATTGTACAAGTAACATTGATATATTCAACCTGACTTGTGCTTGTTCGTCAGTTGATCTAGTTTTTAATTACCTTCTTCCCTTTGTGTTCCCAAAAGAGTTATAAAAATTAAAAAAAAAAACCCAAGGGGGAGCAGATGGGAAACTATGTGGAATGTAGTCAGTGTTCTGTTACTGTTGTTGTTGAACTAAGGGTTGAACTCAGAAGCATTCTACCTCTGACCTACTACCCAAGCCCTATTTTTTTATTTTTTTATTTTTATTTTATTTTATTTTTTTTTTTGCGGATCTGGGGTTGGAACCCAGGGGCATTCAACCTCTGAGCTACACCCCTGCCCTATTTTTTATTTATTTTGAAACCAGGTCTCACTGAGTTGCAGAGGGCCTCACTAAGTAGCTGAGGCTGTCCGTGAACCACGATCCTCCTGTCTCAGCCTCCCAAGTATGGGGATTACAGGAATGTGTTACCACACCTGGCCATATTGTCTTAACAGTCATAGCTGAGATTGAATGAAATAATCTTGTGCTCACGTGGATTTTACATAAACACAGGGACAAGTTGTGCAGATGCCCCTAGCCCAGGGTTCCTCTGATTTGTGTCTCCCCACCCCTCTTCCTTCCAACACTAGGCACTGATTGGCAGGCATGACAGTTCTCCTGTAACTCTGAGAATGAAGAAAGAAATATACAACTTTATTCTTGACTTTGCACTTTCCTGCCAACCACATCCACTCTCCTAGGCATCTTCTTCCGACACACGCCATTCCTCTATGGTCAGGGAAGAAGAGCGGCAAATGCTGCCAGTGGTGGCGGCACACGCCTGTGATCCCAGCACTTGGGAGGCTGAGACAGGAGTGCAGGTTTGATGCCAGCCTCAACAACAGGATATTAAAACAATTATTAAAGAAATTTAAAAGAATTTAGCATAAAAGAAACATTAGCAGCTAGCTGGGGCTGCAGACTCTCAAGTCAATTGTCAAAGCTGTGCGCCCTTCCGGTCAGCCAGGCCCTTTTTATGAAGGAAAAATCATAAAACCCTTAACTATATTTGATCTATATTGATTTGGCTGAGCCCCCTTAACTGAGACAGGTGTCAGTTTGGGGTTGGCTATCTCCCTAACATCCCTATCTGGAAACCAGTTTGTCTTGGTAGGTTTCCCCAGGGGAGGGGTCACACTTTGTACTGAGCAGTTTACCTGTGGTTTATCCAGAGAAAAAAGAGAGGAGGGAGAGTGGTGATTACATTCTAGGGGTGGTTACCTTACAGTCTAGTCCAGCAGGCATAGGTTAAACGGTTACAATTTTAGGAAAACAGTGCAAAGGTTAACAGCGCGTACATACATTCCAGAGTAAGGGCACTGCGTTGTGACAAGATGGAGTCTATACAAGATGGAGTCACCTTGGCCCTTCAGTTGAAATTCTTTTTGCCATGGAAGCCAAGGACCCCAAGGGTTCCCAGGTAAATTCTCTTTTCCAAACCAGGAAACTAACTGGGGAACTCCTTAGGACTCCCCACAGAATCACCGTGCTTTCCTGTGACAGAGTTACCTCCTCACACCAAGTTACGGGGTTACGGGCCTGCGCCACCTTGCCTCACTAGACAGAGAGAAGTCAGCTTTTGGTAAGAGGAATGTACCTATAGAAAGAAAATCACTACTTCATAGATTTGTCATGGAGACTTTGTAATTTTTATTTAACAGAGAGATAATAGCCAAACCTGCAAATAGGCCAAGTGCTGGCCAGCATAAGGAAGTCCTCTCTGCTCTGACCTTTAGAAGAGAGCTGCTCTAACTGATAGGTTCTTGCCTCCCCTGATTCTGTTATTTACACCTACGCCTATTCACAGACCCCCTTGCACAGCACAGCTCTGATCCATGTTTCCTTGCTTAGGTAAACTCTGCTAAATTTTTTAGTAATTTGCGGGGGGGGGGGTTTCCTGGGGATTGAACTTGGGAGCATTTGACCTCTGAGCAACACCCCACCCTTTGTATTTCTTTATTTTTTGGCACTGGGAATTGAACCTAGGGGGTGTTCTATCTCTGAGCCCTATTTTATTTTTTATTTTGAATCAGGGTCTTGCTAAGTTGCTGAGGGTCACACTAAATTGCTGAGACTGGCCTCAAATCTGTGATCCTTCTGACTCAGCCTCCCATGTACTAGGATTACAGGTGTGCACCACCACACCCAGTTTTAGTTTTTATTTTGAAACAGGACTTCACTAAGTTACTGAGAGTGTCACCAAATTGCTGAGGTTGGTCTCAAACCTCTGATCCTCCTGTCTTAGTCTCTGAAGTACTAGGATTGGAGCCATGCATCACTGAACCTGGCTAAACTCTGTTAAATATATTTTGTCTGAAGTTTCTCTTTTATCTGGAAGAAGCTTTACTGTGAGTGAGATTCAGTGAGCTTTTCACTAAATGGAAGAGGCAGGGAATCACACCCTCGATTGTCGGGAATGGTAAGAGGAAGAGCCAGAGGATGAGCCTAGGACTGGAGAGTTGGAGACACTAGTTAGTTAATTACTTACTTATTTATTTTGTGGCAAGGTGGATTGAACACAGGGGCCTTCTACCTCCGACATACACCCCAGCCCTGTTTTATTTTTATTTGGAAACAGGATCTGACTAGATTGATTAGAGTGTCATTACTTGCTAAGATTGTCCTCGAACCTCAGTCTGCCTGTCTCAGCCTCCCAAGTACTGGGGTTAGAGATGTGTGCCAACACATCAGATAGAATTGTTTTAACCGATTACCTTCTTTTTTTTTTTTAACAGGTCTGGGGATGGAACCCAGGGGCATTTGACCTCCAAGCTATACCCCCTGCCCTATTTTTTAATTCTTTATTTTGAAACTGGGTCTTACTGAGTTGTGGAAGGCCTCACTAAGTAGCTGAGACTGTCTGCGAACCGCGATCCTCCTGTCTCAACCTCCCGAATGCTGGGATTACAAGCGTGCGCCACCACGCCCAGCTTTAACCGATTAGTTCTCACAGGACTTGAGGAAGCCACAAACCAGCCTTGCAATGATGGACTCCTGCTCTCAGCAGGTGTGACAGAGGGTGGAGCGTGCAGTCTCACCCATTCTAGCTCCTGCGCCTGCAGTGAGTAGGCAGGCTCCCCGAGGCTCCTGCAGGGCCAGGCATGCGCTGCGACTCACCCTGCCTCTGCCAGGACCCTTCTTTCTTCCTCCTCTTCATCTGGCCCAATGGCAGATCTTCCAGGATGCTCTGATCACATGGCTCCTAAATCATGGCCATGATCCTCACTCCTCTTGTATGGAATGTTTGTAAAGAAAACTTTGAGGTTTGTTAACAAAGTCTTTGAGCAAGAAAAAGGTGTACAACCAAGCAGTATGGCAAACCAAAGCTGGGTTTAGAATGCCCCACTAACGCCCGTGCAAGGTCTATTTGTAGCCAGGGAAGAGGAAGTCACCTACAGCAACAGCCCGATTGGCTGAAGCTCCTCTGCTATGATTGGCTGAGACTTGGTTGGTTACCAGAGTGTACGCTTAGGTTAGGTTGTGATTTATTATGTACTTCTGTGTATGGAGAGTGCTGTGGGTAAAACTTTATCACCCAGACTTAGAGACAGGCATAGGGAAAACTTAGTTTGACAGGAGTTACCAGTCCTTTCTTTCTTTCTTTCTTTTTTTGCTGGTACTGAGGGTGGAACCCAGAGGCTTTCTACCTCCAGGCTATACTCCCAGACCTTTTTTATATTTTATTTGGAAACAGGGTCTCACTGAGTTGCTGAGAGCCTCACTAAGTAGCTGAGGCTGGCTTCGAACCCGTGCGATCCTCCTGTCTCAGCCTCCCAAGCGTGGGGATCACAAGCGTGTACCACCACCCCCGGCTGGAGTTACCAGTTCTGGCGGTCAGTGTTCTAGCCCCAGCACCTTCTCAGGACCAACAATGAAGAGCTGCCTCTGTCCCAGACAGGCCACAATTTCATCAGGAATCACACCTTAGGGCTTCTTGGTCAGCATGGCTATAAATCCACAGCTTCAGGTGTGGGGGAGCGGGCGTGACCCTAACCCTACTGAGGATCAACATGTCATTATTACCCACGCGTGGGGCCCTGAGCTGCTCCAGTTCAATGGAGCTGCTTGATCAGGAGCAACTGTGACGGCTGCCATCAAAGAGCATCCTGTTCACAAGGCGCCTGGTGGTCATCAAACGCATCTGCTGTGTTATCTATCTTCTGCTGCTATTAAAAAAAAAAAAAAAAAACAGGCCGGGCGTGGTGGCACACACTTGTAATCCCAGCGCTTGGGAGGCTGAGACAGGAGGATCGCGCAGGTTCAAAGCCAGCCTCAGCTACTTAGTGAGGCTCCCAGCAACTTAGTGAGACCCTGTTTCCAAAGAAAATATAAAATAGGTCTGGGAGTATAGCCCGGAGGTAGAAAGTCCCTGGGTTCTACCCCCAGTGCCACACACACACACACACACACACACACACACACACACACACACACCTAAAGCCAGGCAAAGTGGCACACACTTGTAATCCCAGCATTTGGGAGGCTGAGACAGGAGGATCGCAGTTCACCGGCAGCCTCAGCTACTTAGTGAGGCCCTTTGCAACTCAGTGAGACCATTCCAAAATAAAGAATAAAAAATAGAGCTAGGAGTGTAGCTTGAACATAGAATGCCCCTGGGTTCCATCTCCAGTCACACACACACACACACACACACACACACACACACTAAACTAATTAAATAAATAAACACCTGAAGCCAGGCATAGTGGCACATGTTTGTAATCCTAGTACTTGGGAGGCTGAGACAGGAGGATTGTACCAGTATTGGGAATGGCCTAGGAAGATTTGAGAAAGCTGTGATTATTAATATATTTCAGAAATTGCGTGAGGGGCAAATCTGTGCAAGGACTTGGTTTCTGCCTAAAAGCAGGCAACTATTCCAATGTAAATTAACATAGCTAAAAGTAATTAACAAGTCAATAGGAGAAGAGAACTAGGCCTTTCTCTATCTAAAGACAGATCTACATGATTAGATAAGCTGGCTAATGGTAGAAGGGGTCTACCTTCATGAAAGGAGACCTTCATGAAAGGAGCCATCTTGCCACACCTTGCTGGGGGAGGTTCCTTACAGGGTAAGGGGAGTACCTTACAGGGACGTTCATTACGTCAGAATTATGTAAACAAGATGAAGGTCATGGGTATAAAAAGTCCTGTCTACGTGTGATCCCTTTGGTGTATTCATTCAAGTCCCCCCTCCATGCCAGTCTGATATGGAGCTGTACCTATCCTCTGTATTTCTATCTTTCTAATAAACTTCTTTAAATCTTCAGCAAGTGTTTGAGCTATGAATACTTATCCTTAGCTCAGAACAAGAACCCGCGGCTTTTTACTGTTTTTGGTCGTTTTGGGTTTTGTTGTGGTTTGAGGGAAGTTGTGTCCAGGACCCGAACAGGGGTCCCCGGGACCAGTTTCCCCACAACCATACTCTCCCAATCCGTAACAAGGATCACAGGTTCAAGGCCAGCCTCAGCTATTTAGTAAGGCCTCCTGCAACTTAGTGACACCCTGTTTCAAAATAAAATGGGGCTGGGGGTGTAGCTCAGAGGTGAAATGCCCTAGGGTTCCATCCCCAGTACAGCAACAAAACAAAACAAAAAACCACCTAAAGCTGGTGTGGTGATACTTGCCTGAAATCTCAGTACTTGGGAGGCTGAGAACAAGGATCACAGGTTCAAGGCCAGCCTCAAAGCTAGTGAGATCATATTTCAAAATAAAAAAGACAAAGGGCTGGGAGTGTAGTTCAGAGGTAGAATGCCCTTGGTTTGAGCCTCCGTGCCTGAATGGTGGGTGAGTGTGGGGAGGCCACATTGAGAGAGGAGGGGGAGAGAGACCAGAGAGGGGCAGCCTTGGTGGTTGTTTTTTCCTTGTACTGGGGATTGAACCCAGGGTATTCTACCTGATGTAGGATAGAAGAAATAAAATAAAAAGGTAGAAAGAAGACATATAGGAGAACAAGAAAAAGTTAACTTTAATATTGAAGTTTCTGTTGACCATCTTTAGGGAGGTGTCTGTAGATAGACAACAGAGGCCGCCACAAGAGGGATATCCTTGGGCTCAACTCAAGAGCAATCTCTTCAGCTGTCCTCGGGCAGTTTCCACCATATGGCATCTACTGATAAGATCAAGCCTAGATAAGAAGGTCAGGCCTAGAGGACCACACACCCTCAGCCACCCTCAGGCACCTGGTGACTCAGATCATCCTCACCCTCCTCCTCCTGCCCACCCCTCACGAAGCCCCCCCATAAACAAGAGCCCTCTCTCCTAAAGGGTCCCGCTCACTTTTGGGGTGGCCCGTGTTCTCCCGCGTCATGATTCCTCAGCTCAGGATCCTCGGCTCACCTGATGGAAAAAGAATTCGGTATGAGCCAATCTGACAAAAGTTTATTGAGGAAAGCAGAGAATGCACATTTACGGGAGGATGGGGGCCACCCAAGGGTCAGAGAAGCCCTTTGGGAACACAGAGCTTTTCTTTATAGGAGCTTTCATGGGGTTTACGCTGAGGGTGCCATCTATCCCACAGGCACAGGTGACTTAGGGGTTCTCCGTCCTGACCCTCACTGTATCTGAGGCAGGCGTCTTTTACTCTCGTGGTGGTCACCAAGGAGATTCCCGTTCATCAGACACCTCCCTGAGGAAGGTCCACAGTGCTCCGGGTCACTTATAAAATCCTCAGGGACTTTGGGGCCCACCAGGCCTTGTCACAGGCTTCCACATTTTATTTTGAAATATGGTCTCACTAGCTGAGGCTGGCCTTCTTCTAAAGCCACTTTCCTTGTCTGCCCTCAGGCCTTCTTTCTGTTTATTTCATTTCTTCCACATCGCCTGGAATGTTTTTATCCCCACTTTCATAAGTAAATCTCGGTGTCTCTGACTGGTGCACACTCAAGTTCTTTTTGTGTAAGCCAAGGGCTCTCCCATCAGCCCTGAGCTGAAGAATCAACCCTTCCCCGTGACATACCTTTGAGCTATTCCACCAGCCCTTTGGCTAAGTTGCTGAGGGTTTTGCTAAGTTGGTTAGTGTTAGAAATTAATTTTCATGGTGTTGTAAGCAAAGACATGTGTGACCATGGCTCAGCAAGGGGTTCCTACTTTTCGCAGCAGGCTGTGCTTCCAACCAGAGCCAGGTAAGCAAACGCAGTGGGTGGAAAGCCCACCCACTTTTTAATCCTGGCACAGATTTCTGCACTGTGCTCCTGTTGGTGGGAGTGTGGTCTCACAGTCTTACATGACTGGCTAATTTATCTAGAACGAGATGCCAGGGGAGGGGGCTGGCATTTGCAAATTTTAGGAAATGGAAACTCACAAACAGGACCTCATATGAGGTTATAAAATGGTGGTTTTACAAAATGGAGTTACTTTAAATTAAGCTAATCCTTTGATTAAAAAAAAAAGAATTTTATTCTGACACAAGGGTGGCCTTAAACTGCAATCCTCCAGTCTCAGTCTCCTGAGTCCTGGGATTCTAGGTGTTTACCACCATGGGCCACTCCAGTCTTGCTGCTTTTATAACAAGCCTCTCTTGAGAACGAACCAGAATCCCATGAGCACCCTTCTCCCTTAGCTCCATTCCAGCTTGGCTCCCTAACGACATTACTTCTTGTTGCAGGGGATAGGTTGGGGGGGGGGAAAGGTGTGTGGTGTGAAATAATCCCCCCACCACCCCCAGACACACAGAGACAAACAGAAAAACCGTGGATTCTTGTCCTAAGCTAAGAATAAGTATTCATCGCTTGGACAGCTGCTGCAGATTTAAAGAAGTTTATTAAAAGATAGAAATATAGAGATAGTCACAGCCCTGTGCCGGAGGAGACACAGGGGGGCAATTCGAACGAAAATGCCAACAAATTCCAGTTTCCTGAATTTTTATATTGTCTAAGTCCAGCAGGTCCCTTTGATTTTTGGAGATCATGTTACACCTTATCGCCAGCCCCGGCTCTGCTTCTGTTATCTCTCCAGCTGGGTTTATGGCCTGAAAGGGGGAGACATCTCTGTCTCCAAACACAGGCCTAGATTTATGGCCTGAGAGGGGGAGACATCTCTGTCTCCAAACACAGGCTTTTACATTTCTTCCCCCACAATGTGTTAAATTGTTCTTAGGAATGCAAGGACATGTTGGCTTTCTTAGTAAAGACGATATGTTTCAAGGTTGGACATCTTTCCCAGGACTGATACATTAATACTTTTTAAACTCTCTTCCCAATACCAGTACACTTCTGACTAGGCTGTTAAGTTGGGTCCTGCACTCATGTGACTTTGTGTCACATGACCTCTGCAGGGCAAGGGAGGGGCTGAAACCCCCGCGAGAATTGGGCATTCCCGCGAGTAAACCCTCATCTCGCGAGATGCATGCCTTTAAAAGGAGAGCCCGCGTCCTCAAGCTTCGGACAGGCGCGCGGGCCCCATGGTGCCTCGCCCTGATCCCCGGGAGAGCCGTGCCATTAAAACTTTACATGCCACGTGTACCGGACCTCTCTCGTGTTTTTCACACTCCGCCGTATGCACATTATTTTTATTTTACTCGCATTTAATTTTTTATTTTACTTATCATTTGGTGCCGAACCGGGAGAACTCTTGGGTCCCTCCCCATTTTTTTTTCATTTTTTTTTCTGTTTTCTCTTTTTATTTTTACTCTCTTTTTGAGCCCCGGACTCTCCAACCCGCCAGCAGCTCGACTGTGAGGTCCCACACCAGCGCTCCGCTTGCAGGCGTTGCTCCCGCCACTGCCGCCGCTGCCGCCCCGTGCCTGCGTGGACTACCTCCTGCACGGGCCAGGACCTCTGCCTGCCGCTTGGACCTCCTAAAACCGCCGTTCCCGCCTGCCCGCGCCGCCCGCCGCTGGAATGGGACCGCACCGCCCGCGGACTGCGCCACGCCGTGCACCTATGTCTTCTCTGCGCCTGGCATTGCTTAGACCCGCCTGCCGGGGCCGCCTGCCTCCTCCATCTAGGCGGCCGCCACTCTGCTAAACAGCCCCCAGCCCGCCAAGTCCAGCCCGCGCTCCAGCTGGTTCCTCCACTTGGACTCGCGCCCTGGCGCCCTTCACCCTGTGCCTGCCCACCCCTGCTGCCTGGGCCTGGCCATTCCGGTAAGCAGCCACATGGAATTACTGGGGGGGGGGGATCGCCAGCTTTGGCCCGCCATCTTGGACACGTGAAATCACTGGGGGGCCGCCATCTTGGCCCCACCATCTTTAACCCCTCCCACCTCATGGCCTCACTGGAGGCCTCGCCATCCTTAACCCCTCCCACCTCATGGCCTCACTGGAGGCCTCGCCATCCTTAACCCCTCCCACCTCATGGCCTCACTGGAGGCCTCGCCATCTTTAACCCCTCCCACCTCATGGCCTCACTGGAGGCCTCACAATCTTTAATCCCTCCCCCTTTCCACTCCTAACCAATCCTAGGAGTCGGCGGCCATCTTTCCGGCCCGAGCCAGGCAGCTTGGCACTTGCTCTGCCTGCCAACCACCTGCGCGGGCCAGGACCTCTGCCTGCCGCTTGTACCTCCTAAAGCACCGTTCCAGCTTGGTTCTCCGGTCACCGCCGGGACCTCTGGCCGGTTTGCCCCACCCGCCCCGAGCCAGGCTCACTGGCGGTGCTCCTCGGGGCCCAGCCTCAGCGTCTGGCATGTGCCTGGAAGCCATTTTGTCTCCACGCCGCGGGCCCGGCAAGCCATGCCGCCTGCGCACCCCCACTGATCCCACCTGCGCCAGCCGCCAGTGCCGTCCACACCAGCCACCGGCATCCACGCGCCCCGGCTCCACCACGCTCCCAGCAGCTTCTCAGCGCTTCTGTCGCAGCCAGCGCTGGCTGGCAACACTTCACTCCGGTAAACTGCCTCCTTCCCTTGGTTAGCGGGTTCCGGACTTGGGTCTCCCGGTCCACTGGGACCTAAAAATCCAAGCGCTTGGTGACCCATTGTCCCCCGGTCCACTGGGACCACGCTGCGGATGACCAGGTCATCCTCCGGTTTTGAGAAGGAATGAAGACGTTCTTCCCTATCTCTTAACCTCTGTTTCCGAACGATTGAGCAGGGAAATCGGGGACGCCCATTTCCTGTTCTTCGTTTCCGCCCGCGAACCAATTATGGGGAGTCGAACCTTTATACTAGCAGATGCCCTGAGAGCCTGTCTGCCTTGATACGAGTTGGGAAATAGGTTGCGGTGGCCCAGGAATAGTTAGGAACTTTTATAAGCGGTCTGGTATCCTTCCAAATGCTCTCCCCCATCAGCTTCCATTTATTTTCCCGCCAGCTGCCATTTTGTGATGGCGCATAGTCACTGCCTGGTGATGTCACAGTCGCCATCTTGGCCCGCGCCAGACTGCAATTTTGCTGGGCGGCCCGCGTGGGCGCGCCCTAGGTGCTGTGGGAAACTCCGGGGCTGGGGCGACACCCTCTGCCCGTGGGGAGTCTGCGTTGCCATTCTTGCCAGACACCAGCCCCGGGACGCGCTCTTTGTGAGTATAGGTCCGTCACAGCTGACAGAACCTTAACATAGTATCTAAGTTTTAATTCCAGAGAGAAACAGGCGGAGATGGAGCATACACTCTTGACTTTGCCAAAAAGCAGATCCCTGGTAGCTGCCCTTTGGCTGGCGGTGGCGGCTCAGCCCTCTGGAGCGCCACCTAGGTGTGGAGGACTGCAACAACAACTACCTCCAGGAGCCTGCCTCAAGTGGGGCAAAGCCACGCCTACCAATCAGACTGCTCGGCGTGTGGCCAGGAGGGCCACTGGAACAGTGCCCTTGGAAAAGGGTGAGCCCCAGGTGCCTCAACACAGGGGGAGCACCTTTCCAGACCAGGCCCCGCCGCTGGCCCTACTCAGCCTGGCTGAAGACTGATGGCTCCTGGATCCCTCAACCTCCATCCTCTTTGCCAGCTCAGGGTAGCTCTCCAGGTACTGAGTAAGCCAGTCTCCTTTTTGGTCGCCTGCTCAATCTCATGATTTGTTTTTTTCTTTAATAGCCCTTGCCTGTTCAAGCCTCCTCAAGCGCACATCACTAAGCTGTCCAGGGTAACCTCCAATTCGCACTGCAGCTATGCACCCACCTGCACCCCCTTCTGGGGGACTGGACTCCCAACTCCTCCCGGCCTGGGGCCCCTGACAACGCCCCTTGACAGCAGGAAGAAGCTAGAGGGTCCAATCGTCATCCATTATCCCTACCATCAAAAGGCCGGAATGTTAAGTTGGGTCCTGCACTCATGTGACTTTGTGTCACATGACCTCTGCAGGGCAAGGGAGGGGCTGAAACCCCCGCGAGAATTGGGCATTCCCGCGAGTAAACCCCCATCTCGCGAGATGCATGCCTTTAAAAGGAGAGCCCGCGTCCTCTAGCTTCGGACAGGCGCGCAGGCCCCACGGTGCCTCGCCCTGATCCCCGGGAGAGCCGTGCCATTAAAACTTTACATGCCACGTGTACCGGACCTCTCTCGTGTTTTTCACACTCCGCCGTACGCACATTATTTTTATTTTACTCGCATTTAATTTTTTATTTTACTTATCAGGAAGCCCACCCACTTTTTAATCCTGGCACAGATTTCTGCACTGTGCTCCTGTTGGTGGGAGCGTGGTCTCACAGTCTTACATGACTGGCTAATTTATCTAGAACGAGATGCCAGGGGAGGGGGCTGGCATTTGCAAATTTTAGGAAATGGAAACTCACAAACAGGACCTCATATGAGGTTATAAAATGGTGGTTTTACAAAATGGAGTTACTTTAAATTAAGCTAATCCTTTGATTAAAAAAAAAAGAATTTTATTCTGACACAAGGGTGGCCTTAAACTGCAATCCTCCAGTCTCAGTCTCCTGAGTCCTGGGATTCTAGGTGTTTACCACCACGGGCCACTCCAGTCTTGCTGCTTTTATAACAAGCCTCTCTTGAGAACGAACCAGAATCCCATGAGCACCCTTCTCCCTTAGCTCCATTCCAGCTTGGCTCCCTAACGACATTACTTCTTGTTGCAGGGGATAGGTTGGGGGGGGAAAGGTGTGTGGTGTGAAATAATCCCCCCACCACCCCCAGACACACAGAGACAAACAGAAAAACCGTGGATTCTTGTCCTAAGCTAAGAATAAGTATTCATCGCTTGGACAGCTGCTGCAGATTTAAAGAAGTTTATTAAAAGATAGAAATATAGAGATAGTCACAGCCCTGTGCCGGAGGAGACACAGGGGGGCAATTCGAACGAAAATGCCAACAAATTCCAGTTTCCTGAATTTTTATATTGTCTAAGTCCAGCAGGTCCCTTTGATTTTTGGAGATCATGTTACACCTTATCGCCAGCCCCAGCTCTGCTTCTGTTATCTCTCCAGCTGGGTTTATGGCCTGAAAGGGGGAGACATCTCTGTCTCCAAACACAGGCCTAGATTTATGGCCTGAGAGGGGGAGACATCTCTGTCTCCAAACACAGGCTTTTACATTTCTTCCCCCACAATGTGTTAAATTGTTCTTAGGAATGCAAGGACATGTTGGCTAACCCTGGCTTTCTTAGTAAAGACGATATGTTTCAAGGTTGGACATCTTTCCCAGGACTGATACATTAATACTTTTTAAACTCTCTTCCCAATACCAGTACACTTCTGACTAGGCCTGACCTTGAAAAAGTTCTCTCAACTCTTAACATCCCGATGCTGCGACCAGTCTTCTAACACAGGAGCCTTTGACAGACACATTCAGGCCACAGCACCCACCTGGAGGTTGGTTACTCACGTGCTTGGGGTATATATTGGATACCGAATACTTTTTACTGTGTTGAATAATTCTGTAATAAATATAACTAGTTCCATAGGAACCCCAAGGGTAGGTTTCCAATGCCAGTGGGGTGAATATACTGTAGTCCAATTTAGGTTTCGTCTCCACCAATGCCTTGGGTAACTCTTACGTCCTCCTCTATGAGGAAGTCTAGGCCACAAATATATTTGCCTGGGGGGCAGAAATCCTTTCCCCCAAATAGGAGCAGGAATCCTGAGTTAAAAGAGAGAGAAGCCCAGCATATGCTAAGGCTTTTAGTGTGTTAATTTGTGCTTCATCCGTTTGATATGGGAAGACATATATATTTGCGTGTGTATGTATATATGTATGTGTACCAGTATTGGGAATGGCCTAGGAAGATTTGAGAAAGCTCTGATTATTAATATTTTCCAAAAATTGGGTGAGGGGCAAATCTGTGAAAGGACTTGGTTTCTGCCTAGAAGCAGGCAGCTACTCCAATGTAAATTAACCTAGCTAAAAGTAATTAGCAAGTCTATAGGAGAGGGGAACTAGGACTTCCCCATCCTCATTCTGAAGACAGGGTTACATGATAATTGAATAATCCAGCTAGGATGGGAGGAGGGGTCCTTCGTGAAAGGAGACACCTTGCCACGCCTTGCTGGGGGAGGAACCTCACAGGGACTACCTCAGAATTACGTAAACAAGATGGAGGTCATGGGTATAAAAGGTCTGGTCCACGTGCTGTATCTTGGGTGGGGCATTCATTTGAACCCCCCCCCCCCATACCATTCTGGCATGGGGCTGTAACTATCTTCTGTATTTCTATCTTTTTAATAAACTTCTTTAAATTTTCAGCAAGAGTCCGGCCTAATGTGTTTTTACCCTTAGCTCAGGACAAGCATCCGCAGTTTTTCTGTTTTGGGGTTTTTTTGTGTTTTGAGGGAAATTGTGTCCGGAACCCTAACAGGGGTCCTCGGAGACAGTTTCCCCAAAACCATATCATCTCACACCGTAACAGTTATGTACATACACACATACATAGATGTGTATATGTGCGCGCTCTCTTAGTCTCCAGCAGTTGAGTGTGGTTGTAAAAAAATTAACCATAGCTGGGTATGGTGGTACATGCCTGTAATCCCAGTACTTGGGAGCCTGAGACAGGAGGATTGTAGGTTTGAGGCCAGCCTCAGCAACTTGTGAGGCTCTCTGCAAGTTACTGAGACCCTGTTTCAAAATAAAGAATAAAAATAGGATAAACAATAGGATAAAATAAAGAATAAAATAAGGCTTGGGTTGTAGCTCAGAGGTACAATCCCCAGTACCACACACACACACACACACACACACACACACACACACACACTTGCCTATATATTTGTATTTCTAAAAATATTTGGTTAGCAAGTTGGAGGAAAGGTGGGCTGCTTGAGAAGTTGGGTCAACGCAGCTCTGTCCTTTGGAGATTCACAAAATAACAAGAACTCTATTTTTCAAACTTTTTTTTTTTGAACCCAGGCGCATTCTACTTCTGAGCTACATCCCCCAGCACTATTTTTATTCTTTCTTTCTTTCTTTCTTTCTTTCTTTCTTTCTTTCTTTCTTTCTTTCTTTCTTTCTATTTTTTTGGCGGGTCTAGAGATGGAACCCAGGGGCATTCGACCTCTGAGCTACACCCCCAGCCCTATTTTTTATTCTTTATTTTGAAACAGGGTCTCACTGAGTAGCTGAGGGCCTCACTAAGTAGCTGAGGCTGTCCGCGAACCCCGATCCTCCTGTCTCAGCCTCCCGAATGCTGGGATTACAAGCATGTGCCACCATGCCTGGCTCCTTTATTCTTTATTTTGAAACAGAGTCTCACTAATGTTTGGAGGGCTTCACTAAGTAGCTGAGACTGGTTCCAAACCTGCGACCCTCCCATTTAAGCTTCTTAGCCAAGTACTGGGAATACAAGCATATGCCACCATGCCCCACTTTCTATTAAGTTTTGCAAAACAAAACAAAACAAAAAGCTACTTTTTTTTTCTTTTTTGTTGTACTGAGCATTGGACCCAGGGGCATTCTACCTCTGATATACACCCTCAGTCCTATTTATTTTTTATTTTGAAATAGGATCGATCTAAGTTAGCCACATGTTAACCTTGAACCTGCAATCCGTCTGTCTCAGCCTCCTAAGTACTGGGATTATAGGCCTGCTCTATAATGCCTGGCTCAAAAATGACTTTATTTTTAAGGGACGCTTGCTGAATCATTTTTTATTTATTTTTTTTATTTTTTGGTGGTACTGGGGGTAAAACTCAGAGGCTTTCTACCTCTGGGCTATACTCCCAGACCTTTTTAAAAAAAAAATATATATATTATTTGGAAACAGGGTCTCAGTAAGTTGCTGAGGCTGGCCTCGAACCTGTGCAATCCTCCTGCCTCCCAAGCGCGGGGATTACAAGCGTGCGCCACCACGCCCGGCTTTTGCTGAATCATTTAAAGTCCACAGTCCTAGCTGGGCACTGTGGCACACACCTGTAATCCCAGTACTTGGGAGGCTAAGACAGGAGGATTGCAGGTTCTAGGCCAGCCTCAGCAAGTAGTGAGATTCTCATCAACCTAGCGAGAACATGCTTAAAAAAAAAAATAAAAAAAAATCCGAGCGTGGTGGCACACGCTTGCAATCCCGGCAAGTGAGAGGCTGAGACAGGAGGGTCTGGGTTCACAGTCAGCCTCACTAAGTTGCCGATGTAGTCCTCAAGCCTGAGATCCTCCCACCTCAACTTCCCAAGTACTGGGATTACAAGCATGTGCCACCATGCCTGGCTCAAAAAAAGGCATTTTTGTAAACCATAATAAAGCTGAAATTTTTAACAATGATTGAATTCTATTCTCCAATATATGCAAATTACACATATAGAGGCCCTCAATTATTCCTCAAGTTCATAGCTTTTTCCTTTGACCCAATGTTGGGTAAAGGTCAGTCGATGGATTTGGTGATGACCAATCCCCACCTTTTTTGCATTATTCCTGATAATGAGTTTTTTTTTTTTTTTTTTGGTGCTGGGTGTGGAACCCAAGGGGCATTCTACCTGCTAGATAGAGCCCAGCCCTATTTTTTTTATTCTATATTTTGAAACAGGGTCTCACTAAGTACTACGAAGAGCTGGCATTTCCAACTTACCCGACAGGCAAAGGGGTTTTCCCCACTATAAATTCTCTGTTGATTGATGTGACATCTGAATCTAAGCTTTCCCACATTCACAGGACTTCTCTCCAAGAATTTTTTTCTTTTCTTTTTCTTTTTTATGGTACTGGGGATGGAACCCAGGGGCATTCTACCTCCAAGCTACATGCCCAGCCATATTTTTTATTCTTTATTTTGAAACAGGGTCTATGTTGCAAAGGGTTGCACTAAGTAGCTGAGGCTGTCCTTGAACTGTGATCCTCCTAGCTCAGCTTCCCTGGGATTACAAGCCCGTGCCACCACGCCCAGCTGATAATGAGTTTGTGTCTATTTTACAGAATGTCTTTTGGTCTGGATTTGTCTGGTATTTTCCCCCAGTTTGATGAGACTGATTTTTTTTTCTTTTCTCTGCGATACTAGGGATGGAATCCGGGGGCGTTCTGCCTCCAAGGTACACCCCTAGTCCTGTTTTTTATTCTTTATTTTGAAACAGGGTCTCACTAAGTTGCAGAGGCCCAAGTAGCTGAGGCTGGCTGTGAACCTGCAATCCTCCAGTCTCAGCCTCCCAAGTACTGGGATTAGCCACCACGCCCGGCTTGATGACAGTGATTTTTAAACTTGTTTTGGCAGGTATACATAGGTGATATAAACGACTGGACACGCAGAACTGTGGAGTGTGGTTCCTTCTGGTACTGGGTTGTGTGATGCTTCTTTCTTTCTTTTATTTATTTATTTATTATTTATTGTGGGTCTGGGGATGGAACCCAGGGGCATTCAACCTCCGAGCTACACCCCCTGCCCTATTTTTATTCTTTATTTTGAAACAGGGTCTCACTAAGCTGCAGAGGGCCTCACTAAGTAGCTGAGGCTGTCCGTGAACCGCGATCCTCTGGTTTCAGCCTCCCGAATGTTGGGATGACAAGCGTGCCCACCACGCCGGCTTGGCCTGCGAATTCTAGATTGCACCCTGCTGACCATCAGTAGCGGCAGTATTCAACCCGAGGCTGGGCTGGGAGTGGGAAACAATATTGGGCGACGCAATGTACTTTGGAGATAGTTTGTTAGTGGTCGGGGAAGGCGTTTGCTACTGAGAAAGAGGGTAGAGGCCAAGGTTGCTGTCGAACATCCTCAGGTGCCCAGGACAGTCCTCCTCCCCAAAGAACTAGATAGACGGAAATGTCCGCAATGCAAGGTGGAGAGCGCGCTCAGATCACACCATGTGGCAGCATCCCAAGCACGGGCTCAGTGGTACCAGCTCTCTTCCCATGGCCCCGGCTCCTGACCTGCCATTAACACCCAACACGCCAATGAGAGCTAACTTCTCAACACTCACCCACTGGTTTCTTCTCCGTATTTAAATTAGCCCTCTGGCTGGCCTGTGAACATCCCTTGCCCGCCAAGTATGTCGCCCGAGACAAGCACTTTAATTTATTTGGGCCGGAACCTATCAATCTGTTTTTTAAAGGTGCCAGCACAATCCCAAAGATCACCGCTAACTAACAGCTGCGCCGCAGTGTAGGGGTGCGCGACGTGCTTCCCAGTCCTATACCTATAACGTGACCTGACAGCTTGGGGGGCTTTGGTGGGGGTGGGGCTGAGCTGCCGCGGGCCCTCGAGGATCCGGGGGGACCCGCTCCGGACCGCAGGCTGGGGGGGCAGCGAGGAGAGCGCGCTGGATCCACACCCGGACCTCGCCTCCCCGTCCCGCAGGAATAAACCCCGCGCGTGACCGTCCTCTCCGTCCTCCTGCGCAGACCGGGGCTGGGGGGGGCAGCTCAGCCGAGGCTGCAGCCACGAGGGTGGACGTGCGCCCCCGGGGGTCCCTGGCTCCGGGCCTCGCAGGAGAGGTGGGTGCGGAGCCCCCCCGGGCCGCAGTGCGCCGCGCAGGCGGGCTGGCTCTCGGGCGGCCGCGGAGCAAAGGCCTCTTTAAAAAGGGGCGTCGCAGCTGAGCTGCCGCGGGCTGCGGCGCGGGGCCCACCGGTCCCGCGCACGGCCCCGCCCACGGCGCGCGCGGCAGACGGCCCGGGACACAGGCCCCGCGCCGCGCCCTCCCAGCCCGCCGCGTCCCAGCCGCGCCCGGGCGGCCCGCGCACCTGCCCCGGCCCCGCCCCGCCCCGCCCAGGTGCGCGCGGCCCCGCCCCCGCCCCCCGCGCATGCGCACTGGGCCTTCGGCGCGGGCGCCGGGGCGGCGCGGCCGTCGCAGTTCGGCGGGCGCAGTGCGCGTGCGCGGTGGCGCCGGGGGGCGGGCGGGCGGCGGCCGCGGTGAGCAGCGGGGGCGGGGAGGCGCCGTCGGGCTCGGGCTGGGCCGGCGGGAGCGCGAGCGAGCCACGGCGGAGCCGCGGGGCCTGCGGACGGCGGCCCGGGCGGCCGGCAGGTGAGCGGGCGGCGGCGGCGGCGGCGGCGGCGGCGGGCCGGGGGGGCGGCGGCGGCGGCCGCGCCTCAGGTGAGCGTCCGGGCCGGCATTGTCCGCGGGCGGCGCCCTCAGCGCCCCCTGCCGGCCGGGCGCGGCGGCGGCGGGGCCCGGGGCGGCCGGCGCGCGCTCCTTTGTTCGGCGCCCCCGCCCGGCCGCCGGCCCGCCGCCCCCGCCATCATGGCGGCGCCGGCCCCCGGCCCCTCGCGCGCTTTGTTCGCGGCCGGCGGGGGCGGGGAGCGTTGCGTAACCGGGGGGAGGGGCGGGGACCCCCGCGCGTGACCTTGGCGGGAGCGCGGCCCCGGCCCCCGCCGCGCAGCCAAGTTAGTTTCCCCCGGGCCCCCGCCTGGGCCCCGGGCGGTGTGTCACTGGGGTTCCGGGTTGGGGGAGGGCTTTCCGTCCATGTTGGAGCGCGTGTGTGTGCGTGCGTGTGTGTGCGTGTGTTTGGTTATGTAGCGTGTACGTCAGTAAGCATTCAAAGGCACGCGTAAGTGTTGGACAGGATTCCACCTGGGCGGGTGCAAAAGATGATCCCCGTGTCGAGATGGGAATGCCTCAGTAACTTTGTTCGAATTTTCTGGAAGGAACTGTGCAGTCTGGAAGGATCGAGGGAGACCACAGTCATTGCCTCCTGCATCGCTTTTGTTAGGCAGTGACAATTAAATCTGAATTTAGGGGATTATACCTCGACACACCGAACATGCTCGTGAACATTCTTAGAGGTGCTGAGATTTGGGAAAGGTCAAGCGAAATGAGGAGGTTCGCTCCAGCCTCCCTCTCTAGCCCTCAGCTTTAGTTAATAGGCAAACACCAAAAAATTGTAGTTAGTAATTTACAGAGTGTTCATTATCAGATTTGATAATTATATGTTAAGATTGCACAACACGCTTATGTCAAAGCTGGGGGCAATAGGTGCGTTTCTTATGAGAAAACTTATTTTTAATCTTAGTAACAAGTTACTGTTAATATGGGTATGAAATAATAGGTTATGCAAAAGGACCAGTATTTGCCTTCTTTCATCTCTGCCTAATTTAAGATTTTCAAAAACGTTTTTGTTGATTTTCAGAATTTCACTAGTAAATTCCACCGTCATGTCCAAGGAAGATTGGTTCCAGAATTTCTTCGGATACCAAAGTCTTCCCATGCTCAGGTCCTTTATATAAAATAGTGTAATATTTACACAGATCTCACACCTCTTTGCACATCATACATCCTTCTGTATAGTTTTAAGTCATCTCAAGATTTACATATAAAACCTAATACAATACCTCTACCCAAGAGGAGGCACAGTTCCTAGTACCACTAAACAAACCCCAGAAGACCTCAAATCCCCAATACAAGGTCAATGGGATGTAAATAGTTGTGGTCTTGTATTGTTCAGGTACAGGGACCCAAAACAGTGCATATTTAGTGCAATGTTTTCTCAGATGTTTTCTATTAGTTGAATCCCCTGATGTGGAACCACAAATACTGAAGACCTGTCTTATAATTACCAATTGCTGTTAATTACCAATTCAGAGCAAAATAACAGTATGGGGTATCAATACCTTTAAGTTTGGAAGCAGTGTTGCCTAAGGTGGCATTCTTTGTGATGCGAGTTCTTAGAGATGCTACAGAGGGGTGGGGTGAAAGGTTCCTTGATTAAGTTTGGGAAGTTAGGTTATGTCCTTTCCTTCTCCACTTAGGGTCACTGTTCATGTCACCGCATGGAGGCTCTGAGAAGTTGTACACTAGTATTGTCCATGTTTGGTCTCAGGACCCTTTTTCTTTTGTTTCTGGTGGAATATCTCTAAACACCCGTGAATTCAGTAAAAAGTGGATGTTCCCTGGAACAGCCTTTACAATATGTAGGTCATTGGCGTTATCAGAGAACAGAAATCACTATTTGATTTAAGGGTCCTCATTGACTTTATGATTCTCGAATTGAGCAACGCCACTGTAAAATAGAGTGGATTCTGGTGAGCCAAACAGAAGAGACTGGTTTCATTTATTTTTTTGTGGTACTGGGCATGGAACCCAGGGGAATTTTTACCTCTGAGCCACACCCCCCTGCCCTATTTTTTAGTTCTCTTATTTTTGAAACAGGGTCTTACTGAGTTGCTAAGTGCCTCACCAAGTAGCCGAGGCTGTCCTGAACCCATCCTCCAGTCTCCGTCTCCTGAATGCTGGGATTACAAGTTGCACAGGCTGGCCTCCCAACTCCTGGGTTCAGTGTTCCTCTGATCTCAGCCTCCTGAGTAGCTGGTACTACAGGTGCACTGCATCAGACTGAGAGGTTGGTTTAGAATAAAGAGCAGATTGGTCATTTCAGAATTACTTTCCTTGTAAGGTGGGTCCTGGGAGATAACAACAACAAAGTGATTAGTTAGCCTCAGATTTCTTCAGGTTACTTTTTTGTAAAGATTAAAATAGAGAATTGTCTTTGGGATAGAAACTGCCTGTTGTTATCTTTCCTGTTTTCTCAGAAGGCTAGATAACAACTTAGTTTCAGTTGGGTTAACTTCAGTATGAGTGACTCCATTTTGATTTTTAGTCCAACCTGTTTGGACCTAGTGCTGGAACCTACTTAAAAACAGTGGCTTCCTGTATTTTACTTAACCATGTCTTTATACTATATCTTAAATAATGGTCCCCCCTTTTTTACTGAATTGTTGTTGATGTGGTTTGCATTTGCTTCATATTTTTTGTGGGCACTATCAAACTTGGCTCCTAGGTTGATAAGAAAGTTACTAGTCTCAACTGAAAGAAATGTATAATTATAGTGTTTTCATTTTCTAGTAGTATACCTGGTTGCATGTAGAGTTACAAATTTATTGGCTTCTCTCCTTGTTAGCATCTCCTTTTTAAAATAATTTTATTAGCTGGGCGTGGTGGCGCATGCTTGTAATCCCAGCATTCGGGAGGCTGAGACAGGATGCGGTTCGCAGCCAGCTTCAGCTACTTAGTGAGGCCCTTTGCAAACTCAGAGATGCTGTTTCAAAATAAAGAATAAAAATAAGGCTGGGGGTGTAGTTCACAGGTAGAATGCCCGTGGGTTCTATCCCCAGAACGCAAAATATATAATAATAATAATAATAATAATAATAATAATAGTAATAACTTATTTCTGCACAGTTGTGAGTTTCATTGTGGCATACATGCATATCACATGATGGGGTTGGTTTTGCTACTCAGTACTTCCCCTTACTTCTCTCTACGCCTGATTCCCTTCTTTACCTAGCAGTGTACCTTCTGCTTTCATGTCTTTTTTTTCCTCTAGCTCTTACATATGAGAAAACATGGCACTGTGGTGGCACACACTTGTAATCCAGGTACATGGGAGGCTGAGAGAGACAGGAGGATCGCAGGTTGAGGACAACCTCAGCAAGTAGTGAGACTCTTGTCAATCTAGTAAGACCTGTTTCAAAGTAAAAATTAAAAAATAGGGCTGGGGTGTAGCTCCGAGGTAGGATGCCCCTGGGTTCAGTCTCCTTGTCTGTCTGTCTGTCTGTCTGTCTGTCTGTCTGTCTCTCTCTCTCTCTCTCACACACACACACACACACACACACACACACACACACACCATTGGATACTTTCTGAGTCTGGCTTATTTCACTTAACAATGTCTTCTAGGTCAATCTATGTTACAGATGACAGGATTCCATCTTTTTTATGGCTGAATAAAACTCCATTGTGTTTATGTGTCATATTTTCTTTATCTAGTTATTTATTTTATATACATATACATATACATTATGTGTGTGTATGTATATATGTATGTGTGTGTATATATATATATATATATAATATATTTAAATTTGGAAACAGGGTCTCTTAAGCCAGCAAGGCTGGCTTCGAACCCAAGCACGGGGATTACAACCATGTGCCACCACGCCCGGCCCAGTTATTTATTGATGGACACATAGACTGATTTTATAGCTTGGCAGTGGTAAAGCTAGATCATGTGGTAGTTGTCTTTAGTTTTTGAGTTTTTATTTTGAAACAGGGTCTAAGTTGTGGAGAGGGCTTAATAAGTAGCTGAGCCTGGCCATGAACCTGCAGTTCTCCTGTCTCAGACTCCCAAATACTGGGATTACAAGCATGTGCCACCATGCCCAGCCTGTCTTAGTGTTTTTGAAGAACCTCCACGTTACGGTTTTGGGGAGAGTATGGTTTGGGAAACTGTTCCCCGGGGATTCCTGCTAGGGTCCCGACACAATTTCCCCCAACCCATAACAAAATCCAAAACGACCAAAAACAGAAAATTACCGTGGGTTCTTGTTCTAAGCTAAGAATAAATATGCATAGCCTGGACCGTTGCTGAAGATTTAAAGAAGTTTATTAGAAAGATAGAAATACAGAAAATAGAAATACACCCCCATGCCAAAATGGCATGGGGGGTGACTCAAAATGAATACACCAAAGGGATCACACGTGGACTGGACTTTTATACCCATGACCTCCATCTTGTTCACGCAATCCTGTCCTAGTGAACGTCCCTGTAAGGTACCTCCCTCAGCAAGGTGTGGCAGGGTATCTCCTTTCATGAAGGTCGACCCCCTCCTACCATCTTAGCTAGCTTATCCAATCATGTAGATCTGTCTTTTGATAAAGGCCTAGTTCTCAACTAAGATCTGTCTTTAGATAGAGACAGGCCTAGTTCTCCTCTCCTATTGACTGGTTAATTGCTTTTAGCTAGGTTAATTTACATTGGAATAGTTGCCTGCTTTTAGGCAGAAACCAAGTCCTTGCACAGATTGGCCCTTCACCCAATTTTTAAAAAATATTAATAATCAGAGCTTTCTCCAATCTTCCTAGGCCATTCCCAATACTGGTACACCCCATACTGATTTTCATTAGAGGCTATACTAATTTTACATTCCCAAGTGTTTGGCAGTTCTGCCTCTGACCATCCTCACCAGCATTTATTGTTATTTGTATTCTTTTTATTTTTCCTGTGTGTGGCACTAAGGATTGAATTTAGGGGTGTTCTAGCACAGTGCTGCATCCCCAGCACCTTCTTTTAAAAAGAAAAACAAACCTTTAAAACAAAGTTTCAGCCGGGTATGTGGCGCAGGCTTGTAATCCCAGCATTTGGGAGGCTGAGAGCGGAGGATCATGGTTCCTGGACAGCCTCAGCTACTTAGTGAGGCCCTCTGTAACTCAGTGACAATGTAAAGAATTAAAATGTAAAGAATTAAAAAATAGGGTAGGGGGTGTAGCTCGGAGGGCGAATGCCCCTGGGTTCCATCCCCAGACCCGCAAAAACAACAACAAAACAGTTTGACTAAGTTGCAAAGGCTGACATTGAACCTGGGATCCTCCTTGGCCTGGAATCTGTGACCTTCCTGTCTCTGTCTTCCAAGTACTAGGATTAAAGCTCAGCTATTTGTTTTCTTGATGATTGCCTTTCTGACTGAAGTTAGATGGAATCTGTATGTAAATGCCCTCTTCCGCATACTGCAGTATTGGGGTGGAACCAAGGCTTTACCACTCTGAGGGGTCTATAAATAGCTGAGGCTGGTCAGGAACTTGGGATCCTTCTGCCTCAGCCTCCTGAGTAGCTGGGATTACAAGCCTGTGTCATCATGCATGGTTTATGTGGGTGTGATTTTCATTTCCCTGATAGTGAAAGATGGTGAACATGTTTTCAAATAACTATTGGTCCTTAGTGCTTTTTCTTTTGAGAAGTGTCTGTTCAGTTTGTTTACCCAATTATTGAATAGATTATTTGCTTTTTGGATATTGATTGTTTTGAGTTCTTTATATATTCTGAATATTAATCCTCCATCTGAAGAATAGCTGGCAAATTTTTTTCCCATTTTGTAGGTTCTTTCCGTGCCATTAATTGTTTAGTATCTTTTGTTCTAGTATGCTAGAAACACATGAAAAGTATTATTTCTGAAGAGGTAATCATGTGGATTACTTAGAAGTTGAAAATAATGCCTTCAAGCATTTCTTTTTGTGTACCTATTAGCAGAATCTCAATTTAAACTCTTATATTTATTAGGTATTTAATTAAATATGTTTTAATTCCTTTTTCCTGAAGGAGAAGTTGGAAAAAGAGAATCAACTACTTTGCCCATCTATTTTGTTTAGTTTGGAAGACATGGTATTGTGAAAAGATCATGGGCTCTGAGGGTGGCATGGCCTTTTTTTTTTTTTTTGGTGGTACTGGGGGTGGGACCCAGAGGCTTTCTACCTCCGGGCTACACTCCCAGACCTTTTTTATATTTTATTTGGAAACAGGGTCTCACTAAGTTGCTGAGAGCCTCACTGAGTAGCTGAGGCTGGCTTTGAACCCGTGCGATCCTCCTGTCTCAGCCTCCCAAGCGCGGGGATGACAAGCGTGCCCTCCACGCCCGGCTCTGGCTTAGCCTTTTAAGTCTGGATCTTTGTGGATGAACCTGAGCTTTCCTGGTACAAAGATACAGAGCTGATTTGTCACATAACTTGTGTGTGTGTGAAGCTGGGGTTGAACTCTGGGGTCTTCTATCTCTGAGCTATACTCCAAGCCCTTTTTAATTAATCAGTATTTTTTTTTTAAATGTTAAGCAATTGGTTTAGTTGTCCTTCAGTATTCAGTGAAGCTTAGTTTTAAAGTTAATCTTTACTTGGTGTGCCCACGTTTAAGGCCTTTCTTTACATTGCGTGAGTCCTTTGTAGGACAAGTCCTGTACGATTTAAGTACACAAACAGGTGTATCTTTCCATTTTGAATAGGTAAAATACACACATAGACATTGAGGGAATTTTATGCTGAAAAGTACTTGGGAGGAAAAAATGGTGCCACACCAGGGAAAGTAGAAGAGCAGGAGCCAGGCATGGTGGTGCATGCCAAAACTGGAGAGGCTGAGGCAGGAGGATTGCAGGTTCAAGACCAGCCTTGGCAACCTAGTGAGACTCTTTCAAATTAAACTAAAAAAGGTCTGGGAGTGTAGCTCAGATGTAGAATGACCCTGGTTTCAATCCCCAGTAGCAAATTACAAAAACCAAGACTGATAATAGAGTAGGAAAGAAGTTGGGAGATAGCACAGACAGCAAAAGCATGAGGAGAGTTGGAGACCAGGATTAGAGTCCCAGCTGACTTTGAGCCTGCTGTTCACCTTTGCTCCTGTCTTCCTGTTTATCCCTTAAGTGAAACCAGAAGAACGACTTTTATCAAGGATAACCTTCAGTGTGTCCAAGTGATTAATAGGGCTCCTGGCATAGGAGAGGAAAATGCCTACTGCACAGTGATGCCCGTGGTGTTTCTAGTGGTAACACCATCTATGGTTTTGTATGGCAAGTATTTCTAGAAATGGACTTTGGGCCAGATTTTAAATTCTGCAGTTCACAATGAATACAATTGGTGTTTGTTTAGTGATACTGGGGATTGAACCCAGGGTCAGTGTACCTCCGAGCTTTATCCCCCAGCCCTATTTTTTTATTTTTTATTTTTATTTTTTGTGGTGCTGGAGATTGAACCCTATTAAGGGCTATTCTATCTCCAAGATACACCCCCGTCTTATTTTTTATTGTTTATTTTGGAACAGGATCTCGCTGAGGTAGGCTGCGAACCAGAGATACTCCTGTCTCAGCCTTCCAAGTACTGGGCTTGCTTATTTATTTTGAGACAGGGTCTAAGTTGCAGAGGGACTTACTAAATAACTAAGGCTGGTCACAAACCTGCAACCTTCCTGTCTCAGCCTACCAAGTACTGGGATTACAAGTGTGTACCACCATGCCTGGCTGTGTTTATTTTAGTTTGTTTTTTGGTGGTACAGGGGATTGAACCTAGGTAGGTACATTCTACCTCTGAGCTACACCTCCAGCCCTATTTTATTTTTATTTTTGAAACAGGGTCTTGCTAGGGTGATGAGAGTCTTGCTACTCACTAAGGCTCTTCTCAAATTTGCGATCCTCCTCTCTCAGCCTCCCAAATAACTGGGATTACATGCATGCGTCATTGCACCTGGTTTGTGTTTATTTTTTAGGTTGGAGCAAAGCATTGAAGATAGAGCCAGGTTGTGTGTGTGTGTGTGTGTGTGTGTGTGTGTGTGTGTATTTGTTATTGGGGATAGAACCTAGGGACAATTTGCCTCTGAGCTATACCCCCAGTTCTATTTTATTCTTTTTTGAAACAGGGTCTTACAAAATTGCAGAGGGCCTTACAAGTTGCTGAGGCTGTCCACGAACCTGCAGACTTCCTGTCTCAGCTGTACTGGGATTATAAGTATGCACCACCACATCTGGCTTGGACCTGTTTAATTTAATTTAATTTATTTTTTTGTAATTGGAATTGAACCCAGGGGCATTCTACTTCCTAGTTACACCCCCAGCCACTTTACTTTTTATTTTGAAATAGGGTGTTGCTAAGTTGCTAAGGTTGGCCTTGAATCTCTGGTCCTCTCAACTTTCCAAGTCTGTTATTACAGGTGTGCACCACCACATCTGGCTGGCTGGACCTATTTTAGAGCAGTGTGCAAGGTGGGTTGGAAGAATTGCCAATGTGAGGACCTCTAGTCACCAGAGTAGACTGTAAGGGGAACAGATGAAGTCATTTGAGGCAAGGGGAGTTGGTCTCACATGTTCAGTGTTGGCCGGGCATGGTGTTGCAGATTGAACCCAGGGGCATTCTACCTTAGAGCTAAATCCCCAGTTCGATTTTTTATTCTTTAATTTGAAACAGGGTCTCACTAAGTTCCAGAGGCCTCACTAAGTAACTGAGACTGGCCTAGAACCTGGATCTTCCTGTCTCAGCCTCCCAAATGCTGGGATTACAATGTGTGCGCCGTCATGCCCGGCTTTATTGTTTGTTTGTTTGTTTGTTTTTGGTGGTACTGGGGGTGGAGCCCAGGGACTTTTTACTTCTGGGCTATACTCCCAGACCTATTTTATATTTTATTTGGAAACAGGGTTTCACTAAGTTGCTGAGAGCCTCACTAAGTAGCTGAGGCTGGCTGTGCGATCCTCCTGTTTCAGCCTCCCAAGCACTGGGATTACAGGTGTGCGCCACCACGCCCGGCTTCTTTCTTTTGACATGAGGAAATATTTCTTGCTCTGACACAAGATACATGAAGTTCATGTTGTGCTTTTTCTGCCAAATACTTATTAGGCATTTCAGCTCTTGTTATTGGGAAATACGGTATATTTATTTATATTTTTGCGGTACTGAGGATTTAGCCTGGGGTCACTTTACCCTTGAGCTGTACCTCAGCCTTATTTTGTTTTTTAGTTTTTGAATCTGTGTCTTGCTATATTGCCCAGGTTGTCCTTGAACTTGCGACCTTCCAGTCTTAGCCTCCCAAGTACAAGGATTACAGGTGTATGCCATCACACCTGGCAAGGACACAACTTTATAACACGGCTTCGAGGTTATACGTCATCTTCCTTTATCTGTGGTGTGTTCTAATGCCCCCAGGGGATGCCTGAAACCCCAGATAGTACTAAGCCCTGTATACGTCATGCTTCTTTCTATTTTATATACCTGTATTGGTGTTTAACTCTTATTGGACCCTGTATAACCTCCCCTGCTTGGCTGTAGATGGCTTGGTGTCGCTCCTTTCGGGGATCCTTGGCTGAAGTCTTGCCAGTGCTTCTGCTGCACTGAGTCGCCGTCATTTAGAACACCTCTCTGTTTCCCTTCACCCAGAGGCCTGGTGCCTCTCCATCTTGGCTAAGCATGGGTGCACCGAGTCGCCGTCATTTAGAACACCTCCCTGTTTCCCTCACCCAGAGGCCTGGTGCCTCTCCTTCTTGGCTAAGCACGGTGCACGGTGACTGACAGCCGCGGCTGAGGCTGACGACTAAGCCAGCGTGGCTTTTTCTTCACTATTTCATTGATAGAAATTCCATTCTTGTCCTGTCTTGGTAACCTTAGCATAGGATTTTTTTCTTCTGTCCTTAAGGCTAGAACTCTGTTCTTCCCTCAAGGAAGCATTTTATAGCTTGTTTCTGGTGTGTCTCAGTTGCCATCATCATTATCTCTGCACTTTGAGGCCATTAAGTAAAATCAATCACTTGAGCACCAGCATGGTTAATACCGGAACAGCGGACCTGACAGCCCAGGTAGCTTCCAGGTGAGTAACAGCAGGCTGGTGGTGTACAGTGCGGGTGTATTTTAGACAAAGGGCCAGTTCATGTCTTGGGCAGGACAGAGCAGGACAGCATATGATTTCATCCTCAGTCGTCATTCCGCTACTCAGAACGGTGTGCAATATAAAGCTTATGAATTGTTTATTTCTGGAATTTTCCATGTAATATTTTCAAACTGAGATTCCCTGTGGGTAATGAACTGGAGAGTGTAACCATGGGTAGCAGAGGACTACTGGGCGTAATCCCTTTGGGCTCATCCTCTTCTGGTCCAGCATATCTTCTGCTTTCTTGCTCCGGCTGTGCTGGGCTCTCTTTAATCTCCTCTGCTCCTCACTCCTCCAGAGATCTTGGCATTTGGCCTTTTCCTCTGTTTGGTATGCTGTTCTTTCCTTTATTTATTTTGGTAATGGGACTCAAATTGAAGGCCATACTTCAAGCTGCACCCCAAGTCCTTTCTGCTTTTTATTTTATTTTATTTTTTTATTTTGAAACAGGCTCATTAAGTTGCTGAGTCTGCCCTCAAACCTGCCAATTCTCCTATCTCAGCCTTCCAAATACTGGGATTATAGGTGTGCACCACCATGCCTGGCTTTTCTTTGCATTTTATTTATTTTAATTATTGTACTGGGGAGAGAACCCAGGGGACTTACACCTTCAGGCTATACCCCCAGACCTATTATTATTATTATTATTATTATTATTATTTATTTATTTATTTATTTTATTTTTTTGGTGGTACTGGGGATGGAACCCAGGGGCCTTCTACCTCCGAGCTACACTCCCAGACCTATTTTCTATTTTATTTGGAAACAGGGTTTCTTAAGCCAGTGAGGCTGGCTTCGAACCTGCATGATCCTCCTGGCTCCTCCTCCCAAGCATGGGGATTACCAACGTGTGCCACCATGCCTGGCTCCCAGACCTATTTTTTAATGTTTTATTTGGAAGCAGGGTCTTGCTAAGTTGTTGAGACCCTAAGGTGCTGAGCGTGGCTTTGAACCTGTAAATCTCCAACCTCAGCCTTCCAGGTACTGGGATTATAAGTGTGTGCCACCTTGTCCAGCTTTCTTTGTGTTTTAAAATTATTCCTAGGAAGTCTTTTAGAATTTGGCTCAAGCATCATTTTTTCATGAAATTTATTTTTGTGTGAACAGAAGTAATACTAGTCTGCTCTGATGCCCATTGCCTACCATCCTGTATTTCTTGAGCTTTTTCTTGACCTCCCTGAAGTTAAATTTTTTTTTTTGGGGGGGGGTCTGGGGCTGAAACCCAGGGCATTTGACCTCCGAGCTATACCCCCTGCCCTTTTTTTAATTCTTTATTTTGAAACAGGGTCTCAATAAGTTACCGAGTACCTCAGTAAGTAGCTGAGGCTATCCGCGAACCACAATCCTCCAGTCTCTGCCTCCCAAATGTTGGGATTACAAGTGTGCGCCACTACTCTCGGCAGTTAAATCTTCTTGATGCTTTTCAGAATTACGTGTTACGTTGTTTTATGAAATCAACTAATTTTATTTATTTATTTATTTATTTATTTATTTATTGGTGGTACTAGGGGTGGAACCCAGAGGCTTTCTACCTCTGGGCTATACTCCCAGACCTAATTTATACTTTATTTGGAAACAGGGTCTCACTAAGTTGCTGAGAGCCTCACTAAGTAGCTGAGGCTGGCTTCAAACCTGTGCGATCCTCCTGTCTCAGCCTCCCAAGCGCGGGGATTACAAGCGTGCGCCACCACGCCCGGCTGAAATCAACTAATTTTAATGTTCCCAAAAAAGGTTGAGCTCTGTGAAAGCAGAGACTGTTCCTGTTTTATAATTACCTCCCTGGTACTTAGCTTAGTGTCTGGATTGTGAGTGTCCGTGCAGTAGCTAGGATTAAATAATGGGTTTGAGGCTGTGCAGCTAAAAGTTTGGTTTTAAGCCAGGTGTGGTGGTGCACGCGTGTAATCCCAGCATTCAGGATGCTGAGACCAGAGGATCGCAGTTCGGAGACAGCCTCAGCTACTTAGGCCCTTTGCAACTCAGTGAGATCCGGTTTCAAAATAAAGAATAAAAAATAGGGCTGGAGATGCAGCTCAGAGGTAGAATGCCTCTGAGGTCCATCTCCAGTACCGCAAAATAAATAAATAAATAAATAAATAAATGTTTGGTTTGCTGCACAGGTGTCTTTTATCATGTGGTGGTTACATAAACAGTCATTGGATTTTAATTGTAATTATTCCTCCTTTGCTGAGAATAGAATTCCTGGGCTTTGTACATGCCTAGGCAAGCTTTCTACCACTGAACTACAAACCCACCCGGTACTTGTTTTTTTTTTTTTTTTTTCCTCCTCCTCCTCCTCCTCCTCCTCCTCCTCCTCCTCCTCCTCCTCCTCTTCGTCTTCAGAATCACGCAGTTAGGATTTAGTCAGAGAAATAGAAATACTAGGAAGTGTAAAGAAAAGCAAACATATGGGTATGTGTGTGTGTATTATTTAAGGGATTTGTTACAGTGAATTAAGTTTACGGTGCAGTAACTGAGCAACCTGTATAAAGCTTTTATCTTCATGCCTGATGCTAGGGTTTGAAGTCCAAGATCAGATGTTTGGGAAAGGAGGATCTGTGTAAAGTGGGGAAGAACAAGAACAATCTGCAGGCTGTTGGCAGGACGGAGGAAAATAAAGCCTGTTCCTGCCGTGTCTCACCTTGGTTGAGTGGGTGGCCTGTGAAAGGAGGGCCCTTGACATGCACCTAGACAGGCACATTTAGGCTTGGAGCATGCCTGTAATCCCTGTTACTGTTCAAGGCCAGCCTGGGCAACTCATCTACTCTCTGTCTCAAAAAACATACTTTTTAAAGGGCCAGATATATAACTATGGTAGAGTGCCTTTGGGTTCAGTCTCCAGTGCTGCCAGGCAAACATGCTCCTTTAGCCCAGGAGGCAGAGAAGGTCAAGGACACCAGGGAGGGGAAGTCCGAAATCAGTACAAAAGTGTGTGCAGACCAGAGAGCACCAAGGAGAACTTTCTTGTGCGCCTCCTGCCTTACCTGTTTCCTCTGGCCCACCCAAGCTGAAAACACATGGGAAAGGAAACTCTGGAGAACGTTCCCATGTAAGGGACTTGGAAGTCGCAGTGACTTCCCTAAGATACACTGCAAATGGAGTCCAGGTTTGTGCATGAAGGTCTGGATGGTGAGGCATGGAATCCGGACAGTTGGGGTGTATGGTCAGAGTCTGAACCTTTAGACCTTTAGTGCTACCATGCCGCCTCTGCAGTAGGAGCAGCTTTTCTTCTTCTCCACTCCTGTTGTTGTTATTCTTATTTATTGCAGTACTGGGGATTGAACCTCCAGCCCGACTTTTCATTTTTTATTTTGAAACAGAGTCTCACTAAGTAGCTGAGGTAGCCATGAACCTGCGAGTACTGGGATTACAATTGTGCGCCACCATGCCCTGCTTATAATGTTACCTTGGGTTGTTGAACAACTCAAGATTGGATTTCAGCTTTCTTCGTTGTCTTAGCATATACATTATAAAATAGCTTTAAAGATTTTTACCTTGAACTTGTCTCTTGAAATTTTGTAAGAAACTTGCTGGTATATTCTGCCATTTTCATTTCTCACTAAGTTGCGAAGGGCCTAAGTATCTGAGGCTGATCCTCCTGTCTCAGCTTCCCAAGTACTGGGGTTACAAGTGTGTGCCACCACATCCAGCCAGAGCAGCTTTTCTTTACCCACTTAAGGAACTCCATCACCTTGTGCCTGGAACACCTGCAGGTGGCCTCTTCTTGGGTCCTTTCTTTTTCTCAGACTCTGACCTACCATGACGTTTCTTCTGGACTGTAGTGAGACAGCCCATGAGGAAGCATGCTACACTTCAAAAGAGTTTGCCATACAGTTTGCCACATGTAGGCAGGAATCTGGGGAATCCTTGTGGGAATGGATCTGAAGGGTGTGGGATAGTTGTGGAAGGAACGTAAAGTTGATCATACAGAATTTATTGATGCATTCGCTAAGCTTAAGTAGAGATTCTGGATTTAGTGTTGTAACTTGGAGGATGAGAAAGGGCTTGAGCAGATTAGTGGGGTGTCTGAAACATAACCCAAAAGGTGGTCTATACTAAGAAAGCAGGGCTGCTTTGTAATACTGTAGCAGGAAGGGGTCCAGAGGCTTAGAGAGATTGGCATGTCAGAGTGCATTTGTCATGGAACACCTGCTCACCCACCCTGGGAGGGTTTAGAGTTTATGCTTTGGATTGCAGCTATATGAAATAAACTCGAGGGGGACACCGGTGTCCTTAAGATTCTTGTGGCTACACTTTGAATGGCAGAGATTGCTGTGGGAACTGCTGCCACTGAACTGGGATGTAATTGGATTTAGTGTAGCAGCTCGGAGCCCCACCTAATTACCAAAGACAAGGTGGGTGTGGTTACTGTAATGGACTGCTGAGCCTAAGACTTGAACAGTTTGGCCTGTGGTATTAGTTGGTCTTGGTGTTCCTAGAACTGAAATGAAGGGGCCATGTACTAGTCTCACTTAACCTATTTAAATAGAAAAGCTGTAGGTCTAGTGAACAGAATTTTGACTTGAATGGTCAAAACCGTTTTCTGACCTTAATTTGAAGACTTGAATTAGTTCAGGGGTCCACAGTGAAGTGGGGAAGCCAGATCACCTCCAAGAAGAAAGAAGAGTGTCTGGAGGTGTGTGTGTGTGGTGGTGGGGGCTCAGACCTTCGTTAACTCCTGGGCTTTTTTTCCACGTTCCTGTACTCTATTTTTCCATCTATTCTTGTTTCTTGCTGATAAAGGTCAGAGATTGTTTTCAGTAATACTATTGTTGAGAACAATATAAGTATATCAGAATTTACTTTTATAGTTGAAGATAACATTACTGCTAGGTGTGATGGCACAAGACTAACCCCTATACTTGGGAGGCAGAGACAGTAGGATTCAAGGACAGTCTCAGCAACTTAGTGAAACCCTTATTAGCCAGACCCTATTACAAAGTAAAGGAATGAGGATGCAGCTTGCAGGTAAAATGCCCCTGAGTTCAGTCCTCAGTACCAAAAAGCTCTATTTCTTTGTGGAAAGGAAAGGATGGTGGATATAGTTTGCCTGTGATATTGTTATGAAAACCCAGGCTCGGATGCTCATCCCTTGGAAAAACCAATGCTGTATAGTACGGGTTGGGAAGGAAGACATTCTTTGGCCGTGGAAAGGTTTTTCCATGAGAGCTTATGCTTGCAAATCAAGTTATCAGGCACTCCAGGGGCTTGTATCTTCCCGTGTGCAATGCTGAATGTTGATGCTAGAGCTGGATTTTGTGACCTCAGTTCTGTACACTGTCAAGTAAGTGGTCTGTGGCTTCAAGTTCTGCTAAGGCAGTCAGAAGTTTTGCAGTGGGGCTGGGAGTTACGGCAAGGAGAAGAAACAGTCACAGACACCAAGTACAACAGGTGGTGCAGGAGTGTGATGGGGGTGTGGGAAGAGGTCACAGGACTGGGCAATGTGATCATGGAAACGAGAACACGGTTTTAGGGTCAGGGGAAGAGTGGAAAGAGAGACTCCATACGAGAATACTTAGTACTTTGACTTGTTGCTGCCTCAGGATTCTAGAGGCCATTGTTGTTAAGAGGGGAGTGGCCTTGCCCTGCCTGACAGTGCTGTTTGGGTGGCGGGGAAGTCCTCTAAGGAGTCTGGGTGGGCAGAGTGCACAGGAAGTTGGAGACCTGCTCTCATTCTCTGTGCTTACTGTCCCAGTAATCTTGCATTTTGTAACTGCCTACTTTTTCTTCTTAAAACTGTTTTTGAAGTGTAGCTGGGGATGAAATTAATTAGTAATTATGATGCAAAATATTTGAATCAGCTCTGCACAAAACACATAAGGTGTTTTTGTAAGTTCCACGTTAACCACGATCATTATGCTGCTGCCTTTGTTGTGCAACATAGACCTCCCTTTCAGTTTGGATAAATGGGTACTAATGTTAGTGGCATAATTTCTTCATTGGTGTGAGAATATAGTATCTTTTCTGTTAAAGGAGTAGTTTAAACTTAAGCTGCCATTTTGTAATCCAGTTAAGGACTTACTCTTCCTGGTCAGCTACCAGGAGTATATGAAGCTGTAACTTCCAAGAGGAGTTCGGAGCAGAAGGAGCTTCGCATCAGGGATATAAGACCCACCTGGTTCTTTGTCAGGTGTGCTCTCTTGCATGACTGGGAGCACCCATTTTTTGCAAAAAATAAAATCGCCTACTAAGCAATTTTTGAATGCATGCCTTATCTTAACACCACGAAAAGTTATTTCACCATTGGTGAGCTTCAATGAATATAAGTTTTTATACCCATTCCAAGGTTCAGTTTTTAAATTTTTTGTTTTTTTTTTTTTGCTAAATGACTTTTGTGTGTGGGGGTACTGAGGATTGAACCCAGTGACCTTTTAGCTCAAGCCACATTTCCAGCCCTGTTTATTCTTTTTTTTTTTTTTTTTTTTTTTTGCCAGTCTGGGGATGGAACCCAGGGCATTCAACCTCTGAGCTACACCCCCTGCCCTATTTTTTATTCTTTATTTTGAAATAGGGTCTCCTTAAGTTGCAGAGGGCCTCACTAAGTAGCTGAGGCTGTCTGCGAACCGTGATCCTCCAGTCTTAGCCTCTGAAATGCTGGGATTACAAGCGTGAGCCACCATGCCCGGCTTATTCTTTATTTTGAAACAGGGTCTTACTATGTTACGGAAGGCTCAATAAGTAGCTGAGGCTGTCCTTGGACTTCTGATCCTCCTGTCTCAGCCCCCAAGTACTGGGATTACAAACCTGCACCACCATACACAGCTAAATTACTATTTTTGAAAATTACTTTTTTTTTTTTTTTTTTTTTTGGTTGTACTGGGGTTCCTGGAAGCCCTTCTACCTCCGGGCTACACTCCCAGACCTATTTTAACATTTTTATTTGGAAACAGGGTCTCCTAAGCCAGCGCGCGCGGCTGGCTTCGAACACCTGCTCGATCCTCCTGTCTCTGCCTCCCAAGTGCGGGGATTACAAGCGTGCACCACCACGCCCGGCATGAAAATTATTTTTTATGAGATAGTTTTAGTTGTAAGTCATGGTCCACAAAGTAAGTGCTGCGAATATTAAATTAAAAGAACTCTGTGTAGAGGTCCAGTTCAGTGTTTGCAGTATTTTCTTTTCCTGTACACTGATCTTTTTTCTAAAACCACTAAACATTGCTTCAGCATCTAAATATGCTAAAAGAGTATCTTTGTTACATAATGGTAAAGGTCTGCTGAGCAATTTTTTTGCCTTTGATACTGGCCATTGAACCCAGGGGCATTCTGCCTTCAAGCTATCCTCTAGCCCTTTTTATTTTTCACTTTTAGACAGGATCTTGCTAAATTGCTGAGGCTGGCCTCAAACCTCAGGCCTCCCAAGTACTGAGAATATGGGCATGTGCTACAACGTGGGGTTTTCTGTGTTTGTTTTTCCAGTTTCACCATGATGTGCATGCGTGCGTGTGCTATTTAACCTCAGAATTCTTAAGTCTTAATGGATCTGTGGAGGTGTCTTATTAGATTTAAAGAGTTTGAAGGCACATCTTTTCAAGAATGTCTACTCTTTACCCGTATTTGTTTAACCACATTACATCTTAGTCTTTTACCCACTCTATGCGTCATTCTGGATGTTTGTTTTCTAAACTTTTATTCATTAAATTTGTTGTATTTTTTCATTTCTGGTGAGAAACTGGTCTCTGCTATAGTGGCAGGTCTAGTATTTGTCAGCCTAGGAGTAGTTGAAGAGTCTGAAACATTCTGAGATCTCCACAGGTACAGTAGGTTGGGAAGATCTGTGACTTCTGTTGTTGAGGCAGTCAAAAGTACTGCTAATAATTGTAGTGTAGTTTGTTGGTGCATTCATGGTGGAAGGAAGTACTGGATTTTAGAAGGGGAATAGGAGAATTAGAGATTTTCTCCCATCCAAGTTTATGGTCCTTGTGTATTTTTGTATATGATTAAGGTCTCCCGGGACACCGGTGCAGCGAATTGGCCCAGCAATAATAGGCGGGTCTCCCTCCGACTTGCCCCAGACATTTTTCTTACATAGTATGTTGTCCAGAATTCCTGAACATGTGCAGCAAGAGCAGTCTACTTTGGGGAAGATATTTTCAAAAATTCAAGGTGGACTGGATTGGATCTCTCTGCTTCTTCCAAATACTGGCCACTGCCGCTACCTCCATCTTGGTCCATGTCCGCAAAACTTTTTTTTTACACAGTATGTTGTTCAGAGTTTCTGAGCAAGTGGGGCAGGATCAGTCTACTTTTGTAGAAATTTCTTCAACAATTCAAGGTGGATTTGGTTGGATCTGTCTGTCTCTCCTGAATACTGGCCGCTGCCGCCTCCTTGGTCTTTCCTAGAGTATGTTGTTGTTAAGTATTCCTGTGCATGTGTGGCAGGAGCAGTCTGCTTTCTGATCTCTTCTGGGTTATCCCTCCAAAAATTACTTTTCTTGCAGTTGCAGGCGCCGTGCTGCCGTCTTGCCACTAATTCCGCCATTTTCCACTCTCCTATATTTCAGATAGGAAGTCATGACTGGAAATGTTTTTGTGTGTTGTCCCAATCAGCTATTAAATCAAAATCTGTGTTCCAGGATTTCTTAGGGGATGAATATCCTATTGGCCGCTGCTAACCATCACTGCTGCAGCTGTGGTCGCCGCTGCAGCTGCAACTGCAGCCGCCACCATCTTTCTCCCTCTTCAATTTTTTTTTTTTTCAGGTCTGGGGATGGAACCCAGGGGCATTCGACCTCCAAGCAACACCCCCTGCCCTATTTTTTTATTCTTTTTATTTGGAAACAGGGTCTCACTGAGTTGCAGAGGCCTCACTAAGTAGCTGAGGCTGTCCGTGAACCACGATCCTACTGTCTCTGCCTCCTAAATGCTGGGATTACAAGCGTGCGCCACCATGCCCGGCCTAATATTTTTTAATAAAAGAAAACAGTACGTGTCTTTTGCAGGAGTTGGGGGCCCAGGTACTTAGTAGCAATGTGTTTATCTCCCAGCCAAGAGCAGAGGCCTACAGCTTCATCACGGAGAGTGGGTTATGCTGCTCCGAGCGCACCCAGCCCCAGCCCCAGCTCTGTGCAGAGGAGCATGGCAGCCAGGAACACCCTTGGCTCCTGGGATGTGTGGCACCTGGCCTACCCGATTATACAGGGCTCCATCTGACGCGCCCCAAACATTTTTCTTACATAGTATATTGTCCAGAGTTCCTGAGCATGTGGGGCAGGTGCAGTCTACTTTCGGGGAGATTTCCTCAGAAGTTCAGGGTGGATTAGAATGTCCACCACTGCTGCCATCTTGGCCCTCCTCCCCAGCGTTTTTCTTACATAGTATGTTGTCCAGAATTCCTGAGCATGTGGGGCAGGAGCAGTGATTTTTGGGGGAGATTTCTCCAACAGTTCAAGGCGGATTAGATTGGGTTTATCTACCTCTCCCAAATACTGGCTGCCATTTTCGCCACCGTCTCCGCCATCTTTGTTCGTCTCTTCTTTCTTATATTTTAGTTAGGAAGTCATGGCTATAAGTGCCTCTATATATTGTCCCAATCAGATATTAAACCAAAATCTGATGTCCGTGGTTTCTCAGAGAGAAGTGTGTGTGAGGTTTTTCCAACACCAACCAGTTTTCTGTTTCTTTGCAGACACTGAGTTGCCTTACAGTTTAACTTGGTTCCTGTCTACCAGGAAATACAGCTCTCACAAGACTGCCCCAACTTCTAGGTCAGTCACAAATCCAGATGGTCACCTGTGTTTCCTACCCACTAGATATATACCAGAGGTTCTGATGATTCCCCGAGCTTATCATTTGCTGGAATGCTTCAGGGAACTCAGAAAGGCTGGGTCTAACTAGATTGCTGGTTTATTACAAAGGAGAGACCCTGCGTGAGCAGTTAGATGAAGAGATACATGGCAAGGTGTGGAGGTAAAGGCCTGGAGCCACACCCTCTGCAGGCCCGTCACCTGCTTACTCACCTGGAATCAGCCTGGGTGCTCCCTCGGGGACCTCACTACTCAGGCCTGCTGGCTAGTTGGGCTAATCTCCAGCCCCTCTGGTGGTTGGAGTTAGGCCTGAAAGTTTGAGACCTGATTCTGGTGGTGGTTTCTCTTGGTGACCTGCTCTTGTCCTGAGTCTACACAGATGACCATAGCCATCAGTCGTCTTATTAGGGAAAAAGAAATACCACTTCCAAATTCTAGGCTTTTAGGAGCTGTGCCAGGAACTGAGAAGACCAAACAAATACGTCACACATGTCTAACTCCCTGTGATAGTGGTTTTAAGACAACTTGTGGATGTCCTAAGCTTCAGTTTACTCTTGATATGTTTGGCTAGTAGCAATCTTGTATACTTATGTGTTAGTAATCTTGGTGTTAAGATTTTAGGATTTCGTATTTTTGCTTTAGCATTTAGAGGAATCTGTTTGGTGATAGTAGCTACAACTGGTATTTTTTGGCGTCTACTTCTTAGTTATTCGTGTGTGTGTGTGTGTGTGTGTGTGTGTGTTACTGGGGATGGAGCCCTTCTACCGCTGGGCTACACTCCCAGACCTATTTTATATTTTATTTGGAAACAGGGTCTCTTAAGCCAGCATAGCTGGCTTTGAACCTGCGCGGTCCTCCTGTCTCCGCCTCCCAAGCGCGGGATGACAAGTGTGCCCACCGCGCCTGGTATTAGTTATTCCTATTTTTATGTCTGAAAATTTGTCGTTGGTTTTGTGGTACCTTTAGAAATAAATAGTCATGGTGTTAGACACAGGTTCGGAAGTGGCTCAGCGAGGTAATTTACTTTGGCCAAAGGATCCGGTCACCAGTAGTCAGGCGTGCCAGAATAAAATGGCAGAAACCTGCTGAATTTCATGTTCAAAGAACAACATTAAGCTGGCATGGCGGGCACGCTGGTAACCCCAGCATTCGAAGGCTGAGACAGGAGGATGGTGGTTTGCAGTCGGCTTCAGCGACTTCGTGAGGCTCTTTGCAACTCAGTGAGACAGACCCTGTTTCAAAATAAAGAATAAAAAAGTAGGGCTGGGGGTGTAGCTTGAAGGTAGAATGTCCCTGGGTTCCATCCCTAGTAGGGGGAAAAATCATTAGCGAACTTCACTATGTTCTTCACCTAGTTTAAAAATCACTCTGCCGGTCTACTTCCCCTCTTGTGCGTGTACCTCTGTGGACCTTTTAGTGTATTTTCTGAGAATAAGTATACTCTCATGTGTATCCAGTGTCCTCATATTTGGTCCCTCTTGAAACTTCCCATTTGTCTTAAGTGTGTTTTGTCAACTCCCACCCAGACTCACTGCTTTTAATCGGATCGCTCTAGCCTCTCTCTCTCAATCCAGAAGGTATCTACCTTCTTTTCTAGGACAGTGACTTTTTGAAGAATGTAGGCCATTTATCGTGTTTAACTTTTGTCTTTTTTCTCAAGGGTGGGTTGACTTGTTCTGTGTTACCTGTAAACTGGAGGTTAGGTGTAAAGGCGTGCCTAGATACAGTGGAACATTTGACAAGAATACTTGATAAGGGACACGGTGGGCACCTTGTATCACATCCAAAAGTGTGCATAAAGTGAGGCCTATTTGCTGTTAGTGTGCTGTTTGATTTCCCAGTTGCTAGAAGGCCAGTCTATTGTAAAGCAGTACTTTCTCCTTAGAGTTAACAAATAGCCTGTTCTTCAGCAGCTTTCACCACATGGCTCTCTATCTGTTGGTGGGTCTCTGAATACAGATCTTTTTCTCTCCTGTTTTTTTCTGGGGAGGAGGGGCACCTGCTAACCACTTCCACTATGTAGCTCCACTCTCAGGCTCAGGTCTTTTTTATAGCCTGATAGTTAAGTTCTGCTTGACATTTCCCACAACGCTTCAAATGCACTTGTATAACTTCTCTTTTAGAAACAATGAGAATTTGTTATCCGCGCTTTAAATTTCTTTAAAGTGTTTTATTTATTAATCACTTATTAGAATAGCTTAAAGATGACATACCTTCTTAGAAACTTGTATGTTTAACTGTTTCTAGTCAAAAGAGAATGGGATTCAAGCACAGCCCTAATCTGATTTTTCAAAGCATTATGTGACAACTTTTTGAAACAAAACAAAGCTTTCATTAGCGCTCTTCAGTCCTTTTATTTGGCTCTAAGTTTCTTTATGGGTGGTTTGGTGGGGTTTTAGTTATTGTAGCTTTTTGAAACTAGGGGATGAACCCAGGGATGTTCTGCCTCTGAGCTACATCCCAGCCTTCGTGGTGGTGCACACTTGTAATCCCAGCATTTGGGAGGCTGAGACAGGAGGATTGTGGTTTGTGGCCAGCTTCAGCTACTCAGTGAGGCCCTTTGCAACTCAGTGAGACTCTGTTTCAAAATAAAGGATGAAAAATCGGGCTGGGGGTGTAGCTTGAAGATAGAATGCCCCTGGGTTCCATCCCCAGTGCTGCCAAAAAAAAAAAAAAAAAAAAAAATTGAAGCAGGGTATCGCCATGGTGCTGAGGCCGGCCTTAAACCTGTAATCCTCTTGTCTCCACCTCCCACATATTGGAATTACACCACACCCAGCTTCTTTGTGCTTTTAACAGTTGAGATAAGATTAGACAATTTAAGTATTTATTAATTACACTCAAGAATATGGAAGAAATTGAATTATATTAGAAAGTCCCTTTGTTTCCTTTCCCCACTGCAACTGGTCCTTGGCTTCTTTTAATCTCAACATTTAGGCTTGGCGTGGTGGGGCACGCCTGTAATCCTAGCACTTGGGAGGCTGAGACAGGAGGATCAAGGGTAGAGGCCAGCGAAGACCTTTAGCAACATAGTGAGACCCTTTTAAAAAAATAAAAATAAAAATAAACATTTAATGGCAACAGAAAATATTGCCAAGATAAGTTTAAATCTGCCAGCGAGTCAGGCGTGATAGTGCACACACCTGTAATCGGAGTGCTTTGCAGGCAGAGACTGGAGGATCGCAGGTTCGAGGACAACCTCAGCAACTTAGACTTTCAGCTACATAGTGAGGCCATTTCAAAACAAAAAGTAAAAAAGGGCTGAGGGTGCAGCTTGGAGGTAGAACATCTCTGGGTTCAGTCCTCAGTACTACACACATCTGCAGTGAGGAGGCTGCGCACTGTAACTGTGGGACCTGAAAACTCCGTGTCATAGAACAGATTTGTTAGGCTACATTTATATTTGTGAATGTTAACATTTTTCTTAATCTTTAATGTTATAAAAAAGGAGCAGAGAGGGATGAAGTCATGTGATGTTTTTAAAGTGGAAGTATTATGTGCTGATGAAATGTACTGGTAAGATTTCTGCAGAGCGCATTGATGGTATTGGGTAAACAGGTGACAGGGCTGGCTGGGCTCCGGGCGCAGGACAGCCCTCTGTTCAGAGCAGAGGCAGCGATCTCTTGGTTGATCTGGGGAGATGGTGAGGGCCCTTTTGCTTTTGTTTTCCTAGCAGTGAGCCAGCCTGTGTGCTGAGTATGTGGGCAGTCTTGCTGGATGCTCCTTTGAGATCTGAGGTGATAAATTTGAAGTGAGATTTTGTGTTTCTCACCGATATTCAGAGCATTGGATCTAAGAACACCAGAAAGTTTGCTGGGTCTGGGCTTTGCATGGGGCCCTGTGTTGAAGGGTGAGAGACTGAGCACAACACGGTGAGCAACCTTTATGGCCTCCATGAGGGCCGTCCCTGGAGTCCTAGCCAGTGGTGGGTCAGGTACCTCCTAAGGGACCTACTGGAGCAATTAAAAAATGATAAAAGCATAGATGGGTTGTGGTAAATTCAGGAACCAAGAAATCATGAAATAAAGGGTTGTGCCTGAGACAAATCCTCTAAACTACCCAGTATCGCAGCCACATAGCAGTTGGGGAAATCTACCAGATCTAAGAAGCCAGGGTGTTTTCTAAAGAAAATTTATGAGGGAAAACAAGGTACAAATTGCTACATTGGATATATCTTGGCTGTAAGTAAGGGGGGTTCTGCTATCAGTGCCTGCCACCTTTGCTTTAGCTGGCTCTCTTTAGCATACAGGAATGTGGAATGTGGGCCAGGGCGGCCCCCCAGCCCCTTTTAGCAGCGACTTGGACTAAACTCTTTAACCCTCCCCTTGTCTGCTGGTTTTGGAGTATTGACTAAACTCTTTAACCCTCCCCTTGTCTGCTGGTTTTGGAGTATTGGCGTTATTGGTGATGCAGAGATATAGGTTGTGAGCAGAATAGGAGGCTCTTGTAGCAGTGGGGACTGGACCCAGGGCCTTCTACCTCCAAACTACACTCCCAGCCTTATTTTATGTTTATTTTGAAACAAGATCTCACTAGGTTGATGTATCACTGCTTGCTGAACCTATGGCCCTCCTGTCTCATAGGTGTGCACCACTGTGCCCAGCCCATGTTTGGATGGCCTCCTTCAATCAGTAGTAGATAGTTTGAAAAGAGACTCTAGCCCCCAGGGGACAAGTGTTGAAAAGACCATATCTGTGGACATTGGGGTTGATGGGAATGTTGATGAGAATTTGGGTGGAAAGGAAGTAAACCAGGTATGAAAGTCTTTTTAGAAATATGTGCAGATGACCAGGAGATTAAGATAGAAGACAGCTTTTCTAGACACAGCTAGCTGAAGATAAAGATGCCGCATGGAAGCCAAAGCGCACTTCTCGCGTGGCCCCTCCGGCCAGCTGGGCCCTCAGATGAGAGCTGCACCTGGGCTGGTACCAGCGGCTCAGCCACCGGCAGCAGGTTTGATGGCGCAGATGGCAACCACTGCAGCTGGCGTGGCTGTGGGCTCTGCTGTCGACACACGCCAGGCCAGGCCACACCATCGCTGGGGCTTTAGTGAGGAGGTCTCAGTGAGCCTGCCAGGCCTGATAGCACTTACCAGGAGCCTCAGCTAGCGCAGCAGCGGCAGTAGCAGTCCCGTGGCTCATCCTTTTTTGAGATAAAACAGTTTTGGAGTGTGCCCAGAACCAGAGTGATGTGACGCTCTGTGGAGGTTTCAGTGAAGTGCTGAAACAGTGCAGAATTGCAAATGGATTGCTCTAGTCAAGAAGTTCAAACTGAACAAACAGAAAATTGGCCCTGATTAAGCTACTTTAGCATGAAAGTGTAATTGGTAACGAAAGTGTCATATGTAAAATCATAAATTAATCCTCTGGTATTAATATCTTCATTGCTTCAGTGGAGGAGGTTATTCTAACTTGACGCTCACTGAGTTGACATAGAAAATGGGCCTGTGCAAATGTTTGTATGGCCTCCTTAAATCAGCTGTTGTGATATTATCCTTTGTGAGTTCATTAGAATAAAGTGGTCTTCCAAAAAGAAAAAAAAGAGGGTAGAAGACTGTTCAAAGTGGGGGTGGCTTTTGGTTGGCACTAGTGTATGCCATGTTTCTAAGCATGGGATGCGAGAGTCAATTGGTGGTGCTGAACAAGGTGCCGGAGGGATGCAGACTGGCGTGGCAGGTGGGTAGGATGTGGAGGCAAGCTGGTGTAGCCCTTGCTGAGTGCATCTGGCGCACCGGGGGCCTAAGCCTCGCACTGGGAAAAGTGGTACTCTCGAGTTTTTCTCAGTAGTTTATTGCTGTGTGTGTGTGTGTGTGTCACGTTCATACATACACATACACAGTTTGGTGTCTCCCCCTCCAACCTAAGCTTCCGACATAGACACTTAGTTAATATTTGCCAAATGAATTAATTATAAAATTTTTGATCTTAATTTATCTTCCTTGAATAATTAAAAAGGCTGATGTAGTTAGATTTTGTTTGTTTTTTTTTGTTCGTGGTACTGGGGGTGGAACCCAGAGGCTTTCTACCTCCGGGTTGTACTCCCAGACCTTTTTTATATTTTATTTGGAAACAGGGTCTCAACTAAGTTGCTGAGAGCCTCACTAAGTAGCTGAGGCTGGCTTCGAACCTGCGCGATTCTCCTGTCTCCGCCTCCCAAGCGCAGGGATAATAAGCGTGCGCCACCACGCCCAGTAGTTAGATATTTTTGAGACATTCACTGTATTGCTCAGGTTGGCTTGACTGGTTTACTCCTCCGTCATTATCCATCTTAATTGTTTTAATGATTTTCTTATAGTATTCAGATAATTAGGCATTTCCTTCATTAACCTGTGAATAATGGACATCAATTATAGACATAATGACTAATACATGATAACCAAATGTCATCAGTGAAATTTATAGTGAATTTTTCTTTTTTCTTTTTTTTGTATGTGTGTGGTACTGGGGATGAAACCCCGGGGCATTCTATCTCCGAGCAACACCCCCAGCCCTAGTTTTTATTCATTATTTTGAAACAGGGTCTCAGTAAGTTGCTGAAAGCCTCACTAAGTAGCTGAGGCTGGCTTTGAACCTGCGCGATCCTCTTGTTTCAGCCTCCCAAACGCTGAGATTACAAGTGTGCATCACCACGCCTGGCCATTTTTTCATGTTTTATGAGAAAATAAATATCAAAATATGTTTCACTGTGTAGACTATAATTCCTGGAACCAGATTTGGTTTAGATGATAGAGTTGCTTCCCTAATATGACTTAATATCTGCATGAGTAAGGAAGTTACTGGGACCTTTTCTCTTGTTTCTAGAAGCTTGAGAGTAGAAAGAGAAAGTGAATTTCACATGGACATAATCCTTTATTTTAAGACCATTGGCTTGGCCCGCTCATCTTCCAACCAGCTCTGCTCCCCTCTTTGACTCCACACCCTTGTTGCTTGCCCTCAACACCCTGGTTCCTTGTGTTGTGTCGCATCAAGAGAGATGGGTCATAAAAACCAGAAAAAGGTTAGATGGGCAATCTAAACCTTTTCTGAAATCCCAGCATCCATCCTTTTCTAATGTAAACTGCATTAGAAGTATGCACTAGAGAGCCGGACATGGTGGCACAAGCTTGTAATCCCAGCATTCCGGAGGCTGAGACAGGAGGATTGTGGATTGTGGACAGCTTCAACTACTTAGGCCCTTTGCAACTCAGACCCTGTTTCAAAAATAAAGGAGTTAAAAACAGGGCTTGGGGGTGTAGATCAGAGGTAGGATGCCCTTGAGTTCCATCCCCAGTATTGTGGGGGAAAAAATGCATTAGAATTGTACATTAGAAGGCCGGATGTGGTGGCGCACGCTTGTAATCCCAGCATACGGGAGGCTGAGACCAGAGGATCGCGGTTCGAGGACAGCCTCAGCTATTTAGTGAGGCTGTCTACAACTCAGTGAGACCTGGTTTCAAAATAAGAATAAAAAATAGTGCAGGGGTTGTAGCTCAGAGGTAGAATGCCCCTAGGTTCCATTGCCAGTACCTCAAAAACACAAAAAAGTTAGAAACTGTATTAGAATATATGGGGGAAGTGTTTCAGCTGATCTCTAAGCGACTTTAATTTTGGGTCTTGGAATTATCTCAGGCCTCTTAATCTGTCACCCCCTCTTCATTCGAGTTTGTCTTGTACTAGGAACCCAGGTCTTAGGAAATCAAGTTTTTTTAAAAGTACATTTTAGTTAAAACATTATAACTTGGGGGGACAATAACTGGGGATTGAAATCAGGGGCATCCTGCCTCTGAGATCCCCCCCACCCTTTATTTTTTATTTTAAAGCAGGATCTTGCTAAGTTGCTGAAGGTCTTGCTATGTATAACTAAGGTTGGCCTCAAAACTGTAAGGTATTTATTTAAATATTAGATGATATTTGATGACACATTTTGCTATCTTGATGCTCTGCTAATGAACTGCTTTACTATTTTACAGAATACTTGCAATTCTATATATTTCTGCTGAGCTTGTCAGAGACCTTGGATGGTGGATTAACAAGAACAACACGGACTTTCTGTGGAAAGTTTCCAATTGGAGGATACTGAATTTTCACCCTAGTCCAGCAGCTCTGCTGCTCACATAAATACAGATGAATGAAGACCCCATTCGGGAAGACACCTGGCCAGCGGTCCAGAGCTGATGCAGGTGAGCAGTCCAGCTGCACATGCTCTGGTACAATCCACAGTCCTAAGACAATAGGAGAGTGAAGACTGCTTTTATGTATTACCTAGTACTTTGCTGTTCTTGAAGCTCTGTGATTGTGTGTGTGTGTGTGTGTGTGTGTGTGTGTGTGTACACACACATGTGCATATAAAAGAAAAACAGCCTTATTTACCTGAAGAGAGGGAGCTCACCTTTTTTCCCCTCTGTATAATCTAGTACGTATCAATATCTGGTGAATTTAAGAAGTGAATTTTAAGTGTGTGTTTTTAATAGGCATATAGTAAAATCAAGGAGTTTTTTTTTTTTTTTTTTTTAAAGAAGGTTGAGCTGGGTGTAGTGACGCACGCTTGTAATCCCAGCATTTGGGAGGTTGAGACCGGTGGATCGCAGTTCGCGGCCAGCCTCAGCTACTTAGGCCCTCAGCTACTTAGACCCTGTTTCAAAATAAAGAATAAAAAAAAAGCCGGGCATGGTGGCGCACGCTTGTAATCCCCGTGCTTGGGAGGCTGAGACCGGAGGATCGTGCAGGTTCAAAGCCAGACGCTCTGGCTTAAGAGACCCTGTTTCCAAATATAAAAAAAATAGGTCTGGGAGTGTAGCCTGGAGGGTAGAAGGGCTTCCAGGAACCCCAGTACCACACACAAAAAAACAACAACAACAACAAAAAAACCACACACACAACAAAACAAAAAAAAGAAAAAAAATAGGGCAGGAGGTGTAGCTCAGAGGTCAAATGCCCCTGGGTTCCATCCCCAGACCCGCAAGAAAAGAAAAAGAAAGAGAAGGTTGAAGCGTAAGGTGAGTATTGGATTTAGTGAGATTAGGATTTGAGCAGCTCTAAGAAAGAAAGTTAAACTCAAAAGTTTTTAGTATGCTTATTTGATGGAATTTGACTGGTATGAAATGAATATTTATGAGAAATTATATCAGTTCTTATTTTTGTAGCGCACAGCTAATACAACTATATTTAGACTGCTTGATTTTTACCTTCCCCAAAATAAGGATAAACAAAACCTTACTGCATGCACTAAATTGGTAAATGATACTTTCTTTGATACTTTACCTTCTATTCCATTTCAGTTGTACATTTGAAAATTGAAAAAAATATCAGATACCATTTTAAGAATCTGAGAATTTTACCAGCTAAATTATAAATGTTTCAAAATTTTAGTTTGTGATGTAGAAACATTTTTTTAAATATTTACGGTAATATTTGAGGCGCTCTTGTAGAAGTCACGAGGATGTGTTACAACTTGATGGATTCTTGTGCTCTATGAGAAAAAGTACATAAAAGCACTACTGGGACAGGCACCAGGCTGCTTTCCATGTGTGGGCCTAGGAGGCAGCCCGCCGGGGCAGAGCTCCACAGTGACTCAGGGAGGGGCCGAGAGTGCAGTGTGTATGTGCAGGGCTGGCAGTGGCCTCCTCCTGATGGCGTCGGCGTCCGCAGCTGCACTTGGCTTCATCGTGCATCTTCATGCAGTGTGTGTCTCATCACTGTCTAATAAGGGAAGCTCACTGTGGGTTACTTTGCTGTTGTTGTTGTGTGTGTGTGTGTGTGTGTGTGTGTGTGTGTGTGTGTGTGTGTGTGTTTTACTAGGGATTGAACCCAGGGGCAATTCTGCCTCTTAGCTACATTCCCAGTCCTAGTTTTTAATTTTTTACTTTGAAACAGGATCTCATTAAGTTGTGGAGGGCTTCACTAAATAGCCGAGGCTGGCTGCAAACCTGTGATCCTCCCATCTCAGCCTCCCAAGGACTGGGATGACAAGCGTGCACCACCACGCCAGCCTTCGTGGTCTATTCTGCACATGCATTTCCCCTCATTGCTACCTCACAAGGAGAGTCCCTAATCTTACTTTCAGAACAGGGCAGACCATTGTCCTATCTCCGTAGGTTCTATTTTAGTGACCTTGTCTTTCTTGGCTGTGGTTTCTTGGTATCTCTATCGAGAGCGTGGCCTTAGAAGTCTGCCCTGACTTCTTAACCTCCTGTCTCCAGTTGTGTTTTCTTAATTCTGTGGCCTTGAAGACTGGTCTACTTTTTAACTCCCAATTTTCTGGTTTGTCTGCTAGCTCTATAAGATAGAGAGTTAGCTTGGCTGTCTAAGGTGTACATCTTTGTTTAATTTTTTTTTTTTTTTGCGGATCTGAGGATGGAACCCAGGGGCATTCGACCTCCAAGCTACACCCCCTGTTCTATTTTGTATTCTTTATTTTGAAAAAGAGTCTCACTAAGTTGCAGAGGCCTCACTAAGTAGCTGAAGCTGTCCACAAACCAGGATCCTCCAGTCTCAACCTCCCAAATGCTGGGATGACAAGCTTGCGCCACCATACTCGGCTCATCATAATTATATATGTATATATTTATTTTATTTTATTTTATTTTATTTTTTGCAGTACTGGGGATGGAATCCAGGAGCATTCTACCTCTGGGTTACACCCCCAGCCCTATCTTTTATTTTGAAACAGGGTCTCACTGAGGTGCAAAGGGCCTCACTAAGTAGCTGAGGCTGAGAACCTGCTATCCTCCTGTCTTGGCCTCCCAAATGCTAGGATTACAAGTGTGTGCCACCATGCCTGGCTCTTAATCTTCTTTATTTCAACCCCTCTTTTTGTAAAGGTAATATTGATTTAAATGTTTAATATTTATCCATAAGATTAATTTGAAATACTGATGTCTGTACTGTAAATCATCTGAGAGCTTTTATTTAGAATCTCAGCTCTTTCTTAAACTATATAAACATTGGTGCATTTCTTAGTCTTATTGAGCCTTAGTTTTTCTCATCTAAAATATGAGACTGTTTCTGAGCATGGTGATACATACCTATAATCCAGTACTAAGAAAGCTGAGATGGGAAGATTGAAGGTTGAAGGACAGCCTCAGCTCCTTGGCGGGGGCAGAGGCTGGGGCAGAGGGTATAGCTTGGCGGTAGAATGCTCCTAGGTGAATCAAGCAATAGTCTCAGCCCTATTTTTATTTTGAAACAGGTTCTCACTAAGTTGCCACAGCTAGCCTCAGACCTGCAATTCTCTTCTCTCAGCTCCCAACTACTGGGATTATAGCCTTGCATCACCATGCCCAGTAAAAGACTTTTTTTTTTTTTTTTTTTTTTTTTTTTTTGCGGGTCTGGGGATGATACCCAGGGGCATTTGACCTCTGAGCTACACCCCCTGCCCTTTTTTTTTTTTTCCTTTTCTTCATTTTAAAACAGGGTCTCACTAAGTTACGGAGTGCCTCACTAAATAGCTGAGTCTGCCTGCGAACTGTGATCCTCCGGTCTCAGCCTCCCAAATGCTGGGATTACAAGCGTGCGCCACCACGCCCGGCTAGTAAAAGACTTTTAATGTATCTGTTGGGTACACTAAAATGAGATAATGTGTGTTTTACTAGGTGTCTGTCACATTTAGTAGTAGTATTAGTCATACTATTTACAATACAATTCTTATTTCATTTATTGAGAAAGTTGCTATCAGGTTTTTATTGGTCATTGAGTGAAACCTTACAGGTCTGTGTTACTTGAAATAATTCATTTTTCAAAGTTCTTTGATGCACAGCATTCTAAATTCAAACTCTTTTCTTCCTTTATGCATATGTGTATGGTAGTACTGGGGATTACACCCAGGGGCCTTATGGTAGTACTGGGGATTACACCCGGGGGCCTTATGGTAGTACTGGGGATTACACCCAGGGGCCTTATGGTAGTACTGGGGATTACACCCGGGGGCCTTATGGTAGTACTGGGGATTACACCCGGGGGCGTTATGGTAGTACTGGGGATTACACCCGGGGGCTTTATGGTAGTACTGGGGATTACACCCGGGGCGTTATGGTAGTACTGGGGATTATACCCAGGGGCGTTCTACCTTTAAGCTATATTTCCAGCCCTATATTTTGAAACAGGGTCTCATTAGGTTGATGAGAGTTTCATTACTTGCTGAGGCTGCCCTTGAACCAGTGATCTTCCTATCTCAGCCTCCCAAGTACTGGGTATAGACATGTGCCACCATGCCTGGCATTTTTATTGATTTTCAGGTCTTCCTCTTGTTAGAGGAAGTTAGTTAATCAAAGTGACTTGCGCTCTGGTAGAAGTACCTGGAGGACCTCAGTGAAGAGTTTTTTAAGGGGAGGAGGCTTTATTTGGAGAAGTATTTTGGTCGTCTGCTTTTTTAATTCTTCAGTATTTCTTACAGCATCAGGCTAAAGCCCAAGTTCCAGTTTGCTTATTTTGCTCATTGTTAGATATTCTTTTTTCACCTCTTATAGTTAAGTAGATAAGGAGGAGACAGAGTGCTTTTCCTCTCAGTTCTCTTACATAGTCGATATGGGGGTGTCCTCACAGAGCAGTTATGCAGTGGACCTCAGCTGGACATCGTCCTTTTCTATTCAGTGCTGATTCGACCTGGAGAATAGTGTCAGAACTGGTGATAGCTTGGTTTTCTGGGACCCCATTTGCTAGAGCAGCTAGAGAACTCAGGGAACACTTGTGTTTTCTTGATTATTAGAAAGGGTATTACAGAGCCCAGCGTGGTGGCACACGCTCGTAATCCCAGTACTTGGGAGGCTGAGACAGGAGGATCATGCAGGTTGGAAGCCAGCCTTAGCTACTGAGTGAGACTGTTTTCAAACAAAAAATAAAATAGGTCTTTGAATGTAGCCTGGAGGTAGAAGGCCCCTGGGTTCCATCCCCAGTACCACACAAAAAAAAAAAAAAAAAAAAAAAGAAAAAGAAAAAGAAAGAAAGAGTGTATTACAGAGGATGTAGATGAAAGCGGTGCCTACGACAAGGCACCTGGGCAGGGACACTGAGTTCTTGCCCTCTCCGAGGCACTACCCGCAGGCAGTTGAGGTGTTAGTCAGGAAGCTGTCCAGTCCCAGCCCTTGTCAGGTTTTGTGGAGGTCTCAGTAAGTGGGCAAGGTGTTTCTATCAGTGTTCAGCTGGGAGAGCCTGAGGTAGGGCTGCAAGCTTCCCCTCAGGGTTAGCCCTGGGCTTTCCTAGTGAGCAGACCACATCCTGACGCTAGAGGCTCTAGCCATGTGGTCTTATCATAGAAAAGACACTCGTCACCTTGTGCTTCCCTGGTTTCTAGGGACTGTACCCGCTCTCAGCCTCCCAAATGCTGGGGTTACAAGTGTGCACCACCACGCCTGGCTCTGTCATGGTTTGCTAGAAACTTCTTTTTTCTGTTGGCTGCTCTGCAGACCAGATAGAGCATTGCCAGTTTAGGAATTCCTTCTCCTATGTTGGTTCTCCTATTTTCCTGGAGGCCAGGCCTCCCCTCTTTTGTCTGTGAGAAGCATGTTATCCTCGAGAGTTTTCAAGAGGAGGCAGTGAATGAATAAATTGTTACCCTCCTTGTCTGTGGGGTGATTCACCTTCACCACTTTTGTATATGTTTGCAGTTGTCTGTAGTAAGTTTTGTAAAAATGCATGCGGAAGGTAGTTTGTGATATTTTGCACCTACTGTCTTGCTCTCCTTTGGCTGAGTCAGTCAGGTTAGAAATTATTCTTAGTCAGAATTATTGTTGTATGTGTTGTTCTTGAGGTTCTGTTGTAGCTATTTAGGGAAGTTGGGTGCCACTTTCTCATCCATTGCATGTGTCCACTAGTGTCTTCCCTTGTCTGAAAACTTGTAAAATGTTCTTTTTATGTGTTCTGGAGCTTCATGGTAATGTGAGTCTTTTTCACTTATTATTTCAGGCTGTAGGTTCATACTTTTAAACAAAGTGGGATTTTGTTACTTCTTTGATCATCTATCTCTCTTTGGAAATCAAGCACCTTGAATGTTGGGTCTCTTAGGTTGATACCCTCTGCTCCCTTTACAATGATTTCATCTGATATTATCATTTTTTTCCCCTGGGGGGAGTTTATTGACTTTATTTTCTCTCTTTTTTTCTTCTTTTTCTTTTTTCTTTTGGTGGTACTGGGGTTCCTGGAAGCCCTTCTACCTCCGGGCTACACTCCCAGACCTATCTTTATATATTTTTTATTTGGAAACAGGGTCTCTTACGCCAGCGCGGCTGGCTTCAAACCTGCGCGATCCTCCCGTCTCTGCCTCCCAAGTGTGGGGATTACAAGCGTGTGCCACCATGTGCACCACCATGCCCGGCTATTGACTATTTTCTAATGTTGCTATTTTTAAAATATTTAAATCAGCATTTCAAATAGGTAAGGGACTTTTTTGTTTTCGTACTTATTTCATAATATAAGCAGCCTGCATTTCTGAAGATATAAATTGAGATTTTTCTGAAATTGACTCTGTTGCTTGAAGTTCTTTTTGTGTCCTTGGCTTGGAAGCATCCCTTAAATCTCTTGTGTGCTTAGGCTGATCCTTTGGCAAGCCACTGACAAGTTGTTGGGAAACTGAGAGAAATAGCCTTTGTGGCCTGGTAGTCTTTGATTACTGGGGATTCCATTTCTTTTTATGGGGATTACTGGGGATGGAACCAGGGGCATTCCACCTTTGAGCTACACCCTCAGCCCTATATTTTTATTCTTTATTTTGAAAGAGGGTCTCACTGTGTTGCAAAGAGCTTCACTAAGTAGTCGAGGCTGTCCTTGAACTGGGATCCTCCTGTCTCAGCCTCCCAAATGCTGGGATTTAAAGTGCCTGTCACCACGCCCGGCTTGGGAATTCCATTTCTTATAAATGAGAAGGTCAGCTATGTGAGACCTGTGGTGGTGATGTATAGAGAACTGGAACATTTGGCTTTATCATACAGGGACAGTGACAGTGTTTCTGCTGTGTAGAATTTGAGTCACTTTTCCTAGAAACCAACTCTCAGTACTGTGAGTGTGCGTGCGCGCGCGCGTGCGAGCACGGGTGCTGTGGGGAGAAGGGGTCATGGCATCTGCTGCACTTCAGTAGACCTTGAGTTCATCCTTCAGTTTCTCCTTTTTTCACATCTCACCTCCTTGTCCACACCAAGCTCAAAGGTCCCCCAAGGGGAGGGGGACCTTGCTTTGCTTCCTGTACGTCTCAGCCTCCGTCCACCCTTTGAGGCTGTCAGTCTTCCTCTTCATCCACTGGCTCCCTGTGAGATGCTGGTGACCTGGGGCACTGTCTTAGGCAGTCAGCTCCCTGATTCACTCTCTTTATCTGCTCCACAGCTACAGTCTTGTAGACCAATCAGCCATATAGTGCCTTTATTTAGTTAGCTTTGAAAAATTATAAGTGTTCCATTACTACAGAAACTTATAATTTAAAAATGTATACTTTAATATAAGACCAAGGAGAGAGAACTCAGCAGGTAAAACAGAAGCATACAGTGCCCCTGTTCTGCCCGAGCTCCCTCCCAAGCAAGGAGACCCCTGGGTCTGGCTTATTGGTCAAAAGCCCTTTGTCCTCAAACTTTTATCACTGAAGTGTGCATTCCTGATTAATATGCTTAAGGGTTGCTTTTGTTCTAGCCTCTGGATTTTGATACATTGTGTTTTTATTTTCTGCTCAAAATATTTGAAAATTTCACTGTGGTATTTTTAACCATGGGTTTTAAGAATACTATTGCTTAGTTTTCCTGGTAGCTTTTATTATTTACTTTTCCTTTAATTCTGAGGTGGTAAGAATATATTTTTACACAACATCAGGTAGTTGTAATTATTTAAGTCTTTCGTGGTGACTCTGCATATAGTGTACATGGGTGTTTCCATGTTAATTAGGGGAATATGTATATGGCATTATTTGTTCCAATTTGATTGTTCGTGATGTTCAGGTCTTCTATATTTTTTCTGATTTTTCTGCCTACATGTTATATGCATTGCTGAGAGAGGAGAGTTATATAATTAAGTGTAATTATGCATATGACTTTGTCTCCAATTCTGTCAGTTTTTGCTTTGTGATTTTTAGTACTCTGCCATTTGTTTTATGTACATTTAAGATTATTATGACTTCTTGGCTAATTAACCTTTTTATCAGATTGAAATGTCTTTTCTGATCTGTGGTACTATCTGTCCTGAAGTTAATAAATCTATTAAGAATTGGCCTAGGACTTCCGGGAAGATGGCGACCGAGAAAAGCGGGGCTTAAGAGCCCCGCTAACAACCAATCTCCATTATCACAAAACCAGCGCCTTTCATAGCCAGAAAACACCATCACCAGAAAAACAAAAAAAAACCACCAGGCTCCAGAGAGAAAGCGGACTGAGAACAGAGCTCAGGGCCACAGAGGAGACACACGCGCCCCAGGACGCGGCAGCAGCGCCATACTGCCGGCGGCAGCGGCGAACTCAACGGACGGCTACAGCAATCCGAGGTGAGCCACTGCGGAACAGCCAGGCGGGATTTCTCCACGCAGAGAGCGTCTAAAGCTCCCAGTGGCCGAGCTCAGCACACGCTGCAGGGATTCAGAGTGGAAATCAAAACCAGAGAAGAAAAAATACGCCAGCCTCATGGCCGAGGGCGTGGCAGAGGCGCCATATTGCCACCGGCGGCGGCAGCAGCAGTGAATTCACCGAGTCCAGTACAGCTACATCTGCGTACTCAAGAACAGTGAGTCAAATTGCGGGCCACAGAGGAGAAATCCCAGTACTGTACCTCCTGGGACTTGACCCAGTGAGGGAGTGGTGGTGGCAGAGATATCGCACCATAGGAGAACGTGCAACCTGGCACCCCCCATAGTTTAAAGCAGCCTCTATCGACTCCCTGGGTCAGAGACTCTGTGATACAACCCAGTAAAGGAGTAGTGGGGTTTGAGATAATACAGACTCGAGATCCAGAGCACCTTAAGTGAAGCCATAGTGACCCAAGGGAAGAACCCAGAGAAGGCACAAACCTCCGAAATCATGGGAAAGAGGAATAATACTGGAGCAATGAATGCTCACAACCCCACAACATCAGAACCCGATAAAACAGAAAATCAGAGATTTCTAGAAGATCAAATCAGGAAAATAACTGTAGAAATAATAGAGGTGCTTCGAAAAGAACTCAGAGAGAGCCAAAAAGAGATAAAGGATGCAATTAATGAAGTAAAGGCCTCAATTCAAAGCACAAACAACCGATTAGAACACGTGGAGAACAGAATCTCGCTCTTAGAAGATGAGCAATCCAAAAATGAACGCATAGTTTCTAATCTAGAAAAAAATATCCAACAGCAGGAATCTGACATGGAAGAAATATGGGCCCATCTTAAGAGAGCTAACCTAAGAATCATTGGAATAGAGGAGGGAAAAGAAAGTGAAACCAAAAGGATCAACAATCTCTTCAAGGAAGTAATAGCAGAAAATTTTCCAAATATAGAGCAAGAGGTTGATACACAGATCCAGGAAACTTATAGAACTCCCTTTAGACAGGATTGGAGAAGAGGATCCCCACGCCACATAATTGTCAAAATGACCAATGTGGAAGCCAAGCAGAGAATCTTAAAGGCAACAAAAACAAAGGGCCAAGTGACATTCAGAGGCAAACCAATTAGAATCACTCCAGACTTCCCAAACCAAGTCATGAGAGCCAGAAGGGCTTGGAGTAATATATTCCAAACTCTGAAAGAAAACAACTTCCAGCCAAAAATTTCCTATCCAGCAAAACTTTCTATCAAATTATATGGAGAAATAAGAAGCTTCCATGACAAACAGAAACTGAAGGAATTTATGTCTTCAAAACCAGCGCTAGAGAAAATACTCAAAGAGATTAACTACAAAGAAGAAATAGGTAACACACACCAGAACCAGAGAAACAAGATTTTCCATCCAACAGACAACTAAGATTGGTTATCTGTGGAGATTCATTATTTTTGTTAGTCTTTACCTATCTCTAAATGGTATTGTTTGCCTTTATTGTTGTTAATTTTTAGGATTTCTAGTTGGAATATTAATATACCTTCAGATATAGCATTTGGAAATATTTTATCCAATTCTATTAGTAACTTTTAACTCTGTTTACATTGTCTTTGGATATACAATATTTTTTTTTTATTTTTTAGGGAGTTTGTATATTCTTCTGTTGCCTGTGCCATTGAAATCATATCCAAGAAATCACTGCCAACTTCAATGTTGTGAGGTTTTATGACCCAGATTTTCTTCTAAAAGTTTATAGTCTTAAGATTTATATTTAGGTCTTTTATCTATTTTGAGTTAATACTTGTATGTGGGATTAGGTAAGGGTCCAATTTTATTCTTTTCCATGTAATTATTATTTTTCAACAATATTTAGTTAAAAGATTATTATTTCCACCACCAAATGTTCGTGGAAACCTTGTCAAAAATAACTTGACAATATAGGGAAGAATTTAGCTCTAGGCTTGTATTTAACTCCAATGGTTTATATATCTGACTTTAGAACAGTATTACACTGTTTCAATTATTGTAGCTTTATATGGTTTGAAATCAGAAAATATATATCTGCTAGCTTTGTTCTTTTTCAAGATCGTTTTGGGTATCTAGAATTCATATTCCATATTAGAATAGATTTTTTTCTGAAAAATAAATATATGAATATGATAGTTTCACCTAGAAAAACAGAAAAAAATATGCTCTGGTAAGAAAGAAAGCATAAAGAAATATTGAAATGTTATCTTTAAGTTATCAAAAGCTTGGTATCAGACAAATGAAACTGTTATGTGAGATTAACATTTTTAATTTTGGATAAATTGCTATAATACTAGATGTCAACCACTAAGCCAAGCATGGGAAGGAGGGATGGGGAGGGAATGGGGGGGGATCGGGTGGGGGCTGACTGGGCGATGTGTGCATATATGTCTACAAAAGTTTGTATCCCACTATGATGTATGAATACAGTGCACCAATAAAATAAAATAAAATAAAATAAAAGAATTGGCCTAGTCTCTTTTTTTTTTTTTTTTGTGGGTCTGGGATAGAACCCAGGGGCATTTGACCTCCGAGCTACACCCCCTGCCCTATTTTTTATTCTTTATTTTGAATCCAGGTCTCACTGAGTTGCAGAGGGCCTCACTAAGTAGCTGAGGCTGTCTGCGAACCGTGATCCTCCAGGTCTCAGCCTCCCTAATGCTGGGATGACAAGCGTGCCCACCACGCCCGGCCTGGCCTCCTCTCTTAATGAGTGCAGTTAGGCTATCTATATTTAACATATATTGATGGTGTTGGGGTGGAAGACACTTTTCTGTGTAATCTGTAGGTAAGTTTGCTTGTTCATTTTGTATCACCTTAAAAATTTATCCCCCTACTTTCTGGTTTACATTTTTAGTGGTTTTGTTTTGTTTGCCTTTTATTTGTTTTGAACAGTACTGGGGATTGAAGCCAGAGGAAAAAGAACTAATGGGAAATACACGATCTAAGATAAAAAAAATTCACTAGCTGTGATAAATAGCAGAATAGACTCTGAAGATGAAAAGATCAGTGAACTTGCTATATAGCCGTGCAAAGTATCCAAATTGCACACACAGTAATGAGGAGAGGGGAGTAAGCACAGTCTAGAGACCTGCGGAGCCATAGTGAGTAGCCTAACGTGGGAAGCTAGATCCCAAGAAACAAGGACTGTCCAGCCCTTTCTATAAGTTTATTTTTTGTGGTACTGGGGATTGAATGCAGGAAGATTTTGCCTCCTAGCTGCACCCCAGTCCCTTTTTTTCCTTAATTTGGAAAAGGTCTAAGTTGCTGAGGCTGGCTGCAAACCAGCGATCCTCCTGTCTCAGCCTCCCAAGTCCTGGGTTCATAAACCTGCGCTGCCACACCCAGCTCTGTGTCTCGTTTTTTTAATCTTGCCCTGCCTTTGTGTTACTTGTTGGCCCTGTTTTTGGGTGCCTTTTTTTTTTTCTCTTTTAATCACTTAAGGAAACTTTCACTGTTTTTCCTTTATCTTTGCCCTGCTTTTTCTTGGAGTCTAGCCCAATGCTCCATGGTGGGTCTGTAAAGTGTTCACTTTTCCCAGCTATTTTCTCCTGGCCATTTTGGATAGTTTGTATACCAGGTTTGTTGATTGTTCCGTTCTTTTTTTTTTTTTTTTTTTTAATTATTATTGGTACTGGAGATAGAACCCAAAGGCTTTCTACCTCCGGGCTACACTCCAAGACCTATTTTATACTTTATTTGGAAACAGCGTCTCACTACGTTGCTGAGAGCCTCACTAAGTAGCTGAGGCTGGCTTCGAACCTGTGCAGTCTTGTCTCAGCCTCCCAAACGCTGGGATTATAAGGGTGTGCCACCAGGCTAGGCCACAAGCCTGGCCTGCCTGGCCTAGAGTATTAGATATTTTAAATGCTATGTGGTTGTTAATGAACACTGGTATTTTGTTACTGTATCTTAGAGAGTGTTGAGGTCTGTTCTGGCAATGGATGCTAAGGTGGGTCATAGTATGGCCTTCTTGTGTGTTGGCTTTTAGTGTTTTATTTTCAGGCTTTCCATAGTAGTTTTCAGAGGTTGAAGTATTTTGCCTGGTCTTTAGTGACTGTCTCTCTCTTCTTGCAGGCCATGCCGGAGTGTCTGCAAACATGGTGAAGAAGAGAACGTCCCACAAGTAAGCAGTTCCGAAGCCCATTTTAGATAGTGTGGCCTCTGGTCACCTAGTACATGGGAGTTCCTTTTGCATGGGGGCTCTTAGTTACCTCGGCCCGATGCCTAGTGAGTAATAGTATGTGGACGTTTTCTCTGTCCATTTCCTCTTCTTGGCCTGGCTGAAGTATGCCAGGCCTGCCCTTGGGCAGCTAAGAGCCATAAAGTCACAATGGGTGCCCCAGGGATGAGAGCAGACCTGATGGCTGGGAACAGTGGTGGTGAGAATGGAGGCGCACTGGCCCTCCCTGGCACCTTTCCTTGCCAAGCAAGGGTGCAGGGTGCGGTACTCAGGGGCTCTGCTGTTGTGTGAGAGCTTCTTTTGCACTGAGGTGGCATCTGACACTGGAAAGCTGCTGAGTATGCCGCCATTCCACTTTGTAACATTGCTGGGTGAATAAAAACCTTGTCATTCAGAGAAAGCATACCCATGTTAAAAACCCACATATTTAAAGTGGCAGGGTATAAAAGCTACTTTTTCTTTTTTCTTTTGGGATGATACTGAGGATTTAAACCAGGGGTGCCCTACCTTTGAGAACCTGGGGGTTATATCTTCAGCCCTTTTTATTTATTATTATTATTATTTTGTGATACTGGAGGGTCTTTTCTACCTCTGGAATATACTCCCAGACCTATTTTATGCTTTATTTGGAAACAGGGTCTCACTAAGTTGCTGAGAGCCTCATTCAGTAGCTGAGGCTGGCTTCAAACCTGTGCCATACTCCTGTCTCAGCCTCCCAAGCACAGAGATTACAAGGGTGCACCACCACGCCCAGCTAGCCCTTTTTATTTTTTGGAATACCCCCAGCCCTTTTTAGTTTTGAAACAGTCTCACTAAGTTGCCGAGGGCCTACCAAGTTGCTGAGGCTAACCTTGAACCTGGAATCTTCCCGTCTCAGCTTCGCAAGTACTGGGATTGCAGAATGTGTGCACCTCCACACCTATTCTACCACCTACATTTTCTGCTGCACCACGTACTAGTGGCTGTGCTACCACATTTTATAAATACTGCTCTAGCAATACATTATGGCTATAAGAGTCTTCTTAGTTACACATGATTAAATATGGAGAAGGTCTTCTTTTACCATATCACCACCTGATTTACTCATGATTGCAGTTATTTCCAAATTATTCATATTGAAAGTCTATGCCCCTTAGTCACCCAGTATCACTGAAGAGTGTGAGGGGCCTCTGGGTCATGGGAGGTCTGGACAAATGAGGACCGTCCTTTAATAACTGTTAGTGATTAAAACAAACAGGCCTGTCTTTGAGTGTGTGGTGTGTATTGGAAATGTTCCTAGTGTTCAGCCTGACAGATGACATGGGAAGTAAAAGGGAGGCTTCGATGAGTTTGCTCTGGTTTCCCTGGGATTCTGCAGCGTTTGTCCTGTCGTACTCTTTGCTCATTGCCTTCGTGTCAGTGGCATCGCCACACCGTCAGGTTATCGCTTGCCTCCAGCAGGTGCTAACAAAGAGAAGTCTAAGCCATAACACTAGGTAATGGGGAGCAAGGGAAGAATCAGCTTCGCAAGGCCCAAAGGGTTCATTTCAAATAGGTTTTGCAAGCTAGGATGTAGGTCAGTGTAGAGCGCGTGCCTACCGTGTGCGGGACCCTAGGTTTGATTCCTCAGTACCACTGAAAAGGAAAAATAAAAAAAGACATGCCACTTAAGTTAAAATAAAGGACTTTGAAGATATTCTTGTGAATATCTATTTCAGCCATTGTACATATTTTCAAGTAATTATGATTATAAAGTTAATTTATTTAGGATTTCAGCATTTCATAGGTTTGAGCCCTTGAGTGTGTTATTAAATACATTTTGTGCAAGGGAGTTTCTGTGTACCGCTTCCTAAGTCATACTTTGTATTAGTGTCCCATGGGTTTGATTCCCTGAAGCATAGAAAACACCTATCTAAAAAACTTGAGGCTGGGCGTGGTGACGCACACTTGTGATCCCAGCACTTGGGAGGCTGGGACAGGAGGATCATGCAGGTTCAAAGCCAGCCTCAGCTACTTAGTGAGGCTCTCAGCAACTTAGATCCTGTTTCCAAATAAAGTATAAAATAAAACTGGGCATGGTGGTATATGCTTGTAATCCGAGCATTTGGGAGGCTGAGACCGGAGGATCGCAGACAGCCTCAGCTACTTAGTGAGGCTTTCCACAACTTAGTGAGACTCTGTTTCAAAATAAATAATTAAAAAATAGGGCAGGGGGTGTAGCTCGGAGGTCAAATGCCCCTGGGATCCATCCCCAGACCTGCACACACAAAAAAAAGTATAAAATAGATCTGGGAGTATAGCCCAGAGGTAGAAAAGCCTTTCGGTTTCACCCCAGTACCACCCCAAAAAAAAAAAAAAAAAAAAGAAAGAAAGAAAGAAAAACTTGAATGTTCAGCCAGGTGTGGGAGGATAAAACAGGAGTATCGCAAGTTTGTGGCCAACCATAGCTACTTGGGCCCTTCACCATTTTGTGGGACCCTGTTTCAAAATACAAAATAAAAATAGGGCTTAGGGTTGTAGCTAGGAGGTAGAATGCCCCCCTGGGTTCAGTCTGCAAAAACAAGTAAATAAATAAATAACTTGAACATTCATATGCATACCAGCTGAAGATATTTCTTATATGTTCCAGGTTTCAGGAACTTGAGCTGGTGCTTTAAAAGGCAGGCTTGTCTCAGGACTAGACACCCTGAACACATCACTGTGGGGAGAAATTGACTAGCCCTCTTTTCCTGTTCCTAGTGCAAATCTGGAGGATGGGTAGAGGGAAAAGGAAGGCTGAGACAAACGGCCACATTCACAGCTGGTGGTGGTGCTGTCTTGGGAATGGGGTGAGCAGGGTGGACACGCGGAGCTTTGGGGAGGCCGCCTGCTGGAGCTCCTTGCACTGGTCTTGGAGCTGGCTCTTGGGCCGTTGCAAGTTCCTTAGTATCTGAAATCAAGGCATTGGACTGGCACAGTGACGTTTTTAGCTTTTCAACAGATTTCTGTCTACAAGTTAAATTTTCATGGAAACAGAACTCTAGCCTCTTTCCTCACTGGCCTTTAGTTGTGGCTTGGAGCTTCAAGGACTAAGGCCCATCACCACCCTCTGTGTTGCCCTTGGGAGCAGCACTGTGTTACCCTGGCTCTGGTCACCCCTCAGGTCACTTCCTGTGTAGTGCAGCAGGGCTGAGAAGGAACTGCAGGTGCAGATACCTCTGTTGCCAGAGAGAGCGCTGTAGAGCTCCACCTGGTGCCGTCACGCTCGTCCCTGTTGGGTGCCAGGACGATCTGGAATACCAGGACACCAAGGAAATAATGGTGTCACCTTTTTTTTTTTGCATTGCTGGGGCTCTGTCTTAGGGCCTTGCATGTGCTAGGTAAGTGTTCTACCACTGAGCTACATCTACACCCCTAGTTTTGTGTTTTAAGTAAATAGAAATAAACGTGTGTGCTTCGAATGCACTGAGCCACCTTGCTGTGTTTTGAGGACAAGCTGGTAGACCAAGTTGTACTGTGCGTCTCAGTAATAACTGAGTAAGAACTACTAAGTAGATGTATTTCTAGGGATTTTTCCCTTCCATTTTATAAGACACAAATAGTAATCACTGAAGAGAATGTCATTTGACTCCTCATTATCCCTGTTATGGTCTCATGGAGTTTTCATGGTAACCCTGTCAAAAGCTACCATGAGCCTTTACTGCAGATGCATAAGGAGATTAAGCTTGTTAGTTAACTTGTCCAAAGTCATACAGCTGCTCAGTGACTGAGCTAGCACTCAGAAACAGGACATTCGCATTCTAGATAGAGTCCGTACCATTAACCTCCACATCCCATTCACTTCGCTGCATCCTTTGCGGGTTCTGTTGTGGATGTGCAGGCTGGGTCATGCTTGGCGCGCATGTCAAAATGCACCATTGTTGTGTTTGCTTTTCACTGTGTGACCGAAATACCTGGCATAAACAACTTACTCAGAGGAAAGACTGACTTTGGCGCATGGCTCCAGCGCTGTGGGCCCGTGGCAAGGCAGGACGTCATGGCAGAGGAAGGCTGCTCAGCTCCTGGTAGCGAATAGGCAGAGCGCGATCTGGGACTAGAGAAGAGTCCCCATGTGCACACCCGCGACCCGCTTCCTTCCCTGCCTGCAGCTGCCACCTCTTCCCAGTAGTCCATTCAGATGACCAGTCATCCAGGGGAGTAATGTGCCCATAAGGTCACCACCTCCATCACCCAGTCCTTCCCGAACGCCCACCTGTGGCCATTGCTGCCCTGGGGACCAGGTCTCCCACACTCGAGCCTTTGGGGACGCTCCAGCTCCAGACTACAGCAGTGGTATTGACAGCTGTCAGCCGGTGAGGACATTAACGCCCTGTCACCTTAGAGTGGGGTCCTTCGGGCGTTGATGACAGTGGACATCTGGTATTACCAGGAGTGTGGAGTGAACCCACAGTGATGTGGATAGAAAGCTGACTTTTTCTTTCTTCACTTTGTTTTATGTTGTCACTTTAAGCTGGGAAATAGAACTTTTTTTTCCGCTTGCTAGTTTGCATATAGCAAAAAATTATTTTGATTAACCAATTTTTTCTTATAAAATCAGTTGGAACTCTGAGCAACTTGACTGCTTTTATATGATAGTACCAACTAGCTTGGAAAGAGTATCAGTAATTAATCCATACACCCAAGTGCATAATGCCTGACAGGCTTTTCCTGGCTCGTAGTGCAATCATGGTAGTTGGAAATTAGTTTCGTGTGTGTGATGATGTAGGTTACTAAAATAAGGTACTGAAAGTCTGATTAGGAGTACTAGGCAACCGAAGGCACTGAGGAAGTCTGGAGAGAAGATGAACGGCTTTTCAGTGCAGGGCTTTTCTCTGTGGCAGGAGAATTCGAATGTGCTGTCGAAACTTGTAAGTATTGAGGAGAGGACGTGTATGTCTCCTGCAGTCTCAATTTACCTTCTGGGAACGTGAACACATAGAGCTTCGTGTCGGTTCTGAATCTACTACCCTCGTAGTGTGTGGCCCTTGGATTAGAGCAGCGCTGTGGTCAGTGGGCTGGCTGCTTGTTAGGAGCTTCTTGGCCTTTTATATGTGAGGCCCAGAGTTCACTAACTCCTTTCTACTTATTTTGTCCTTGAATCATTTGTTTCAAAATAGTGTCTAAAGAACCAAGGAAAGATGAGAGATGTCTAATTTCTGACTCCTCTGCTTTTCTCTTTGAGTTGTTTAATTGTGACACTGTAACTGGCTTATTTATTACTATGGATGGGACCTGGGGGATTCTATCTCTGAATCTCCAGCCCTTTTTTAGTTTTTATTTTCAGATAGAGTCCCAAGTTGCTGAGGCGAGCCTTGACTCTTGGCCCCCGAGTTCTGGGATTACAAGCCTTGCCACCATGCCTTGCTGTCCTTAAGATTTTTAAAAAACAACTCTTGCCTATAAACTTTGACTGCTTGTGGTTAGAAAGTTGGACTCCTGATACCATTAGTAATTCCTGTTCATGTCTACCTGCAGCATTTGTTGGTGGGAAAACTGTCTAAGTTGGTCTTTGAATAAATGGAAAAGAACCAGGTGTGGTGGCGCACTCTTGTAATTTCAGTATTTGGGAGGCTGAGGTACGAGGATCGCCTTTCGCTGACAGCCTCAGTTACTTAGTGAGGCCCTCTGCAACTCAGGAAGACCCTGTTTCAAAAATAAAGAGTCAAAAATAGGGCTGGGGATGTAACGTGGAGGTAGAATGCCCCTGTGTTTCATCCCAGTACCACAAAAAATAGGAAAAGAAATGGCATTTATATTAATTCCATTTTAGTTCTTTCGGAATTAGTAGAATGACATTCCAGAAGTAGCATTGCTCTTGACCAAAAGACAATGGGAATATAGAAACTAATGTCATGAAGAATATGAATTTGAGCCAAGTGCGGTGTCGCACACTTGTTATCCCAGGGTTTGGGAGGCTAAGACAAGAGGATCGCAGGTCTCCGGCCAGCCCCAGCTACTTAGTGAGGCGCTCTGCAATCTAATGAGACCCTGTTTCAAAATAAAGAATAAAAAGAAGGATGGGGAGTGTAGTTTGGAGGTAGAATGCCCTTGGGTTCAATCCCCAGTACTCTAAGAAAAAAATTGCTTTTTAATATTTTAATATGTAATTCATTGTAGTACATATTCATAGCATTAATTTAGCACTAAATTGAAACATATATATTTGGGGGAGCTGGTCTGGGGATGGAACCCAGGAGCATTTGACCTCCGAGCTGTACTCCCCCCCTCCCCTATTTTTTTATTCTTTATTTTGAAACAAGGTCTCACTAAGTTGCAGAGGGCCTCACTAAGTAGCTGAGGCTGTCCACCAACTGTAATCCTCCAGTCTCAGCCTACTAAATACTGGGATTACAAGCATGCACCACCATGTTCAGCTAAAAACTTATATTGTAATGCCAAAGTCATGTGGAAAGTTTTGAAAACAGTCCAATGCAGGGAGAAAACATCTATTTCTAATGCTATCATCCTGAGGTTATGGCTATTAATAATAGATATTTCAAGTTCTTTTTCTACATAATCTTATGGATATTTGCATATAAAAATTTTGTGCTATATTTTCTACATTTGTGATTTTTCAATGTCTTTAACTTCTACGTTGGGGTTTTTTTTTTTTTTTGGTGGGGGGGTCCATCCTGGGGTCCATCTGGGGGGCCAGGGGCATTTGACCTCTGAGCTACACCCCTTGCCCTATTTTTTTTTTCTTTATTTTGAAACAGGATCTTACTAAGTTGTGGAGGGCCTCACTATAAGTAGCTGAGGCTGTCTGCGAACTGCAATCCTTCAGTCCCAGCCCCCCCGAATGCTGGAATTAAAAGTGTGCGCCATCACACTGCTATTTTCTACAGTTTCAACAGCTGTGTAGTTAATTCCATCATAGCTACACACTATAGTCATTTAATCATTGGAACCTGTTGAGTACTTTTTAGTTTCCTCTTGTTTTTGCACATCCATTATTTTCTTTCAGTAAATTTTTAGAAATGCACTCACTGGGACTTGGATACTCCAAATGGAGTGTATAGTGGATTATATGTCCACTTTAGACATAATAGTGTCCAAGTGTTCTCTAGAAAGGCCATATCTGTTCTATAAGCAGACAGAAAATGGTACCTCACCATACTTTACATTAAAACCATAGGACAGTGAGAAATTTCTAGAATATCTGAAGCACATGAGAAGAAGTTATATCAAAACTATGCTGAGTCAAGGAACTCAAGTAGTGTGCTAAAAATCTCAAAAGATAATATTCAAAGTCCATCGGTCCTAGAGAACTGTGAGGATCCAAGATAACAGGGTGCATGCAAGGTGGAACAGATGGAGGGTGAGAAGACGAGGTGGTGGGAACCAGTTGACGTTTGGGTGGAAGGTGGTAGGGTCGCCCTCCCACTCCCACTTGCTGGCTGGTGTGCATTTTCTTGGGTCATGGCCCCTCTCATCAGAACCTTCACGTGTGACACAGCAGGCGGAGACTGAGCTTGAAGACATACACTGCAGCTACAGGTGCTCCAAGTCTTGACTTCATCTAAAAGTATGAGCCCCAAGAATCATCAAGCATCCATAGAAGCACTTAGACCATGGAAGAAAGTCTCCAGTCCTGACAGATTGCAGACCAAGACTCAGCAAATATGTGAAGAAAACCAGCAGAGGATGCAAGCCTGAAGAGCTCATAGAGCAGTTGGGGGCCCTCTCTGTCAGAAAGAAAGCATGTTCTTAAAGTCTTTTCAGATTAGACAGTAAAGAAACAACTGGTTTCTAGAAATTAAAGTATTACGTCCTAATTCAAGGTCCATTGAGCTGGAGGATTTCTTTAAAGATGAAAGCACAGGGGGCAGTGGAGTCGTAGAAGAGTGATCCTCAAGTCCAACATTTGTTTAACTCAGTCTGTAGATTGTCCAGCTTCTGGAGATGGAGAGCTAACGACCTGTCAAAATTCTGGTGACGTTTCAGAATCTGGTACAAAGAAAGTTCTGCAAGCAATTTGAAAAGTAGGTGCTCGTCAAAGGAGCTAGAATTAGATTAGCTCTAATATCAGCAAATCCAGGTGAGAGAAGAAAATACTTTTTTCCGCTCAAAGTACTGAGGGGGGAATTTTTTTGAACCTGACTTGTTTACCAAAGCAGTTCAGAGATGAGGGCCAGATGAAATTTTGAGGCCTGTGAGAAAGACTATATTTCTAAACTATCTAAATTACCAGAGGATACACAAAAACACCTCCCCAAAAAACTTTCCTTATTTCTAAATGTGTTTCAAAAAATATTCTTAAGATAGTAGCAAAACAATTTGGAACAAAAGCCTAAACTTCAGTAGTGTAGAAGATACAGTAAGGTATAGATGTAATTTTTCCTTCTTTACGGTTTGTTGTTTGCATTAGTGCACTGGATGTGATACCCCAGGGCTTCCTACCACGGAGCCACACCTTCAGCCCTTTTTTCTTTTGAGACAGCATCTTGCTAAGTTATCCAACTTGTGACCGTCTCAGCCTCCCAGGTACTAGGATTACGGGCATGCATCACTGTGCCTAGCTTCTACTAAAGATTTTGTTTGGTTGTTTTAGTCTTGCTTTATATGGGGAAAGAAAGTTTTGCTCACTTGTAGATTTTATAGAGAAATGTAAGTTTTGGTGTACTTAGAAAGTCTGTGGTAATTGTCAGAAGATTAGAAAAAAGAAAACTAGCTTACACCAGAAGCTTCCTTTGGTGGGAAGGAACTGCAGTTGTTACAACTACGTAGATCAAAGAAAGGGAGATGAGGAAATGAAAACAAAAGACAAATAGAAAATAAAACGGTGTTAAAAACAAGACCTGCAATATTGTTTATCACAAAAGTTTATGATTAAAATTCTCATATTAAATGAGGTTGGGGAAATCAAATACCCATAGGAAGGTCTGTGTATCTTCTGAATCCCAGGACACAGCAGCTTTGAGGAAGCCCTGCTGATTGGAAGTCCAGCTGCTGGAAGTGCTTGAAGGAGGTAGGCTTCATTCCCACCGCTGGAGGCACTGTAGGATCACTGCTTATTCTGAAATAGGACTCCCACCATCTATGGAGCGTTATCAGGAGGAACTGTACCTGTGTACAGAGCACTGCTAGAATATGTAGGAGGGATGTGCTGCTGAACCAGAAATGCTGCTGTCATTGACTGAGCTGTTTTGCTGGGGATCAAAGTGGATATCCATTCCTCTCAATCTGGGAAGGAACCTTTCCTGGTCATTAGGGTTCTCCAGAGAAGTAGAATCAATGGAAAACGAGCACTTGTGCATCCACATGTGTACATGCGGCAGGCCGGAGGGAGAGTTTATGGTAAGGAGTCCTGTGAGACCGTTGTGGGGCTGGTGGATCTCGAATCTGCAGGGCAGGCCAGCAGAAAGCTAGTGCCACAGCCGGAAAGCAAAGGTCAAATGTCACGGGAGGCGGCATTCCTCTTACCCAGGATGGGGCCTGCCTACCTCATAAGGGTGATTTGCTTTGCTCATGATGTGTGGATTTGTTCATTCCAGCTAATAGAAAATATCTTCACAGTGAAATCTAGACTGCCATTTGACCAACTCTGAGTTCTGTGACATAGCTAAATTGACACATAAAATTAACCAGCACACCAATAAAGATGCTTTATTTGCTTATAATTTTGGTGGTAATGACTGGATGTCTGAAAATTACAAAATGGTACACATGAATGCTTTCTTTAGTGAAACCTGAGTACCTACCTTAGCTTTTTCTGTGAATGTAAAGAAAGCCTGATCCTGTAGAGGGGAATTGTGGGGACTTTTGCCTGACAATCAAAAGATACAGAATTGTTGATTGTCTGCTTTAAGGGGGAGAAAGTGTTGCTGAGGAGGAGTCCCTTACTTTAAAAAAGAAGCGTAATCTCCTTTACCAGCTGTTTCATGAAGAGGCCAGTTGGATATCATTTCAGATTTCCAGAGATTGTGAAAATGCCTAGGAAGCTATTTTTGTTGGACCTGAGTTACAGACTTGGTAGTGCTTTACACACAATTTTCAACTGTGGATTCACTTATATGTGGATTTTCTTGTGGGAGATTGGTGGCAATTTGAAAAAACTTGTAAGATCAATCTTACAACCTAGAAATATTTAAATAATGAGGAAAGGGGATGTTATGAGTGCATAATATTTTAGTTTTTTATTATTTACTATCATAAAATACACAGCTGTCTATTTAAAGGTAAGGTTTACCAAAATTTATAACACATAAGCACTTACAGAACTTGAGAAACATAAGGGCACACCAGTAAATCGTAGCCGCACATTTTCTGTAGCACCTGCTGTCCCACTGTAGTAGGCACACAGCCGCCTCTTGTTTCTGTTGTGGTTAGCTCGGATGTTTCTGGCATGCACTTAATCATCTCTGCTCTTCTTTCTAGTAAGTTAGGTCTCACAGTAAAAAGCCCTGTCATGGTTCTTGGGTATTTTTCATTGTATCTAATACATATACAAAATATGTGTTAATTGGCTGTGTATGTTGTCAGGCCCCTGGTGCACAGCAGGCTGTTAGTAGTTAGGTGGGTTTTTTGACTGCCGGAGGCTTGGCGTCCCTATGCTCTGTGTCAAGGGGTGCCTCTGTTCTCATCCTCTGTCTTGTTCCCACCATTTGTTCTACAGCTGAATAGACCCATTGCTTCTCTCGGTCCTTGGCTAAAGCCTGTCCACGAGCCCTTGGCTGTTTGAAGCTCAAGGACCTGCAGCTCTTGAAAACATTTATAGGAACAGTGTTCCTGCTTTTTTGCATGTTCATAATTTCTCGGTGGCATTTATACCTTAAGGTCAGCAGACAGTTCTTGGCTGATTCTAGAATCGTTGGCTCGAGTTTTCTTTTCCCTGAAAGCCTTAGCTTGCCGCCCTGTTGTCTTCTGGCGTGAGGTATTGCTGCGAGCTTTGACTGTGTTGTCTTACTTTATTTGCTCTTTAGCCTGGATGTCCACAGGACGTCGCGCTCTATAAACCCATTTACTGGAGTATGTCATAGTGCCGGTCATTCTTGGCCTGACTTTCAGGCTTGCATTTATTCAAGTGTTTTATTTTAGGAAAGCTAACTTGGATTATGTTTTCAGTGCTCTTTTCTGGTTATTTGTTTTAGGTCGTAAATACTTCTATTAAATATGTATCTGTCGCCATCTCTTAATTTTTTATTTTTTGCCCCATCTGTCTCCTTTTCATCATCCATTTCTCTTACAAGCTCCCCTGGTCTTGGGCTCATTCATGGTCGTTCATATTCTCATTCCCCTTGCGCTGTGCGCCTTTCACCCCAGCCCTATCTTATTTTTATTTTGAAACAGAATCTCCCTAGGTTGATAAAGCTCTTGCTACCTGCTGAGGCTGTCCTCAGTCCTGTCTCAGCCTCTCAAGTACTGGGATTACAAGCCTGCACTACCACATCCAGTTCCTTTCATTGTAGTTTCCATGTCTAAAAAATTTCGGATTGCTAGTTATTTTTTTATAACCTTGTTGTTTCTCACATCATGTCTGTGTCTGATTTCTGAGATTTTCTATTTCTGATATATATGTATATAATTTTTTCTGTGTGTGTGGTACTGGGGGTGGAACCCAGGGGCTTTCTACTCAGACCTATTTTATATATTTTTTGGAAACACGGTCTCACTAAGTAGCTGAGAGCCTCACTAAGTTGCTGAGGCTGGCTTCGAACCTGTGCGATCCTCCATCTCAGCCTCCCAAGCACAGGGATTACAAGCGTGTGCCACCACGCCTGACTTATGTATATATTTTATATTAGTGTTCTCAGAAACAGAACCAGTGGGAGGTAGATAAATGCAGAAGAGGTTTATTACGTGAAATTGGTCCTTACTTTGAAGGCCGAGAAGTCCTACAGACTTCTGCATGCTAAGAAGAGCCGAAGGCGTGATTGAGTCCAGGTGCAGAAGCCTCAGGATGGGGGTGTGGGCCCAGAGGACCAGTGCCCGATTCTAGACAGGACACCTCTTCCTCTGCTTCTGCTCTTTTTTAGCAGATTGGACGAGGCCCCCACACTGGTGAAGATAGAGTGCTTTATGCAGCCCACTGGGTTCAAATGCCAGTCCCTTTCTAAAGCAGCCTCAAGACGCCCCTGGAAACCCTGCTCACCTGGGCACCTTGGGACACTGTGGTTTGACCCGTGCAGACACCAGCAGTCACAGCACCTCCTTCTTGGCCTGTTTGCTTGGTGCTAGCTGACAGTTTTAACTACTTCATGAGCATGTTTTCTGCCTACTCCTGGACCCCTCAGAACACTGCTCACGAGTATTTCTTTTCTCCTTAAACTATCTTTGTGTGCTGTCCAGCCCCAATCCTCATTTAAATGAAAGAGGTCAAAGGATTCCAGGATGAGCTTCAGAAGCTCTGGGGATTCTTCTATTTTCCTGTGACATATTTACAATTAGTCCCCTCCAGTAGTTAGCCTGTCAGTTTCTCAAGATTTGTCTCCTTTGAACTTCAGCTTTTCATTTTCTCTACCCCTGGTCACATCCTGCTCAGTTAGAAGTTTGTTTGTTTGAGGTTCTGGGAATGGAAACCAGGAGCATTCTACCTCTGAGCTATACTGCAGCCCTATTTTTTATTCTTTATTTTGAAATAGGGTCTCACTAAGTTGCGGAGGGCCTCACTGAGTGGCCGTGGCTGTCCGCGAGCCTGAGATCCTCCTGTCTCAGCCTCCCGAGTACTGGGATTACTAGCGTGCACCACCACGCCCAGCATAGAAGTTTGTTTTTAGTGGGTGTCCTTAGGGATGTGGAAGGGAGGTGTGCTGAGTGTCTGTGGAGCCCAGGGCAGAGGTGTGGTGCTGGGCTCCTGGCTTCACGTCCTGCAGTGAAGGAGGCCTTTCCTGTTCGCTTTTTCCAGGCTCCCGACTGGTAAGCTCCTGCCAGGTTCACTTCTCTCCCTGGTTCAGGTGTCTCCCCTTGTGTTTTAAAGAGGCCCCCCTCGCCACTCCTCCAGAAACTTTGACTTACTAAATTTTTGTAAGGAGTCCAGAGGACATTATTTCTGCTTAGAATATGTGTATAGATATTTTTAGCCATTATAACCGATAATAAATCGTTTTAGTTTGCATGTCTGTTATGTGCCAGGCCTCAATTATTTCTGTTCATGGTGTATCACATGCACTTCATACCATACAGCTGGGGAGAGGGATTCTCTTCCCTCTCGGCGTGGGCAGGCATGGGTTGGGTTAGGTCTGGCCATCAGCTTCTATCCAAGCCAAGTTTTGCCCCTTGCCCTTGGATTTCAGCTGCTAGTAATCCAGAAATGATGTAGTTTGTCGCTTCAGCAATTTTTAATTTTACATTAAAGATTTATTAAACTCAGGTGTGTGACAAAGAGTGTATGTTTCTTAGAAATATAACAGTGGTGTCACACATTGATGTAAGCCAGCCTGGACTCTGGTTTAAGTTAAAAGTTGAATGCCTAATCTATTTTTAGTGTTGAAGCCAGGAGGAACAGAATTGCTAGGGCATAACGGGCAAAGTGAATAGTTGAGCATTTCTTTCTGACGTCAGATGGGTTCATAGTATATAAAATGTACAAGTGTAGTTATTGGTATAATGAATTTTATGTGATCAGCCCTTCTTTAACCTGAGTCATTCTGGGTTGCTTGGATGAAAGGAAACTCAGAAAGCTGGAAAAACTTTCACCCAAGAATAGGGCTCCCACATTCCTGCTGCTGACAGGCAGTTTTCTTCTGCCAGCACCAACTCAGGTGCCAGCGAGTTCCTGTTGCTGGAGGCAGAGGCACTGCCGGGAGCGCCCTGAGTGCAGGAGGTGAGCTGAGCACCTGGGCTCCCCGAGGCCGCTGGAGGCCTGCAGGAGTTTGCACCTGTGTGGGGCCTTCTGTAATGAGAGTTTGTTAGACAGTGGCTGTGTTCGGTCTAGGTGTGCATACTTGTGCGATAATACCTTGTGTGTGTGTGTGAATACAGAAAACATCGGAGCAGTGTGGGGCCCAGCAAACCTGTGTCCCAGCCCCGGCGGAACATCGTAGGCTGCAGGATCCAGCACGGCTGGAGAGAGGGCAGCGGCCCTGTCACCCAGTGGAAGGGGACCGTTCTGGACCAGGTTCCCGTAAACCCTTCTTTGTACCTTATAAAGTACGATGGATTTGACTGTGTGTATGGACTAGAACTTAATAAAGACGACCGAGTTTCTGCGCTCGAAGTCCTCCCTGACAGAGTGGGTAAGTCCTTTTACTATTGTGCATCCCCGCTTTAACTGACCATTGAAATGGGTACTCTGATTATTCTATGTTGTTGGTGTTTTTGCTTTTATTGAAACTTGGCCATCCCTGATAAGCGTTTGACTCAGTCATCTAAAACAACAAGAGTTGATCCAAAGCACATGTCTGAAACCACAGCTCGAGGAGTTGTGAAGGATTTGAAGATGTATACAGTTTCCCCAAGAAGCTTACAATATAGAAATTTTCCTGGTTATTTTTTATACTTTTTCTCACTATTATGTAGGTTTTAATGGATAAATTAGGTGCAAATATGCCGTGTGCTGGTTTTATCATGTATAATTAACAGATCTTAATGAATTCACTTTAGAATCGTTGGAGTGTCTCTTTCATTGTGTATTATATAAAGGATGGCTGTGCTCTGAGCCACAATGTAAGCAGCCAGAACATGTGAGCTTCACTACCAGTTCTTTACGTCCTGTGCACAGCGTTGGTAGAAATGAGTTGCTTCCTCTCGTCCTCCCCCTCCCCCCTCTCCCCCCACCTCTGTTTCTCTCTCTTGCACATCATATGCCAGTTTTACTTTGAAAATGTTCCTTAAGGCTAATAATTATTTTTTAGGCTGGGTAGATGAAACCAAATTAATACTTTGGGAGTATTTTGAAATGCTTTCATGATAGTTCAGTGATGCTGCTATTGCTTAGAACACTGGCTTATACTTTTAGAATTATCCTTAAAAGTCTGTGCCATTAAAAAGCACATTGGCAGATTTGGATTTGGAGAGTAGGAATTTTAATCTTGGGACTAGAGTTTCCCCAATAAGTTAGTAACTTTTTGCTATAGCAGCAAGTTATTTTGTTTCCTTTGGATATCCAGTGCTCAATCTGCCTTCCTACTGTATACACAGAGATTAGTTTTTCCTGATATTTAAGTCTTTTATTTTGGATTTTTGTGTGTGTGTGTGTGTGTGGTACTGGGGTTCCTGGAAGCCCTTCTACCTCCAGGCTACACTCCCAGACCTATTTTTATATTTTTATTTGGAAACAGGGTCTCTTAAGCCAGAGCAAGCGGCTGGCTTCGAACCTGCGCCATCCTCCTGTCTCCGCCTCCCAAGCGCGGGGACTACAAGCGTGCGCCACCACGCCCGGCCATGGAATATTCTTATGTGTGACTGATTCTTGTTTTGCCTTTAGGATGTACATAATATATGTTTTCTTGATCTTGACATCAATCCATTTCCCACATTAGAAAGTTTTAAATAGTTCAGACAATCTTAGCTTCAGAGCTAAAAATGCTATAATCTTAAGCACTAATATAAATTATTTCTACTGATTGCCACACATTTATTCACTGCTGACCCTGCATTTTGGTCTCCACCTAGGGAAGACTGAGGCTTACTTGGCCCTTCTTGCGCAGTGCTTTTTGACCTGTCTTGCCTGTAGTCCCCTTGTAACTCCAGGATGGAAGAAGAATGAATGCACAGGTGTCTCTGTGATGGGATCAAGTGCTATGTGATTTCCTTTTTTGTAGTTTTGGGTTTTCCCAGTTTCCAACAGTGTACTTGGACTGCTTTTATGAACAGTAAAGCAATTCAAAAGCCTCTGCACATTAGTGACCTGAGTTATGCCTGATTCAGTTAATGTCAGCTGCTGCTAGGTTTAGGATTCATTATGATACTAAGTCTAAAAACTCATTTACCCTTTATTTGTATCCTCTATAGGAAGAAAACAGTCACCTCCAGTTTGCTTCAGGCATTATACTGGACCATGGTTAAAATTATGTTTTCCTTAAAGGTGGAAAAAAAAGCTCAGAAGGTTGCAATGACAGCATGGTTCTCATAACAGAGGTCTAGGGCCCTTGGGTCCCCTGCAGCCCTTTCAGGAATCTTGCAAAGTGAAAAATATTTTCATAATATTAAGATATAATTTCCACTCTTCGTTCTCATTCTTTCACAGTTGCCCAGTGGAGTTTTGGAAGATGTATATAAACTCAGCAAACATACAAGCAATGCTATGTCACGAAGTCATACACTGGTAAAAGATCCATTCAAAGGGCAAGACAATTTTTTTTTAATTTTGATTAAAAATAAAACATCTACTATCTTAACCATTTTTAATTGTCTAGTTCAATAGTGATAAGTACATTGACACTGTTGTGAAACAGGTCTCCAAAACTTTTTCATCTTGAAAATCTGAAGCTTTATAGTGATTAAACAACTCCCCCTCTTCCTGAACCTGCTGCCCACAGCTCTCCTTTCTGTCTCTGGATTTGACTGCTCTAGATTCCTCATGTAAGTGGTATCAGAAGGATTTGTCTTTCTGTGCCTGGGTTATTTCAGCATAATGTACGCAAGGTTTATTCATGTGGAAGTATGTTATGGGATTTACTTCCCCTTTAAGGCTGAGAATAATAATCCCAGTGTATTTATTCACCACATTTTGTTTACTCATTTAGCCACTGACGAACATTTAGGTGCATTAGTAGATGGCTTATAAAATTACAGAAATATAAAATCACAGTTGAATGTCAAGTGCTGCTGTGAATTTAGTGGTACAAGTGTCTCTTTGAAGTCCCCCTTTGATTCTTCTGGATGTGTATGGAAGAGTAGGATTGTCCAGTTACGTGGTAATCTTTTTGGTGCTGGGCATTGGATCCTTTGGGGTTCTGTTTCCAAGCTACACCTCCAGCTCTTTTTATTTTGAAACAGGGTCTTGCTAAGTTGCTGAGGATCTAGGTTGCTAAGGTGGGCCTTGAACATAAATCCTCTTGTCTCAGCCTTTCATGTGCCACCACACACAGTTTAATGGTAACTCTAATTTGAGTTTTCTAAATGGAATTGTCATATTGTTTTTCTCCACAGCTGTACCATTTTACAGTCCCACCAGCAGTATATGGATTCCAATTCTCCATCTCTTTGCCAGCACTTTTTTTTTTAATAGTAGCTATCCTGATGGGTGGGAAGGGATACTTCATTGTGGTTTTGATTTGCAGCTAATGGTGTTTAGTGCCTCTATGTCTGTGTGCTTGCTATCCATTGGTATATCATATTTGTAGAGATTTCTTCTTTAGGGCTTTTGATCATTTTTAATTGGGTTTTTGTTGTTGAGTTGTAGGAGTCCTTTTTACATTCTAGAGACAGGTGGGTTTTAATGTATCAGTGATAAATTGATTAATAATTGTTTCAGATTCTGCATTGTAACTAACATTTAAGGAGTTCCCATTTGATTTCTTAATGTAATTTCGTAAGAGTGTCAATTGTAAAGTTATGACACTCTGCTAAATTTTTGTTAGAAACAAGTTATTTTTCATTGCTATATAGATATTTAAAATGATTTTTCAGTGTTATATTGATAGATATAATCCATATATACATACTTTTTAAGTTTTTTGTTGGTGGGAATTTTGGGGGGTGTGGGTAGTCTTTGGGAATTTAACCAGGGGCATTCTACCTTTGAGCTACACCCTCAGCACTTTTTTTCTTTTTCGGGTCTGAAGATAGAACCCAGGGACATTCGACTTCCAAGCTACACCCCTGCCCTATTTTTTATTCTTTATTTTGAAATAGGGTCTCACTAAGTTGCAGAGGCTCTCACTAAATAGCTGGGACTGTCCGCAAACCATGATCCTCTGGTCTCAGCCTCCCGTATGCTGGGATTACAAGCATGCCCCACCATGCCCGGCTACCCCAGCATTTTTTATTTTTTATTTTGAAACAGGGTCTTGCTAAATTGCTGGGGCTGTCCTCAAACTTGCAGTCTTCCTGTCTTAACCTCCCAAGTACTGGGATTACAGGTATTTGCCACCACACCAAGCTAAGTACTTAGTGATTTGGGGGGGAGTATAAAGGAGTCCTAAGGCCTATTGGCTTGAAGAAACCAGTGGCATTTTCTTTGTTTTGTTTTGGTTTGTTTTTTAGTACTATGTAGAGGGGAATTCTCTAATTTTTTATTGTTACTGCATAGGTAAACAAACACTACCATGTACATTTGGGTGTCCTGATTAAATTGAATGTAGAACATTTATCAAATTCTAACTTTTGTGTTTTCACTTACAGAAACCTGATGAATGAGTAAATTGGGAGTGCTAATCTCTTTTTAAGGACAGTTATTCAAAAATTTTTTAGTACTGGTGGTTGAACTCAGAGACATTCTTCCTTTGAATGTGGGTCTCACTAAATTGCTGAGACTAGCCACGATCCTCCTTTCTCAGCCTCCCAAGTAGTAGGATTGCAGGTGTGCTTTTGAAAAGCATATCAATATTCAGGCTAGGGCTATCTCTATACCACTAGGGAGATCTGTGCTCTCTACCAAGTGGGCCATCTAATTAACTCCCACAACAAAAACCGAACTGTGCTCTAAATATTTGAAATAAAGTAGGCTTCTACTTTCAGGAGGATGCACAGGCAGTAATCAAGTAAATGCATAAAAGAAGACAACTTGAGATACTGTGAAATATTAAGAAATGTAACTGGATCACGTGACCAGGATCTGCAGTGTTGTCGCCTGGGTGGCCCCTGAGAGTCTCTGCAGAGAACACACTGCAAGGCTAGTTGGGCAGAGGAGAGCTTGCCTGTGTGGGGCAAGGAGGAGGGAGATATATCTGAGGGCAGAATGGCCCGGGGCTGGTGTGCCTTGGACAGTGTTTGATTAAGTGACACCGTCTGATGTAAATGTCACAGTGATCACTCTGGTTGCTGTGAAAAATAGCTTGTAGGGGCAAAAGTTAAAAAACAAAACAAAACAAAAAACTAGTCCTTAACAGAATGTGGAAATAATGTTGATGGGGAGAGAAAGCAGAAACAGTAAGAAACCCCTACCTGCACCTTCAGTAGGTTAATGTCTTAGTTCTAATAAATAAATGAGGTGTGGTTATATAATATCTTCAAATGAAAGGGAAGTGTGGTGTTGAGCTGTATGTAAGAACTGATTTTATAACTTTTGTCTGAAATTAACTTCATTTCAAATAACTGCTATATAAGCAATGACAAAAAGAAGTACTTTATACCTTAAATGAACAAATAAAAGTTGTGATTTAGGTTTAGAACCAAGAACAGACAAGTCCAGAAAATAAAAAGTTCGCATTTTCCCAGTTCCTGACTCGAGGTACTTGCTGTTACATCTATCCTTGGACTGCGGCCCGCAGTTATTTTGACAGTTGTACTTCTTAAAGCCCTTGCAATGATCCTAGTGTTTGCTCTTCTTTCCTAAGTTCAGTCTCCGTGGTAAATCGTCAGGGAAACAGCTCGTCACCCTGCGCATCCCCAAACACCGTTTTTCTTGTTTAAATCCCCAGCAACATCTCGAATCAGCGATGCACACCTCGCAGACACAATGATCGGCAAAGCAGTGGAGCATATGTTTGAGACAGAGGATGGCTCTAAAGATGAGTGGAGGGGAATGGTCTTAGCACGGGCACCTGTCATGAACACGTGGTTCTACATCACATATGAGAAAGACCCTGTCTTGTACATGTACCAGCTTCTAGATGATTACAAAGAAGGTGACCTTCGCATCATGCCTGACTCTAGTGAGTATATCTTGGCCACTTTTATTTATTTATTTTGTGGTACTGGGGGTGGAACCCAGGGGCTTTTCGACCTCTGGGCTATACTCCCAGACCTATTTTATACTTTATTTGGAAACAGGGTCTCACTAAGTAGCTGAGGCTGGCTTTGAACCTATGCTATCCTCCTGTCTCAGCCTCCCAAGCGCTGGGATTACGAGTGTGCGCCACCAAGCCTGGCTTCTTGACCACTTTTATTTTTGATAGTTTAAAAGGAATTGGATTTTAACTAAGATTTGATTATTTCACAGCTACTTTTTTATTTGGGGATGACTTATTTATTTATTTATTTATTTATTTATTTATTTATTTTTGAGGTACTGGGGTTCCTGGAAGCCCTTCCACCTCAGGGCTACACTCCCAGACCTATTTTATATTTTTATTTGGAAACAGGGTCTCTTAAACCAGCGCGGCTGTCTTCGAACCTGGGAGATCCTCCTGTCTCCGCCTCCCAAGTGCAGGGATAACAAGCGTGTGCCACCACGCCCGGCGGGGGTGATTATTTTAGTCATGCACACAAACAGTGTATAATTTACCTTCTCATGAATTTTAGATTAGTAAATGTTTGATAATCACTTTTTGGTATCTGTGGTAGAGGTTACCTTAAAATTACTAATATTACACATAATATAAAATAAATTCATTCTCTTCAACTTTAATAATTAATAATAATCCCATTGCTGTTCTTGTTTTATTAACTTTTCTCCCAGATGAATTACTTTGAAGCTAATATTATTGGTCAATCATTTTGTCTGTAAATATTTGAACTGTTAGAGAATGTCGATTTCAGAAAACTAATTTGAGGAAACTCAGTCATCACTAAATCACAAGGTCAATATTTAGACTGTGTTAACTATTTCCGTATGTAGTCTCGGGTCATTTGAATTCATGTGGAGAAGATAGGAAGGCGCATTTTGTCAAGCCTGGTTGTAAAAGTGATTTTATTATAAAGTCCTGTAGTTTACGTTAACTCGTTGAAGTGTATACTTCAGTGGTATATAAGTATCAGTATATAGATAAGTGCAGTCCTCACAGCAGTTTGTTTTAGAACACTTTTACTTTGATCACATCAAATGAAGGAGCCTTGGGTCTCTTAGATGTCACTCCCTTATCCTCCAGCCCCTTCCTCGTAGCCCCAAGCTCCCAGTAACTTTACTTTCTGGGTAGATTTTCCTATGGCGGACTTTGGTGTTGAATGGATTATATGGTGTGGGGGTCCTTTGTGGCCAGCTTCTTTTCATTTAACATGTGTCCAAAATTCATTCATGTAGCATGTATGATTTTTTTTTGGATATTCTCTTGTGTTGACAGTACCACATTTGTTTATTCATTTGTCCATTGTTGAATATTTGGTCGCTTCTGCATTTTGGTTATTACGACTATTGCTACCATAAACATTTGTGTAGTTTTATGTGTGGACATTTGTTTTCATTTCTCTTGAATATGTAGCTAGGATTGGAATAGCTGGATTGTTACTAGTCACTCTAGGTTTAGTTGCTTGGTGAGCTGCCAGGCTAATTTTCAAGGAATCCCGTTTTACATTCTCTCCAGCGAGTGGGAGTCCTGCTGTCTGCACAGCCGCATCGTTACCTGACTGCCCTGGTCCTTTAGTGAGTGTGAAGTGGCGTCTCCGTGTGGTTTCCTGCTGACGAGGATGAAAGGGATCTTGTCATGTGCTGTCGGCCATTGGTTATCCCACTGGCAGCGCGTCCGTTCAGACCTCCCACCTGTATTTAAGTCGGGCTGTCTTTGTTATTGGGTTGCGAGAGTCAGTCTTCTAGATGTGAGTCCTTTATCACATATCTCATGTGAAAAGGTTTCCTTCCATTCCGCGGTGTGACTTTTTCACCTGGTTCTTTTCTTTCTTTCTTTTGTGGCGCTATAGATTGAACTCCAGGGTGTTCTGCCTTTAAGTGACACCTTCAGCTACATCTCTAGCCCCATTTCATTTGGAAACGGGGTCTTACTGAGTTGCTGAGAACCTTGGTCAATTGCCGAGGCTGACATTGAACCCGCAGTCCTCCTGCCTCAAGTCCCTTGATGTTCTTTGAGACATAAAAGTTTTGAACTTGGAGGTCCAATTTATCTGGTCTCTCTTTTTCACTTGTGTTTTTGGTGTCATACCTAACAGTCTCTTAGCAAATTCAAGGTCATGAAGATTTACCCCCATGTTTTCTTCTAGATTTGTAGTTTTTTTTGTTTTGTTTTGTTTTTTGTGGTACTGGGGTTCCTGGAAGCCCTTCTACCCCCGGGCTACACTCCCAGACCTATTTTATACTTTTTTATTTTTGGAAACAGGGTCTCTTAAGCCAGCGCTGCTGGCTTCGAACTGCGCGATCCTCCTGTCTCTACCTCCCAAGCGCAGGGATTAAAAGCGTGCCCGCCACGCCTGGCAGATTTGTAGTTTTACATCTTTTGAACTAATTTGTGCTTCTGGTGTTAGGTAAGGGTTCAGTCATTCTTCTGCATGTGGCTATTCAGTTGTTGGGCACCAATTTTGAAAAGCTTTTTCTTTTCCCCACAGAATGGTTTTGGCATCCTTGTTGAAAATGAGTTGGCCATGGAAATCATTTCTGGATTCTCAGTTCTGTTCCATTTGTCTGTGTGTCTGTCATTATGCAGCCTCCCACGCTGTCTTGATTGCGTTGCTTTGCAGTAAGTTTTGAAATTGGGAAGTGTGAGTCCTCCTACTTTATTTCCGGGTTTGCTTTGGCTATTCTGGGTGCCCTGAAATTCCATATGAATTTTTAAATCAGTCGCTGCTACGAGGAAGTCCTCTGGGGTTCTGGTAGAGACTGTTGAATCGGTAGATCAGTTTACACAGCACTGTTTTAACAAGTTTGCACAGATCCTAACATCGTCCAGTGCCTGCACATGGCATCTTCCCATTTACTGCCATCTTTGACTTCTTCCAACAATGTTTACAATTTTCAGAGGATGAGCTTTGTATCTCTTGTTAAACCTGCTCCTCAGCATTTTGTTCTTTTTGATGCTGTTGTGAATGCAATGGCTTTTGTGTCATTGTCGGATGAGCTTGCTCTTTTTAGACTCCATAGCCTTTTCTCAAACACTGGGATTCCTGGCCGTGGACGAGGGGGCCTGACGGACACTCCATATGCCAGCAGTGTCGAATCATCTCTATTCCTTTGGCGTTATTCTTTTTTTTAAAAAGTTCTTCCTATGAAGAGGCCAGTTAATGACCTTACTGGTATGCTTATCAGGCCTTGAATTTGAAAAGTATATGTGCATTTATTATAAAGGTATAATAATGGGAAGTATTTGTATAGTCAGAAGTTTAATTATTATGAGAGCGTTTCTTTTAAGGAATTTCTCGTAATATGTACGAGGTTTCTTCAAAGAAGTCTTCTGGGGGATGGTAAGGATGATGAGTGTGTGCAGTACTGCCATCAGGTTAACAGATCCCAGCGAATCTTCCAGCCCGTGAACACGGGTGATTCCCCGCCTGCTTAGGTCTTTGGTTTCTTTGAGTCGTCCCGAGTGTGTGGCTGAGGAGCGTCGAGGTTTATTTACCGTTGGACAGTGATGATGCTCTGGGTAAGGAATTCCAAAGAGACTCTCTCATCACGGTTGGCGTCCCAGCCCTGCCACTGGTAAGCCTCCTTAGGAGTCCCCAGGCTCTGTTAGTCAAGTCGGTGCTTGTGTATTTTGAATCATTTGTTAACTTGAAAATTAATGAAAGTCTGGCAGCACGGTGATGCTGCTTGAGGGAAGAGACCTTTTGAAGAGTCGAGCTTAGCTCTCTCTGCACACCTCTGCTGGGCGTGTGGAGGGTCGGTGAGAACTGATGGTGCAGGTGTTGTGTGTGACCCTGTGCCAGAGATCAGAAGATCTGTGTTTGGATTGTGCAGTGAGAGGATTTATTACAGTCACCAAGACAAGAACTGCTGTTGGTGTGAATACATTACGTGGTTCAAATCAGGATGCTTGTGAGAGAAAAATGGTACAGTAGTACGAATCGTGCCAGGGTAGCACAGATTGCAGCGGGGGCATCTGGTCATCCTACCTGATGACTTTCTGGTACTGTACAGAAAGAAGTTTCGAGTTACCCAGAGTCTCAAAGGAGTTTTCTTGAAGTAGAACTGTAACTACCTTGAGCACTATTGTTCCTTTTCTTTTCTTTTCTTTTCTTTTTTTTTTTTTGTGGGTCTGGGGATGGAATCCAGGGGCATTTGACCTCTGAGCTACACCCCCTGCCCTATTTTTTATTCTTTATTTTGAAACAGGGGAGCTGGGAATGGTGGCACACACTTATAATCCCAGCATTCAGGAGGCTGAGACCGGAGGATCGCGGTTCGCACACCGCCTCAGCTACTTAGTGAGGCCCTCTGCAACTCAGTGAGACCCGGTTTCAAAATAAAGAATAAAAAAATAAAGCCAGGCATGGTGGCACACTCTTGTAATCCCAGCATTCGGGAGGCTGAGACCTGAGGATCACGGTTTGGGGACAGCCTCAGCTACTTAGTTGATCCCTCCGCAACTCAGTGAAACCCAGTTTCAAAATAAAGAATAAAATAGGGCGGGGGGTGTAGCTCTATGTTACGCTAAGTCTCACTAAGTTACAGAGGGTCTCGCTAAGTAGCTGAGGCTATCTGCGAACCGCGATCCTCTGGTCTCAGCCTCCTGAATGCTGGGATGACAAGATTGCGCCACCATGCCTGACTTTGTTCCTTGTTTACTTTGCCTTCTTTTAGTGCCAGTGGGTTTGCACTCATACTTTGTGTTTTCCTAGGGGTGGTAAGTTACTGCATTGCCCCTGGGTCTTGGAGACACTAAAGATGTCTGGGCTGCCCCACAGGTTCTGTTGGACTTGGTCTGGGGTTGGAGTTCGGGTTTTTAAACTATGATGAATTTTTTTTTCTGAAGCTGGGTTAGGAAGATGTATGAAATGCATTGAAGTTGAGGAAATGCTCTCAGGATCCACAGAGTACAGTCTTTAATACCTAGGTGTTTTAAATATGTAGCATATTTTCAGTAGTCCCTATGGGCATTGTCTGCTTTGAAATTTTATTTTGTAGTCATTCAGACTTATTTTTTAGGATGCTTGTGAGAGAAAAATGTTACAATAGGTAATTTTAGGTAATTATAGTAAATTTTAACATGAGTCAAGTGTACTTTTGGGCTATGATATTTTTTAAAAGTCATAGGTATAGACCCCGTTTATCTGTCTAGAACTGGGGTCAGCAAACCCTTCTTTCTATAACTGGTGTTTTTCTGGACACCACACACCCGTTCACTTCTGCTTTCATGCTGCAGTCACAGAGTTGAGTGGTTGGGGCAGAAACCACATGACCCTTAAGCCTGAAATATTTATTGTCTGGCCCTGCAAAAATAGTTGGCTGGCTGCTGGTCTAGATAATCATGATAAATTTAGAATGTTTTTTAAAATACGTTAAGCATGTGAGTTGGCAAGTATCTAAGAACTGACATAGTTTTTTCTTTTTGAATCCAGATGATTCACCTCCAGCGGAAAGGGAACCAGGAGAGGTTGTGGACAGCCTGGTAGGCAAACAGGTGGAGTATGCCAAAGAAGATGGCTCCAAAAGGACTGGCATGGTCATCCATCAAGTGGAAGCCAAGCCCTCCGTCTACTTCATCAAGTTTGATGACGATTTCCATATTTATGTCTACGATCTGGTGAAAACATCCTAGATGTCATCATGAACTTGGCCACATTGGTGGAACTATTAAATGTATAATTTGTAGACATAAAGACTCGATTGCTTTCCAGTTTAATGAAAGCTTAAATGTCCCTGCGAACCCACAATCTCTGCCAGCAGAACTGGTTTTGCTCTGAATAGTACAGATTGATGTCAACACAAAGCATTTGTGTAAGGAGAACTCCCTCCTCTCACACGAAGTCTGTCTGTTGGGAGGGGAGTTACGGGCAAGTCTGGTGAAGGTTGAGCTAGTATCACAGTCATTTAATAGATCCTAATCACTCCCCCTTCGCGCTAACACTGTCTTACTCTTCTGCCACAATGCAAGCATAGTTTGGTATTTTTGTTACTGCCTTTTTTGAGATATATGTACTATGCCTACCTGTTTATACCTGTATCTGTGTGCTGCGTGTATAACACATGCACACGCACACCACTGGCAGACTTTCCTCGTGGATTGGGTGGGGCAGTACAGGAGTGTTTGACCTAACTCAGTCATACTGATCATGCTCCTGCTTTTTATTTAAAATCAAATTAGGGCACAGGAAGCACACAGGGACGTTCGGGTTGTATGAGAAAAGTTCAGCACACCGTTTCAATCTGGAGGCTTTAAACTGTGAGTCCAAAAGTGAATTGTGAAAGTTAATGACCCACATTAGAATCTGATAAACTGGTGAAAAAGTCTGGGTAACTGGCTGCCTTTCATTACAAGCTTTGTGGATTTTTTGTTTGCTTGTTTACATGTTAGTCGTGAATACTTTTTGACAAAGCCCGGGTCCTTGGTTCTCAGTGTCACTAGGTATGTTTTGGAAGGCACATTTGGTCCATTATTTGTAATTATCAGTCATCTGAACTTCAGTACACGGATTTCAAAGGCAACAGCACATCAGTGGTTTATGTGTATGTGATAAGTTCCTGAAGAACAGTGCTTTTATACCAGAAGTGCAAGTCTAAAGAGTGGCCTCATTGTCTTCTAACAAGTTCTCTGGGACTTCTTAGTTTTTATTACTGTTATTGTGCTGATATATAATTATGGTCAAGAAAGCCTCTTCTCCCCTTCTCTACCCCCATCCCTGCTTTTCCCCACAAAGGCTGTCTGGACAAGTAAGAGCTCGACCGCTTGGCACCTGCTCCAGTGCTGTTTGCTCTTGTCCTGCAGTGCCCTCGGGTTTGTGTGTCGGTGATGTGTTGTTGCCATCGAGGGCCCCGTCCTGCAGGGCCGTTTGAAGCCCGGTAGAGCCGCCAGTGTGGTTGGTCAGCCAAATGAGTGTTCTCTGTTTTGGAAGAACTTGGAGGCTGAGCCAGGAGAAAGGTGAGGCGTGGGACCAGCCTCTTGTGGAGTGGGCCGTCTTACCTGTGGTTTGGGCAGCACCTACGTGTGTATGCTGTCAACCAAAACTTGGAGGTTTGGGTCAGTGGTCCGTGTGATCTCTGTTTGGGCTGCTTTTGGTGTTCGAAATCATGTCGTAGTTTGAAGGCCTCGCAGCACAGGTTGCCTGGTGCCCATTTTAGCCTTGCTGAGGGCTTGTGCCTTGTGCTGCTTCTGGACAGCAGTGACTGCTCCCACGTGAACACAGTACCTCATCAGTTCTTCTCTGTCCCTAACTGTGATCGCCCGTGCCCAGCGCTTCACCGCGGGCAGTCGGGGGCGAGCTTCTCAAAGCATCGTGACCCCCAGTCGCAGGTGCTTGTCACAAATGTGGGTGAGCAGGCATCGTCCTGCAGCCTTGCTCTCGTGTGTCTCCCTGCATAAAAGCTGAGCCTGGCTCCCGAGCCCGTGCTGCTATTTGTGGTGCCAGTTGGCGAGCGTGTCTGGCACGCACAGTGTGCAGAGCGTGGCGCAGTGACTTCAGCCTGGGAACCTAGTTCCTTTGAAGTGTCCTGAGGGTTGGGTCAGTTAAAACACTTCTAGCATTACCTAATGGCTTGCATTGTGGTTTTTCTGCAAGCGACTTCAGTGACTTTAATACACCCAGACCTCCCAGTCTCTAGAGGAATGCAGCATCGTACTGATTTCCTTTGTCCTTCCATTTATTGCCTTTAGGCTGAGGGAAAGGGAAGGGTTTTTTGTTGTTGTTGTTCTTTTGGGTTCTTTCCTTTCTTTCTCTTTTTTATTATTTTTTATTTTTTCATATCTTCCCCCATACTTTTGTGGCATACACCACAATTAATGGCGCTGTGACTAATTCTGCTCCCAAGCCCATGTCTCTTGGGCTTTATTTTAGGCTCATGTTTCAGATCTGCATGCATTGCTTGCATTTTTCTGGTATCTGAATGTTGGTTCCTTGTTCTAGGAATTCAACATTAATTTCCAAAATTATCATGGGACTTGTGAAAAGACAAGACATGAATCTATGTATAAAACTTACTGGCCTTTCTCATTTACCTGCTCTAGTATTGTATTGTGTGTGCGTGCGTGTGTGATGTCAGGCTGCCATGTAAGACTTCAGAGAACCTTAAAAGCAGACCATCCTTTTTGCATGCTCTATTCTAAGTAGAATGTCCAATGTAACTAACTAAAATTGCATGTCAGAGATATTTAGGTTTTTTGTTTTCTTTCTTTCTTCCTTTCTTTCTTTTTGTTTGCTTTCAGTTTCCTGTATATTTGCTTACTGTGCTGTTTAGTGGTTGTAGGATAAAATGCACTGGTGAAGCAAACGTAGTGCCAACAGAAGGTGGTCTTCCAGTTGTGCATGTCATGCAGCATTTGAAGGGACTGTGCATTCTTCAGAGTCACAGTCACTTCTACACCAGATTTCATTTCTATTCTTGTTTTATGTGCCAAACCCCAAAGTGCATTGGGCTTGAATCTCTGAACACTGTAGACCCATTAGAAGACTGTTCTGATTGTCACAAATTGTAGTGCCTGAAAACACTCAAACTGATTGTCTTAAAAAGTGAAAGTTCTCCAAAGACACAACAGGAACAATGATTCTAGCAAATTCTGATGGAAACGACTGTGGTTCCTTGGAAGTGCTGCGCTCTGTACCTCCATCACTAGTGCAGTCGGGTGAATGTGTGTAGTTCAGAGGTCTTCGTGTTCTCATTTTAAAACTAGGTAAATGACCTCATCTTTCAAGCTTGAATTCATTTTTAATTTTAACTTTATTTTATACAGTGTGTAGACAGTTCCCTGTTCTCTGCATTTAGAAGTATACACAATATAAATCTGTTAATTCTGTAAGTACTTTTTATAATTATGATGTAACTCTATCCTATCCTTAAAACATTTAAAATAAACCCTTTATGTGCAACTTCTGACTGTAAATTTTGTGCTTGTTAGCAAAATGTGATGTGTTAAACCTGATTCTGAAAAAAGGTTTTTAAGCCAAGTTACCGTTTCCACCACATACAAATATCAGCTATGGATAGAAACAGAAATTTTGTTTGATAGTACATGGAAGAATGCCTGAAAGGACAAGGGACAATAATTTATATCCTAAGGATCTTAAGTCTGTGGTTAGACAGTGACGAGGAAATTTAGTTTATCATTAGATTTTAAACTGTAAAAGAGTGGTTTGAAGTAGAATCAAATGTTTTATACTTTGCTATCTAGTCTTTGAATATTGCTCAGAGACCTTTAGTCATGACCTAAACACTGGTCAGAGAGATTAAGGATAAAAACCTGTACCAAAGTAGTGTGTTCTATGTTGTATCTTCCTTTGGTAGTTTTAAATGAGGTTTATAGAATTTGTGATATGCTTTCATTGAAATTTTTTAATAATGCTTCCTTGTTCACTCTGGTCTAAGGGCCATGCTTAAGGCCAGGACAGGAACAACCCCCTTTTCCCTGATTTTAAGAGAATGGATGATACTGGGTGAGGGCTAAAGCAACCCTGGGCTCCGGACCCCTGCTTCCAGGCTTCTGTGGGTGTGGCCACTGTGACCGACCGTAGTATCAGGAGGAACAAGCCACTGGGAAGCCCATTTGGCTCTCTGACTTTCTTGCTGAAGGCAGATGAGTCGGTGTCTTGCGTCTACTGATACTTTCCTTAAGAAGTAACCACGGTTTAGTCCAAATCGACTCGTTGGCCACTCCTGTGGGTGAGTTGGAGGGAGGCCCTCTTTTTTTTAATGTTCCTTCTCTTGGCACAGTTAAATATTTTACACTAATAAAACATTAGCACCAACCTACTTGCCTCCCTCCCTCCAAGACCTGTGAGGAGAAGGAAGACCTGGCCTTCCTCCCTGCTTTACACCCAGAAGTCCAGGATCATGGGGCTGGCTTTGTGCTCAGGTCCCCAGCTGCTCTGTTGATGCCTCAATTATTTTAGTGGGGTGATTTGAGTAATCTATAGTATAATGTCTGACCAGTTTTTTTTTTTTTTTTTTGGTAACCTTATTTCATAAATTGATAACAAAGTGTTTTATTTCCAAATTGAGCCTAATAAAAGGCTTCACGTTAAGTGACTAGAATATAGGCTTTGGTGTCTCTATTTGTATACTAAGTATTAGAATTGGTTCCAAAATTACCTTTTTTTGCCAATTAGGATGCTAACTTTAAAAAAAAAATAGTTGGTACATTATAATTGTACATCATAGATTCATAGCGATGAGTTGATTTATGCAATGACACTGTTTGGTCTGTGTCCGTCCCCACACCTGCTCTTGCTCTCTCCTCTCTTCCTTCCAGTCCCCTTCCCCTACTCTACTGGTCTCTCTTCATGAGGTCCTTCCAAAGCTGCTCTAAGTACACCGTGAAATTAGTATCTTTACAAAACCTGAATTTCTTAGCCTCGTAGTACATGGCAGTGTACCTAATTGTTACAGTAATTCATTTGTCTTATGTCATTATTTCTTTTCAGGCCAGAGTCTCATAGAAGTAAGTATTTTAAATTATTTCTCTGGACTTTCCTAATCTCCACCTGCGCTTTAGATCGGTTAAGACAGGTATTGATGGTTTTAAACCAAGTAGCAGGTGGATTTCGATTTTTATTTGGCGCGTAAGTGTGAGTAAAAATGACATTGGGATTCTCCCTGCTTGACTTTTAAACTAGGCCGCAGGGCCGGGTGCGCTGTGGGTCCCTGCCAGCCCCTGGGAGTCCTCTCCCTGCAGTCCCTCTGCTTTCCACTGGCTGTTCTGAAGCGGAGTAGGCTTACTCCTGGCTGCTCTCATCCTCTTCCTCCCCCATTACTTTATCACACCAGGGAAGCTGCCTAAAGTAGTTTATAAGATGGGCCAGCTGTAGGATATTGTCTTTGTGTTGGAACTGTTGAAGGAGGTTATCATGACAAAAAGCCTTTTTAAAACCTTGATGCTAACTTAAGTTTGTTATTTTAATTATTATTATTTATTTATTTTTTGCAGTATTGGAGATTGTACCCATGGGCATTCTACCGCAGGGGATTCTACCTCCAGCCCCACTTTTTATTCTTTATTTTGAAACGGTCTCACTAAGTAGCTGAGGTAGCCGTGAACCTGCGACCCTCCAGTCTCAGCCTCCCTTACAAGTGTGCGCCACCACGCCCAGCCTATTATGTTACCTTGAGTTGCTCAACAACTCAAGATTGGATTTCAGCAAAAGATTTTTACCTTGAACTAGTCCCCTGCAATTCTCTAAGAAACTTGATGGTAGGTTCCGCCATCTTCCTTTTATACTGGATTTTCTCGCTATTGCTAAGAAGCCTTCATAATGTCACAGCATTATTCTTGGCAAAGACTAATAATTTTTAATAATAACACTAATGTTCTGTTGTGGTAGAAAAGAAAGGTAAAAGTTGTTAGGATACTAAAAAGACTACTGAGGCCAGGTGTGGAGGCACACACCTGTAACCCCAGTGCTTGAGAGGGTGGCACAGGAGGATCACAGGTTCCAGGGAGCGCCAGCAACTTAGACTCTCAGCAACTAGTGAGACCGCTTCAAAAGCAAGCAAATAGCTCTGGGGGGGTCTAGCTTAGAGCTGGAGTGTCCCTGCATTCAGTTCCCAGTAAATAAAACAGGACTGGCGTTTGCAGTGTCTGCTCGTTGCAGACAAGTAAAAGATGTATTCCTGTAGAGAGGGAAGTGGCCTTTCTTTAAAAAGGACAGTTGCAGCTGGGCATGGCGGTGCATGCCTGTAATCCCGGGGCTTGGGAGGCTGAGACGGGAGGAGGTTTCTGGCCAGCCCCAGCAACTTAGCAAAGCTGTTTCCAGATTTAATAAGACAGTCGCACACACTGAGTTGTGCACGACAGGAGAGTGACCGTCACTGTCTGCGCGTCCACCTAGCGCCTTCTGTGTGGCTGCATTTAGTTACAGCCTGTTCCTTTCTAAAACGATCCAAAATACACACTATCCAAGGCTACTCCGTCCCTTCCCCTCCCCTCCCTCCCTTCCACAATACTGGAGGTAGAACCCCAGGGCACTCTACTTCCAAGCCATACCCCCAGCCCTATTTTTTATTCTTTATTTTGAAACAGGGTCTCACTGAGTTGCAAAGGGTCTAAGTAGCTGAGGCTGTCCGCAAACCCAGATCCTTCTGTCTCAGCCTCCCAAATGCTGGGATTACAAGTGTGTGCCACCATGCCAGGCTCCTTTCTAATAAATAATTCGAATCTATCTCATTCCTTTGGAATGTGTACTCAAAAGAAACTACCAGCTGGGCATGGTGGTGCTCAGAGGTAGAATGCCCCTGGGTTCCATCCCCAGTACCACAAAAGAGAGAGAGAGAGGGGGGGGGGAGGGAGAAGAGGAGGAGGAGGAGGAGGAGGAGGAGGAGGAGGAGGAGCAACGCACACCATTGGGCTGTGTGTGGGTGACTCCCATAGTCGATGAGACTTGTAGCTCTTCTCTCTGGCACTCTGTAAAGTGGTGGAGGTTGTGGGTGGCTGCAGGAGCCAAGCAAGGAGAAGAATCATGTGTGGGTCGTTAGGAGGAGGTGACTTTAGCAGGCTACCCTTCTGAGAGGTAATGTTGTAGATCTCCTGTCTGGAATATATAACTGGAGGTCATTAAACTTTATTTTGGGGTTTGGGTTTTGGAGGTACTGGGAGTTGAACTCAGGAGCATTCTGCCTCTGAGCTATACCCCCAGCCCTATTTGATATTGTTCATTTTGAAACAGGTTCTCACTGAGTTGCAGAAAGTCTTGCTAAGTTGATGAGGCTGGCCGTGAACCTGCGGTCCTCCTGTCTCAGCCTCCCAAGCACTAGGATTGCAGGCATGCACCACCACACTCATTTCATTAAACTTTAGAAGTGTTGGTATCTTACTGTAACTTACAGATCAGATCTAACTTAATTCAGCTTTAATGCTATTCAGATAGCAAATATCTATATTTTCCTTTTCTCTTTCTTTCCTTCCTTCCTTCCTTTCTTTCTTTCTTTCTTTCTTTCTTTCTTTCTTTCTTTCTTTCTTTCTTTCTTTCTTTCTTTCTTTCTTTCTTTCTTTCTGGTGGTGGTACTGGGGTTCCTGGAAGGCCTTCTACCTCCGGGCTACACTCACAGACCTATTTTTTATATTTTTATTTGGAAACAGGGTCTCTTACGCCAGCGCGGCTGGCTTCGAACCTGCGCGATCCTCCTGTCTCCGCCTCCCAAGCGCAGGGATTACAAGCGTGCGCCACCACGCCCGGCAATATGTCTATTTTCTAAAGGAGAACATATATAAATAATTTCATAAGCAACCTAAAATCTTTTGTGGAAAATGTGGATATAAATGCTTGCCCTTCTTAGGAATTCTTTACCATTTGTGAGTTTGTTTTGTGGTACTGGGGATCGAACACAAGGGCCTTCTACCTCTGAGCTACACCCCAGCTCCGCTTTATTTTATTTTTATTTTGAAAAAGGGTCTCACTAAGTTATAGTGTACTGGCCCCAAACCTCCGATCGTCCTGTCTCAGCCTCCAAAGTACTGGGATTGGAGGCATATGCCATCACACCTGGCTTGTGACTTTTTAATCTGTCATGTTGAAAATTACTGACCAGATGAGTGTGAATGACAGGGTATTTTACCACCTATTCTCAGAGGCAGTTAGCAGAAATGGCTTCTGAAACTCATGACCACTGGTATTTTTTTTAATTTTCTATTCAGAGCTGGGCACAGTGGCACACTCCTGTAATTCTATCATTTGGGAGGCTAAGGCAGGAGGATTGAGGTTCAGTAGTTTAGCAAGACCTTATTTCAAAGTTACAAAAGAGGCCTAGGAGGGGGTGTAGCCTGGAGGTAGAATGCCTCTGAGTTTAACCTCCATTACATCCCCACTCTGGGGGTAGGGGAAGCTGGGGTGCTATGATTTGGAGAAGCAGTTGGCTTTGCTGACAAATTAACAAGGTCTGATAAGAATAAGCCTTGGGCCAGGCGTAGTAGTGCACACTTGTAATCCCAGCATTTGGGAGGCTGAGACCGGAGAACCGAGATCTTGGTTCGAGGACAGGCTCAGCTACTACTTAGGCTCTTTGCAACTCATTGAGACCTTGTTTCAAATAAAGAAAAAATAGGACTGGGGGTGTGGCTTGGTGGTAGAATTCCTCTGGGTTCCATCCCCAGTACTGCAAAATAAATAACTAAAATAAATAAAATAAGCCTCGGGCAGATTTAGTCAAACCTAGCATTCTTGATTTTGTTTCTGTAAAACATCTCTTGTTCCTTAGTCTCATTACTTGCAGCATTTTCTGAACATCTCCAAGCATCTAGTTTCTTTATCCAAACAGAATGATAATATGTCTTAATATTTTTTTAAAAGCATTTGGAAAGAGTTGTGTTTTGCCTAACTTGTCAAAATAAGCAACAATCTTTATTGCTTGTAAAACTAGTAAGATAGCTAGGCATGTGGCATATTCCTATAATCCCAGTGACAGGAGAATCACAAGTTCAAGGCCAACCTGGGAAACTTTTGGTTTCAAAATAAAAAGGGCTGAAGATGTAGCTTGGTGGTAAGGTTCCCTGGGTTCAGTCAACCTAGTACCACAAGAAGTAGAAGTGTGTGTGTGTGTTGGGGGGGTAAGATAATGTAACAAGCTCTTGTCTGTAAATCGCCCTGGCCTGTCTTGAGTATTGCTGTGTCCCAAGCTTGCCGTGGCCTGTGTGCAGCAGGTACATTCCCTGTCCCTGCGCCTGGCTTCGGACGAGGAGCATCAAGACGGTGTGTTCATGGCGGACTTACTGTGTCCAGAGACGCCTTAAAGTCTGTTCTTTGTGAGTCTAAAGAGTGGTATAGTATAAAAATCAAATGCAAGTCACTCACAGCATATTTCAGTTTGCAGCCACAGCCAGCGCTTTGCAGACAGTACCTGGGCACTCACCGAGGCTCCTTTTCCAGGACAGGGCTTTCCGACCAGGCAACCCAAATGGGAGGCCTTGGAGCAAGAACCTTTGGGCTGGTCTGGGCCTTGGCTGATGCAATGTTATGTCTGCTAAATGGATAGAATTGTTTGCCTGTGTTTTCTTATCCTTAAACGGTTGTGTTGCCGTGTGGAATGAGAGCAGGAGGAAGGTGCCAGGGTGATTGGGTGGGTCACCTGCCCAGACACGCCCTCTTGCCCTGCAGCCTGAGTTTAATGATGAGAATATTGTGGTATTTAATGGACTTCAAAAACATTGGCATATTTTGAGGAAGGAAACTACGAAAATGGGACTTGAGTGAGAGAAGATACTTTAATGTGTCGTTTTTCAAACACTGGAAAGAATGCTAGGTTTGACTTAATAATGTACGTGCAGGTTCAGCACTGAACTGAGTGAAGTAGAAAATTTCCAAAGTCGATATGGAGGTCTTCAGTAAGAAGCTGATTGTTCTGAGGCTAATTGTTAACTTTTCGTTATAGTTATATGCCATTGAGGTTTTAAGGACTCAGTGTGTACGAAGTAAAGTTCAGTTGTCACACATTTATTTAGGTCACGTTATACTGTGCTAAGTTTATTTTTATGCCCTTTGAAGGTAGGATTGTAAGACTCCTGTTAGAAGGGATATCATTACATGGAGCTCTAGTTCATTGTCTGAAATACTGTATCATCTTGGTAACTTTTGGGTTAAGTGTATTGGAGAAGGAAATCCCCCCAAGGGAAATGTACGAGAGCACGTTATTAGGAAAGAAGTAAGTTCATTCATACGGTGCCTGAAGTACCTATACCCAGGAAACACTTGGCGGTCCTTGTCAAGTTCAGTCCGTCTTTAAGTAGATCTCTTTGGCTACAGCTCTGAGACCCACCTTTGCGTCAGAGCCCCTTCTCCCAGGGCAGAGTCACGCGGTAAAGCGCAGCGGTTCTCCTGACGTCGAGGCTGCTTTCACGGGCCCCCAAACGTTGCCATCTCGCTTGCAGAGGCCCCTGCGGTGTCCACACCGGGCAGCTTGCTGGGCTGAGACCAGGCACCAGCAGACAGGAGTCAGGTGGCTGCTCGCCCCTGCTTTCCGGGAGGAGCAGTCCGGTGAGTCTGGCGCGGCTGCAGTCCTGCTGTGGGTCTCAGGAGGACCGTGAAGAAAGAAGACACAGAAGCCACGTCAAGTCCTCCGCGGCCTGCGAGTTGGCCCGTGTGACTGCCAGGTGAGGAATGCGCCTCTTGTTGGCAGGCTTTGCCGTGACAATGCTCCTGCACAAAGCCAGGCTGGGCGTGGTGGCGCACGCTTGTAATCCCCACGCTTGGGAGACTGAGACAGGAGGATCGCACAGGTACAAAAAAAAGTTCACAAACCCAGATATGCCCTTCCAGAAAATTCGGTTGCTACTGTGGGTCCTTAAAAAGTGGTTCTGTGCTTGCTTCATCAGTGGCTGGTGGTTGGCTTCTAACTCCTTTTGGGTTCTTTACTCCTCTGGGATGGATAGGGGTTAAATGTCTTCAGAGACAGGAATTCACTGCAGAGTAGTTTTCTCATCAGAGGTCAATGGTGCTAAGAATGCAGTTATTACTTCTGACCTATGTCTGGCCAGTGCTTCCAAGTGCAGCTTGAAAACCAGCTGCATCATGGGGGCGGCGTTGAAAGCTCAGGTTCTTGGGTGCTGTGCTTGGAGTATGTTCCCTAAATTGAAGCTCACTTTGACCTTCAGAGTTGGGCCTGTGGGGAGTGTTTGGTTATACAGTCACAGGTGGAGCCCCATGATAAAATCCTGGTGACCTTATAAGAAAAGGGAGAGAGACCAGAGGAAACACATGGGCTCCTTGTCTCAACAGCACCAGCACGAGGCCATCACCAGAACTAGACACGCTTCTATATAAATTGACCCAGCCCTCCAAGTGGACTGGGGAGCACTAGGCTTCCCATAGACTCAAGTTAGGCCCAGATAACTCTACGAAGCTCTTCCCCCACCTCTAAGGACCCATATAGGTGGAGACCTACTATCCTGGGGACAGCTAGCAGCATTTTAATATTTGGAATTTGTACCTTGGGTGAGGAGACGGTGTTCTGTGTTTCTAATGACCGTGACCTGAATCTTCTGTTTTCAACCTCCAGGTTGCTTTATAGGTTATTTTATAGCCAGATAGGGATTTCATTCTAGAAGACTGGGGCTGTGGAAACAGGGGTTGAGTTCGCAGTTGTCTCCCCTGGCCGCAGGCGGCGTGCTTGCCCTGCCAGGGGCTTATCTGCCTCCCGTCACTGAGGCTGTTTCTGGTGGGGTCGCACCCTTGGGCTTCAGTGTCAGGTGATGTTGGCTGCCTCCTCAGAAGAGCCCGGTCACCTTCGGGTAGCCTCCATCCTATTCCTGAAAGGATACAGAACTAAAAGAAAACACTAGGACAGGGAAATATTTTGTACCGAATTACGTTTTTGGGCTTTTGTGGGGGTTTTGCTGGTACTGGGGATAGAATCCAGGGGCATTCTACCTTGGAGCTACACCCCCAGGCCTATTTTTTATTCTTTATTTTTGAACTAGTATCTCACTAAGTTGCTGAGGGCCTAAGGATCACTAAGGAGGCTGGCTACGAACCTGTGATCCTCCTGTCTCAGCCTCCCAAGCACTAGGATTACAAGCGTGCACCACCACGCCTGGTTACATGTTTAACTTTTAAAGAAACCTCCTTATTACAAGAAACAACCACTCTTGGAGAAACAAAATAGTTGTATGTGGTCAGAGTTCCTTTCTCGAGTACACTTGGGGTTTCTCTGAACAGTCAAGTACTGTAGGAACAGAGTACTATCTGGCCATAACCCATTGGCTGTGTGCACCTGGCGTTCCTTAGCTGTGTGTTCCACATTTGATCTACAGACCGTCTGAGTCATGGTGTGCATGTAGTGTCTCAATACTGAACATGTACAGCTTTTCAGACAGGTCACGGTCTGATTGTTGGGTTCTGTGTCTGAATTACAGCATATAATGTCATTGCTCCAAGTCCAAGATACAGAGCTTAATTTGGATAATTAACGCCCCACATGTTATTCCTTGATAATGTCCTGAAAGGGATTCATATTTGCAAGAACTTAGTGGTCATTGAGAGCTGTGATAAGAACTTGAATGAGCATACAGGGGCAGCTCCACTGGGGGGCACTGCCAGACATCAGAGAAGAGAGGAAAAGGGGACAGGCTCTTGCTCTGTTGTGCATGAGTGTCTCCCAGGGATCCTGTGTGAAAGATTTGGTCCCCAAGGTGCTGCTGGGGCCCTACCCTGAGTCTTCCTGTTTTAAGCCTCCAGATCAAGGGATTTAGTTTTTTTTTTTTTTTTTTTTTATCATTTGGTACTGGGGATTGAATCCAGAGGTGTTCTACCACCACGGTACATCCCCAGCTCTTCCTTTTGAAACAGGATCTACTGAGGCTGTCCTTCAACCTATGATCCTCCTGTCTCAGCCTCCCAAATACTGGAATTTCATGTGTGCACTACCATGCCTAGCTTCAGATTAAATTTTATATCAATATAAGAATTTTACTGGGAGGTAGTGGAACCTTTTAAGAGGTGGACCTTGGGGTTATGTTGAAGGGTGTGTGAGACCCTAGTCCCTTCCTCTACCTTCCTGGCTCATGAGTTGATCAGGAAAGACCCAATGAAGACCGTCGCTGCAGCAGGGCTCACGTCAGCCGCCCTGTCAGCACGCGCCTGCGCCAGGAGCCCCAGGATGCCAGGTACACGCCAGCAGCCGTGTGTGTGTGTGTGTGTGTGTGTGTGTGTGTGTGTGTGTGTGTGTGTGTGTGTGTGTGTTATCAAGTGCAACCTGAAAGGGAGGCGCAGCCCCTGCTCCGCTTCACGGGGGCTGGCTGAGAGCCAGGGGCTCAGCCTGGAGAGGCTCTGAGGCCAGGCTGCCGGAGGAGCGGCCTGTTGTGGAAGAAGTGTTCCCCGTCAGCACCTCAGTGTGGCAGCCCTGGGCTTCGCTTGAAATGTGACTTGTGGAACTGAAGCCCTGCGATTTTTCAATTTGCTTACATCTCCATGTGTACACAGCCCTGCACGGGGCCGCAGTGCGTGTCTCACCTGCGGGCTGTCCGCATAGCTGCTTCAGTGGTGCAGGTATCACTGTTCCCCCTTTAGTGTGTCTGGGGGATCCTTGGCCTCCTCCCCGCATGCCAGGCTACACTCTCAGTCCTGTTGTTTATTCTTTATTTTGAAATAAGGTCTCATTGGGTTCCGAAGGGCTCGCTAACTGCGAGATCTTCCTGTCCCAACCTCCCAAATGCTGGGGTTACAAGTGTGCGCCACTACGCCTGGCATGAACCTCCAGGCTTTCTGTCTCAGCTCAGGGGAGCGTGTAGCGTCACAATTGGAGGTCAGTCGTGTAAACACCGAGGCCTCGCACAGGGCCCTGCACCCTGGCCAGCTGTCTTGCACACACTCACCTGGTGGTCGTCACGTGATTAGATCACATCACTGGGCTCTAACTTTCTGCCACAGACTTCAGTCGACTGTCGCCACCGAGAGCTCCGTGGCACAGTTTCTATCTAAGAACAACAGCTCGCCTCCGGCACAGTTCCGGACATGCTTTATGTTACCTCATTAAATCCTTCACAAGTGTTTCTGTTTTATAGATTTGGAAACTGAGGCAGGAGGTGACTGAGTCTCCAGTTATCCTCAGCATCTGCCTCAGCTCCACAGCACTGCTCGCAACTGTGTCGTGTTTAGATGCGGCTGGAGAGATTTTCATCGAGCTGTACAGGTCCTGAGAAGAGGGTACTTATTCTCCACAGAAGTACATTCACACTGGCTTCAGCCTGTAGAATGCGTCTAATAAAGAAGACCATCACAGCCTATGCGGTGGCACACACCTGTAATCCTAGTAGCTGAGAAACTGAGGCAGGAACACCTTGAGTTTGAGGTCAGCATGGGCAGAGTAGCAAGACTCTTAAAATGAAAAATAAGGGCTGATGGTATAGCTCAGAGGTAGAGCATCCCTGGGTTCAACCCCTGGTACCACCCAATAAAAGCAAAAACAAAATATACGGTTACCATATGACCCGGTAGCTCCATTCCTACAGTTAGAGATGAAAACACAATGTCCACATAAAGATAGACACAATTGTTCACAGCAGCCAAAAAGTAGAAGCCTGACATGTCTACTGATGGATAGATAAGACACGGCCATGAGGTATCGCTCGGCCATGTGAAGGGATGACATGCAGATGTGCTACAGTGGGAATGAATCCTGAAGACCCAGCGACACGAAGTCTGTGCGCAGGCCGCAGACTGAGACTCCACCAACGGGCGTGCCCAGACAGCAAGGCCTTGGAGACAGGCGGTGGGTAAGTGGTCCTGGGAATGCACAGTGATTGCTGAGTGGGTCTGGGGACGCCTTGCGCTATGAAGACGTTCTAGGAATTGTGCTATTGGTAGCACAGCCCATGAATCTACTAGAACCCTCCAAACGACACTTCAGAGGGTGAAATATATATATAAGAACCAATTTATATATATTACCATTTTATATATATATATATATATATATATATATACCATAAATAAATATACCATCAAATATATACATAAGAACCATTTTAAGAACCAATATACACATTGGTTCTTAAAATGTGCATGATATAGCCTGGGGAGGACACAGGTTGCAGCCCCCTTGCTGGGCAGGGCAGCCCAGCCCCATGCTGCCTGCAGTCCTGGGGACACACTCACATGTGAGCCTCAGGGTCACCATATAGCAGCGCCCTCTGCTGGGCTGGGCTTGTGTCCTGGTATCCAGCTACTCACCTCTGGGTCTTGCCTGGTGCTCCAGGGCTGGCTGGGGCCTTGCCATGTGCCTGCTCTGGGCAGTTATGTAGGAGCAGGGTGTGTTGGCCTGGCCATGGGTCAGTCAGGTGAGGAGGGACCTGGATGTGCCAGGAAGACCACAGTGAGGTGTGGCGGGGGTAACTGCAGGGGCTGCATCTGTAGCCTTCCCCGGGAGGGGCGCTGAGGTGAGACTAATGGGGCAGCGCCAGAGGCTCAGGGTGTCCTCAGACTCAGCGGGACACACTGAGGGAAAGTGGTGACCAAGGGAAATGTTGGGCTTTTTTTTTTTAATCTTCTTTTCTCTTTTTTTGCGAGTCTGGGGATGGAACCCAGGGGCATTCGACTTCCGAGCTACACCCCCTGCCCTATTTTTCATTCTTTGTTTAGAGTCTCATGGAGTTCTAAAGGGCCTCGCTAAGTAGCTGAGGCTATCGGTGAACCACGATCCTCCGGTCTCAGCCTCCCGAATGCGGGGATTATAAGCGTGCACCACCACGCCCGGCTACATTGGGCTTTTAAGGGACCCAGAGAAGAATTTGTGGGAAGGAAGGTTGCTGGGGATTGAACCCCGAGTTGGTCTACTCCTGACCTGCAGCTCCAGCCCTTTTTATGTTTTATTTTGAAATGGTCCTGCCAAGTTACTGTGCACTGGCCTTCAATCTGCGATCCTCTTGTCTCTGCCTCTTCCAAGTACTGGGGATTACAGGGTGCAACCCTGTCCAGCTGAGAGATGCTTTTTTTTTTTTTTTTTTCTGTAAGTAGGGATGGAACCCAGGGGCATTCTACCTCTGAGCTACACCCCCGGCCCTATTTTTTATTTTTTATTTTGAAACAGAGTTGCGTAGGGCCTCACTAAGTATCACCAAGTATCACCACAATCCTCCAGTCTCCGCCTCCCAGATGCTGGGATTGCAAGCTTGCGCCACCTCACCCGACTTAAGAGATGCTTCTTACTGACTCCACAGCTACTCTTATCTGGCTCTGTCCTCAGCCCATTAAACGGCAGAGTGGGTTTTCCTCTTCAGTGGAGGCACTGTACCAAGTCCAGCTTTGAACAACAGCCATTTTATAAATACAGAAGAATTTGAAATCATAGTGTTCTTAGAAGGAAGCACCGTTTTAAGTCTAGATATGGTATGTTCAATAGGAATTAAACCAGTTCACAGGCATTTAAGTTGATAGTCCAAATGGGCGTCTTGGTTCTTCTTAAAGGTCCCTTTTTGTCTTTGAAAACATTCCGTGTATCCTCCTGCATGAAAACGCTGCTCTCTTCTCCCTCCAGGCTGCCAGTTTTCTGTCGAAGCTATTACAGGTACACCGTCTCTTTCTTAGGGCCAGGAGACTCCTGAGTGAAGAACTACGTGAGAATGGGGACGAGGAACAAGCTGAAGGCCACCTGGAGGCAGCACTGGCCGGCCTCAGGCTGAGAAAACTGCAGCGTCACCACAGACCACAGCACGAGTGCCGCGCGGCCTGGGGACATGGCGGAGGGGAGGTGGTTCTTGATGAACAACCTGGAGAAAGAGGAAGACAGCAGGCTTTGGGGACATAGAACTGAATCCACATCAGTTGTAAAGTCCTCTTAGAGGAGTCGTGGCTTGGTGTTCTTAGATAAATAATGGCTGGGTGAAAAGTACCTCTGGGGAGCCGGGCGTGGCGGCTCACGCTTGTAATCCCAGCATTCGGGAGGCTGAGACAGGAGGATCGCAGTTCGCGGACAGCCTCAGCTACTTACTGAGGCCCTCTGCAACTCAGTGAGACCCTGTTTTAAAATAAAGAATAAAAAATAGGGCAAGGGGTGTAGCTCGGAGGTCAAATGCCTTGGGTTCCGTCCCCAGACCCACCTCTGCGTGCAACACCATGTCTGGGATCTGCTTTAAAATGTTTCAGAAAAAGACATCAGTGGAGCCAGGATGGCACAAGTGTTAAGGTGAAGACCCATGTCAAGAAGCGCCGAGGTGGGCAACCTGGGCCCCACGTTCTGCTTTGGGGCATATTTGGAGGTTTCCATCACAGCCTGAACAACCCGCTTTCTATGTGCAGGACTCTGTAGCGTAGCCCACACGGCCCGGAGGTGAAGGTGGCGCACACCCGGGAGGGAGCGAGAAAGCGCCTCCAGACTGCAAGCCACTCCCTCTGCTCACCGCCTGGGGTGGAAGGCTGAGGGGCAGCAGTGTGGCGTGACACCCAGGGCATCCAGGCCCCATCCAGAGAGGCGGCTACTGGAGGGGGCCGTGGGGAGGTCCTGTCGCTCCTGGGCAGCCTGTCCTGTGCTCCCTTAGCCCTGCCGAGCCCTCTGACCACATCCTGTGCCAGCTCATCTCCCCCAGCGGGAAGACCAAGGGCTCGCTTCTCATTGGACTGATCATCTTGTCCCTGGGCCCACACGTCCTCTAGGTGATCTGAACCTTTGGTGTCGAGACAGATGGAAGAGCCAGGTGTGGGGTGTTTGTCTGTCACCCCAGTACTTGACGGACTGACACCGGAAGAAGGTTGCAGGCTCAAGGACATAGAGTTGGGGGCGTAGCTCAAGGTAGGATGGCCCTGTGCTCAATCCCCAGTACTACAAAAACAGGAAAAAAAGAACTCTAAGTATTTTTAGATTTGCAAAGGCTCAGTGTATATCCAACTAAAGAACATACTTAAGCACTCTCAGATGAGAACTGAAAATATCTCAAGGAAGAAAAAAACCTAGAAGAAAGTGAGCAAAGGGGGTCTGGCTGTATAGATGCGTAAGTCTACGTGAGTGATGTAGGCTCATGCCGGTAATCTCAGTACTTGGGAGGCTGAGACAGGAGGAACACGGGTTTGAGACCAGCCTCAGCAATTTCATGAAACCCCCAGAAAACCAGTGAGATGTTTGAAAAACAAAAAACGGGAAAAAGGGGGGTCTGGGGTGTAGCTCGGTAGAACGCCCCTGGGTTCAGTCCCCAGTGTTACGGTTTGTAACAGCACGTGGGCTGCTTTCATTCAAGTGCAATGTGTTGAATAAGGAAATTAAAACTAATAGACGGCTTGTTTGTACCAACACTTAATTTTTTTTTTTTTAGTACAAAGTCAGTAGGAGCAGGGCATGGTTGTGCACATTTGTAATCAGCATTCGGGAGGCTGAGACAGGATCATGGTTCGCAACCAGCCTCAGCTACTTAGTGAGGTTTCTTGCAACTCAGTGAGACCCTGTTTCAAAATAATAAAAAGAAATAGGGCTGGGAGTATAGCTCGGAGGTAGAATACCCCCGAGTTCCATCCCCAGTACCACCTAAAAAATAAATCTGTAAAGGTTACAATCTCCAACTCCTTAAGGGTGTGTTTTAGGCAGAAATTTCGATGAGCCCACACCATTAATCACAATGGCCCCGCTTCCCTGCCTGAGATATCTGAGATGCGCTGTAAACGAAATGTTGTTAGGAGAGACAAGGTTAGATACCACCCGCCACTGCCCCTCAGTTCCAGGAGGTGAAAGTTCAGACCCTCAGTCCAGCCATGTGCCCCTCGTCACCCCGAGCTCGTGGACCCCCAGGGCCTCCTCCGCTCTGGAGTCTCACGCCCTTGAGCTAGCCCACTCTTTCTCTGCGAGTATCCTTACTTCACTTGAACCAAAACCTCTGCCTTTACCTCTAACTGGTTCCTGTTGTAATTCTTTTCACCACAGAAGCCAAGGCGTGTTTGCTCGTGACAGGCTCAATCCCACTACCACAAATAAAGTAAAACAGGGCTGGGGGTGTAGATGGAGGGAGACTGCCCCTGGGGTCAATCCCAGTAACACACACACACACACGCACGCACACCTGTGGAATGAATGAAACTTTTAGCTGACAGGTCCAACTGCACCTCCCCCTAACCAGGGAGGCTGAGGCAGGAGGACCAGGGGTTGTAGGAAGGAGAAGAAGAAGAAGAGGAAGGAAGGAAGGAAAGAGAGTGGATGGGAGGGAAAAAAGAAGGAAAATGAGCCAGGCTTGGTGGCACACAAAATCCCAGCACGCACTTGGGAGACTGAGACAGGAGAACCCCAGATCTGAAGACCTCCTCAGAAACTTAGATCCAGTTTTTTTTTTTTCTTTCTTATTTTTTGTGGTACTGAGAGCCTCACCGAGTAGCTGAGGCTGGCTTCAAACCTGTGTGATCTTCCTGTCTCAGCCTCCCAAGTGCTGGGATGATTAGCGTGCGTCACCACTCCGGCTAGACCCAGTTTTAAAATAATAAAGGACTGGGGCGTAGTTTGGAGGCGGAATACCCCTAGGTTCAATATTGTACCCCCCCAAAAAAAAAAAAGAAAACGATAATGTAGTCTTAGGGTGTTCCTTTTACCTTAAAAAAGTGAGTGGTCCCTAGTTTTTTCGCGTAGTCCTTTCTCGGCCCGCTGGTTAGAGGGTGACCTGGTCTCTGACCTGCTCTCAGGAGGCTGCTGGGACGCATTCGCCTTTGTGAACCCAGCTCAGCCACAGGCAGCCCCTGCCTGTCATGGGAGAAGCGTTGACTCCTCGGCTGTGGGATCCTTGGTTAACATGATGAAAAGGAATTTCAGCATGTGTCAGGGACGTGGACAGAGGGTTTTTAGGAAAGTAAAACACATGTTCCGGAGAGAACGTGGGCCACCCCGCTGGTGCGAGAGGCTTCTGGGGGACCACAGGGCTCCTCTCTGAGGGACTGGTGAGGAAGGCGGTAAAGGCTGAGCCTCGGAGGGGATGGGCCGGCTCCCCTGACCTGTGGGCCGGTTAAGGATTTAGACCCTAACAGTCCAGCGCACCTGCTCTAGGTAACAAAACGGAAACGCCCACTAACTGGATGTTCCGTGCTCTATCACGGAAATTTTTAGGAATTTGGGTCTGGAGGACAGCAGACTTTGAGAATGAAGGAGAAGGCCATGGCAGAGATTTCAGATTCAAAGCTGCAGCCTCCCTTTCCTTCTCTTTGTCTCCTTCCTGTTTTATTTCTCCGATCTTACTTCATCTGCAGAGGCTGCAGGTCTGAGCAAGAGTTCAGGGTCTCCCCGCCCCAGAGCACACCCACTTTTTTGTGTGTGTGGGTCTGGGGATGGCACCTAACTAACGGCATTCTACCTCTGAGCTACACCCCCAGCCCTGTTTTGTATTCTTTATTTTGAAACAAGGTCTCACTAAGTTGTGGAGGGTCTCGCTAAGTGCTGAGACTGTCCTCGAGTTGCGATCCTCCAGTCTCAGCCTCCCGAATGCTGGAATTACAAGCGTGCGCCACCACGCCCGGCTTGCACACCCACTTTCTTGAGACTTGCACCAACTGTAGCACTCAGAGTTTTCATAACTGGAAAGGCTTATGAACGGGGATTTCTCCTTAAACACATGAATATTTTCAATGGCTGTCATTTGGGAACAAGCAGTGTTAAGTAGTAGCCCAGGGTCTGGGACATCTGACGGTGCCTGTGAATGAGGAGCAGCCAGGGGGGCACACTCCAGAGATCGCCCCAAGGGAAGAAGGTCTCCTTTGTGCCTGGAAGGCGCCTTGTGTGCAGCAGCACCTGGCTGGAGTCCTAGTACTCGGGAGGCTGAGACAGAAAGATCCAGAGGGTCAAGGCCCGCCTCCACAACTCAGCAACTTAGTAAGAGCCTGTTTTAAAGTAAAAAATAATGCCAGGAGTGACGACGGTATGCTTGTAATCTCAGCACTTGGGAGGCTGAGACAGGAGGATCACAGGTTCGAGGACAGCCTCTACAACCTAGTGAGACTCAGCAACCTAGTGAGACTCTGTTTCTCAGGCGGTTTGGGCAGAAGCCTTGTGCAAGCATATCTGGTAACTAAACCTGAATATGGAAAGGAATTTTTGTGTGTGTGGTACTGGGGATGGAACCCAGGGGCGTTCTACCTCCGAGCTACACCCTCTGCCCTATTTTTTATTCTTTATTTTGAAACCGGGTCTCACTGGGTTGCAGAGGGCCTCACTAAGCAGCTGAGGCTGACCGTGAACCGTGATCCTCCTGTTTCAGCCTCCCGAATGCTCGGATTACAAGCGTGCGCCATCACGCCCGCTTTATTCTTTATTCTGAAATGGGGCCTCACTGAGTTGCAGAGGCGCCTCGCTAAGTAGCTGAGGCTGTCCACGAACTGGGGTCCTCTGGTCTCAGCCTCCCGAATGTTAGGATTACATGCCACCACGCCCGGCTGTGGAAAGGAATTTTAACTGCTATTGTCTGCTTCTGTTATCTGCTTAGCTGCACAGGGTATGAGGAAGCTGTCTGGGATGGAAGATAACATCAGAATAAAATATGTTGTCTGTTCTAAATGAACACCTGGTATTCGTCAAATGATGTAATGATTATTATTATTATTATTTTTGTATGTGTGGTACTGAGGGTGAAACCCAGGGGCTTTTCTACCTCCAGGCTATACTCCCAGGCCTATTTTTTTATACTTTATTTGGAAACAGGGTCTCGCTAAGTTGCTGAGAGCCTCCCTAAGTACCTAAGGCTGGCTTTGAACCTGTACTATCGTCCTGTCTCAGCCTCCCAAGCGCTAGGATTACAAGCGTGCGCCTCCATGCCCAGCTGATGTAATAATTTTTATAACCATAAAGACCTGACTTTTCCATACCCCCAACTCCATAACCAAGGGGTATAAAAGGCGGCAGTATAAAGGGTACTGCTTGCCCCAGCTGGTTGTAAATAAAGTGACTTCTTAGGCGCTGTGGAGTCTGGCATGTCTATGTGGATTACCTCACAGCATTTCAAACTAAAAAGTAAAATAGGGCTAAGGATGTGGCTCAGAGGTAGAACTCCCCTGGGTTCAATCCCCAGTACCACACACACACTAGAGAAGGGAGGGCAGGAAGGAAGGGAGGGCTGGGAGTGTAGCTCAGAGGTAGAATGATCCTAGGTTCAATCCTTAATACCAAAATTTAATATTACTTAATTTTTTAATTAAAAAGAAAGCACTCCTGCAGGTGTCAACCTACAGAAGACACCCTGATTTTTCAGACCAGGTGGGCAACAACCCACTTCTGTTGCCTTGAGCTACCGAGTCGCCTTTGTTGCAGCAGACCCAGGAAGCATACAACCTCAGTGCGGACCACAGTCCTGGCGGGGCCGCGGAGGGGCTGCAGGGCTCTCTGACCTGTGACCCCCAGCTGTGTCCTGACGTAGGGCCTCTGGGAGATTGGGGGGGACTCGGGTTAAATGAGGTCACGAGGTGGTGCTCTGCCCTGGTGTAAGTGGGCAGTGGGAACGTCACAGGCGAGGACGTGAACGTGGAGGGGAGGTGGCTGTCTGCACACCAGCAGGGCCCTCACCAGGCTCTGGCCGCACTGACGTGACGCCCGGCTCCAGAAGGTGAGGGGCGGATGCGTGTCATCTAAAGGACCTTGTCTGTGGCATTTTGTCGTAGCAGCCAGAGCTGGCTATACATGCTGACAGCTTGTGTCGGTGCCCGTCTAGTGGGAGAATCACCTTAGAGCTTCCCTAGGAAGAACGTGTCTGGTGGCTGCCTGAGCACCCACAGCCCCTCACTGACAAACCTCAGCCTGGTTCACCCCCAGCGCCCCTTCCATGCCACGGACTGACCACTGTGCTGAAAAGTAACACACAAATATTTTACGACATCAATCCCTAGGAATTAGGAAAATAAACAACTGAAGCAGGAATATTTATTTGTTTATTTATTTATTTATTTTGGTGGTACTAGGGTTCCTGGAAGCCCTTCTACCTCCAGGGTACACTCCCACGGGCTACACTCCCAGACTTTATTTATTTATTTATTTATTTATTTATTTATTTATTTATTTATTTTACTTTTTATGTAGAAACAGGGTCTCTTAAGCCAGCGCGGCTGGCTCCGAACCAGCGCGATCCTCCTGTCTCTGCCTCCCAAGCACGGGGATTACAAGCGTGCGCCACCACGCCCGGCTGAAGCAGGAATATTTAAAACCAGGAAATTCAGTATGCTATGTTTGCACGTTGAGATGTCTAATGTTTGCTGTGCTGATAAGAGCAAAAAAAAAATTCCATAATTTGTATATTCATAAGTGGTGGTAGGAATAAATGGATCCTCACAATCATCCTATGCATACCTTGGTAGGAAAGGCAGAGCGGCTTTCGTGTGGAGCAGGCAGGGTAATTTTTCTTCACAGGGCCCTCCTTTGCTGGGCAGACGCAGAGCATCCCTGAGGAGGGGGCTGGGCTGGGACCCGGCAGACACTCAACCCAGGAAATTCCCTCTGATGAGCCCTCCTGTGTCCAAGCGGGGAAAGGCACTTCTCCCTGGGGGGTCATGTACAGCCCGTCGCCCCGCTGACAGGAGCTCTGGAAGAACTCCACCTTCCATGAAGCCCACCGCGGCCAGAGGCCAACTCAGGCATCACAGCCCCTGGTGACGGCTCAAGAGAACCAGAGCTACGCCGTGTTCGTGGCTGTGCGTCGCCCCCTTACGTGTATAGGGGGCACTGGGGATTGCACTCAGGTGTGTTCTACCTCTGAGCTACAACCCCAAACCCATTCTGTTTTTTATTTTGACAGAGTCTCACTGAGTTGCTAAGGCTGGCCTTGAACCTGCGATCCTTCTGTCCCAGCCTCCCAAGTACTGGGATAACAGAATGGGCTGCCATGCCCGGCATCTTCGCTTGCCGTTAGGGCTGAAGAGGCCGCTACTCCCTCTTGCCACATGGTATCTTGGTTACCCTGCTGCCTTGACTTACTGATTATTTTTCTTACTCAACGCACTTAATACATCAGCCTGTTTACGAGACCTCAGCAGGCCCAGATGCCAGAGGAAAACGAGCTCACTGGGACGTTTGGTCCAAGGCTGGTCACCTTGGGCGGGCTCCAGAGACGGCTGAGCTGGTTCACACAAAGTTCAAGCAGCAGTTCCCATAAAAGCAGAGCCAAGACGTCTATCTGAGGCCGCCCCAGTGGATGCAGCACCCGGGACCGGTTTGTTCTCACCAGGGCCCTGGAGGGCACTGGGGGACCTCACAGGCCACCCTGGGGAGCCATTTCTCCCTGGCCACGCAGGTATCCAGCACTCTTTTTTGTGATTTTATGCCTGTAGTCACTTTCATACATTCTAAAGAGTTTGCTTGAGTCTTGATTATTTTCTCTATTGAATTGTTAATGAATTGTCTTGTGCTTTTGCTCACCTGGAAGTGTCTTTATCTTCACCGGAATCTGAACTACTAAGCAAAATAAGCTGGAACCCAGTTGAGCCAATATAGACAGATTCTAGTCAGTACTATCACAAGACAGAGCTGAGCTCAGTTCCCAATACACAGACGGGTGGGAATTTATGCCTTAGAGAGCGAGCCAGGTGCCGTGGCTGTAATCCCAGTACCTGAGAGACTGAGATGGGAGGACCGGAGGTTTAAGATCAGCCTTGGCCACTTAGCAAAAAATAAAAATAGGATTGGGCTCGGAAGCAAAACGCACCCCTGGAATGCTGGGATTACAAGCCTGTGCCACCACGCCCGGCTCTTACTAGGATATTTCTGAGGGACAAAAGTCAGGGACTTCACAGGCTACATCTAAACTGCCGCTCCTAGCCGGGTGTGGCGGCCTATGCTTGTAATCCCAGCACTTGGGAGCTGAGACCGGAGGGTCGCACAGGTTCAAAGTCAGCCTCAGCAACTTAGCAATTTAGTGAGACCCTGTTCCCTAATAAAATATAAAAATAGGTCTGGGAGTGTATCCCCGAGGTAGAAAGCTCCTGAGTTTCATTCCCAGCACCACATAACAAAACAAAACCCCTGTCACCTTTGCTGGTTTCTTCCCCTTCCTCTGTCCACTGTGCTGGACTCCCAGGGAACACTGAGTGGCAGGGCTCTGGCGGCCTGCCCCCAGGACAGCTCTGCCGGGCAGCTCATTTTCCCTGGCCCAGTGCCGCAGTGTGACCCGCCAGGCTGCGGAGCTCGGGCAGAGCAGCCCTCCTCTCGGATGCCTCCATAGAGAGGCCGAGGGAATCGGGCCGAGAAAGCGCACGCTTCACGGTCTGGGCTCACACGCGCCAAGTACCACTTGGATCTCACGGCTTTTAATCGCACATATTCGCATCTGTGCCGCGGAGCCTCCCTGGCTCTGCTCTGCGCTCGCGTAGGACCTGCAGAATGCCTTCCTGTGCTCCACTCTGGAAAAGGAGGGGAGTGCAGGGTCTGCGTGGTTCGGATCCTGTCTGGGTTGGAGCCCTTCCTTCCCTGGGTTCTTACATTATCGGACCTCAGGCAGATTCTCAGGGAAAAGGGCACACACATTTATTAACTTATAATAAATAGCTGCACGAGGGCATCACACGCGCGCGCGCGCGCGCACACACACACACACACACACACACACACACGTGCGTGCATGAACGTCCCCAAACGTGAGATTTGAGCACTTTGAGAGGCGTGGCGCCCTCGGTAGGGGCCTAGCAGGCTGGGAGGAGCGCGGCAGGCTGAGATGGGCGTGGCAAGGTGCTAGGGGCGTGGCGCTGTTGGTAGGGCGTGGCATACTGGGAGGGTGTGACACGCTGGGAGGAGCGTGGCGCCGTCGCTAGGGGCGTGGCATGGTGGGAAGAGCGTGGCAAGTTGCGAGGGCGTGACACGTTGGTAGGAGCGTGGCGCAGGGGGCGTGGCAAGTTGGTAGGGCGTGGCGCAGGGGGCGTGGCGCAGTTGCTAGGGGCGTGGCATGCTGGGATGAGCGTGGCAAGTTGGTAGGGGCGTGGCGTAGTTGCTGGGAGGGGCGTGGCAAGTTGCGAGGGCGTGACAAGCTGGTAGGGGCGTGGTGCAGGGGGCGTGGTGCCGTTGCTAGGGGCGTGGCATGCTGGAATGGGCGTGGCAAGTTGCGAGGGCGTGGCTCAGGGGGCGTGGCGCGGTTGCCGGGAGGGGCGTGGTGAGCTGGTGGGGGCGTGCCTGGGGGCGTGGCTTGTTGCCAGGGGCGTGGCCGCTCGGCAGGCGCAGGCTGCAGTTGCGGGGCCGGGAGCGGACCCGCGGCTTTGGTCCCGCCGCCCTCGCGCCATGGTGGACGTGCTGGGCGGCCGGCGCCTGCTGACCCGCGAGGGCGAGGCGGTGGAGGCCGAGGCGGCGCTGCAGAACAAGGTGGTGGCGCTGTACTTCGCGGCGGGCAGGTGCGCGCCCAGCCGCGACTTCACGCCGCTGCTGCGCGACTTCTACGGCGCGCTGGTGAGCGCCGCGCGGCGGCCCGCGCCCTTCGAGGTGGTCTTCGTGTCGGCCGACCGCAGCGCCCGCGAGATGCGGGACTTCATGCGCCAGCTGCACGGCGCCTGGCTGGCACTGCCCTTCCACGACCCCTGCCGGCTGTGAGTGGCCGGGGCGGGGCGGGAGGGCGCCGGCTCCCCCTTTACCTAGTGATGGAGCGCTGGTGTCCCGCGAGGTCACGGCCGGGGGTGCCCTGTCCACACGGGGTCAGGGCCGGGGGTGCCCTGTCCACACGGGGTCACGGCCGGGGGTGCCCTGTCCCCACGGGGTCAGGGCCGGGGGTGCCCTGTCCACACGGGGTCACGGCCGGGGGTGCCCTGTCCCCACGGGGTCAGGGCCGGGGGTGCCCTGTCCACACGGGGTCACGGCCGGGGGTGCCCTGTCCCCACGGGGTCAGGGCCGGGGGTGCCCTGTCCACACGGGGTCACGGCCGGGGGTGCCCTGTCCACACGAGGTCAGGTCCGGGGATGCCCTGTCCACACGAGGTCAGGGCCGGAGGTGCCCTGTCCACACAAGGTCAGGGCCGGGGGTGCCCTGTTCACACGAGGTCAGGGCCGGAGGTGCCCTGTCCACACGAGGTCAGGGCCGGGGGTGCCCTGTCCACACGAGGTCAGGGCCGGAGGTGCCCTGTCCACACGGGGTCACGGCCGGGGGTGCCCTGTCCACACGAGGTCAGGGCCGGGGGTGCCCTGTCCACACGAGGTCAGGGCCTGGGGTGCCCTGTCCACACGAGGTCAGGGCCGGGGGTGCCCTGTCCACACGGGGTCACGGCCGGGGGTGCCCTGTCCACACGGGGTCAGGGCCGGGGGTGCCCTGTCCACACAAGGTCACGGCCGGGGGTGCCCTGTCCACACGGGGTCACGGCCGGGGGTGCCCTGTCCACACGGGGTCAGGGCCGGGGGTGCCCTGTCCACACGGGGTCACGGCTGGGGGTGCCCTGTCCACACGAGGTCACAGCCGGGGGTGCCCTGTCCACACGAGGTCAGGGCCGGGGGTGCCCTGTCCACACGAGGTCACGGCCGGGGGTGCCCTGTCCACACGCGCAGGGAGGGCCGCGGAGGCAGATGTTGGGGCTAGCCGCCCCCCGGGCCGCGGGCCGCCTGGCTCCCCCCTCGGCCCTGTCCCTAGTCCTGGGGCCGGCCTTATGGACAGCTGAGGTGCCCGCAGCGCTCTCTGGAGGGTGGGTGGGCACCCGGAAAGCCGCGGGGAGCTGCCGGGTGCGCGGGGGTCCAGAGAGTGGGGTCTCCTGGGATGTAAGAGTCCAGACATTTAAGTCACGGTTGCCAAGGCCCTGCGCTCCGCCCGGCGCTGATGGAAATTTCCCGTTGTTGCTTGAGGCCTATCATTAACTTGTGGTGTCGCCCCCCAGATTAATTACTGGGAGATGATACTCTTTCTGGGGGAACAGAAGCTAACTTCGGGGAGCTGGAGTAGCAATGTAACTAACTGGAAGATGTTTGATTCTTCCCCCAAACATATTTTTTGATGATTCCCAGGAAGGTGGAGGGCCTTCAGCTTAAGGCCACACGTGTGATAAGAGATTTATTGGCAGTAGGTCTACATGGCAGCTGGTTAGCTTTGCAGGAGGATGCATAGAGAACCCCTTGAAGTGGTGGATAGATTGTGTGGCACTCAGGCGACACGGCAGCTTTTGTGAGAACATGTTTGTTTTGAAGGTGAGACAGCCATGGGAGAGTAATTAACAGAGAACTTGCCCCGGGGACCAGCTCTGGGGCCACAGGGACATGAGCAGGGCGTCACCTCCAGCGGCTGGGGCCGGGTGCTCGGGCTGTGAGTGGGCCCCTGCCAGCGCAGGCTGGGTGTGGACTGGCGCCTGGTCCGGTGCCCACTTCATGGGTGAGTTACTCAGGCCAGAGGCCAGTTCTCCTGGATCTGAGCCTTCTTTCTGCCCTGGCCCACTTCCCCTCTTAGGGCGCCATGAGCCTCAGCCCCAGGGACCACGGCCTTGCTCAGAAGGGGCATCACTTTGGGGACCATGAAAAATTCTCTGTCCCCTGCAGATGTGTGGAGCCTGCGCGCAGCTGCAGGCATGTGAGCCTTGGTCATCCTGCCTGGCCACCCGGGTGGCCCCTCACAGAGATGTTTTTCCCTGATTGTCCCTACCACCTTCTCGGGGTTTTCCTGGCCCTGCATTACCAGGGCGTGGGTGGTTCTGTGGCATTGCTGGCGCTCGACTTTAACTAGTGCTGGCTGCAGCTGCACTGGCGGGATCGGGTGGGAGCACACGGAGGGAGCTGCCCAGGAGGAGCCAGGCAGCGCAGGCGGCAGCGGGGGGCTCCAGGGAGGCGGCCGAGGGTGCTGGTGCCCCGTGCTTGGGGCGGGTTCTGGTTGTCACACACCCACCTGTGGCGCTGTGGCACCTCTCCCAGTGGCCCGTGCTTCTCCCCTGATGGCCACCAGATTCCTGGAGAATCCTCTGGGTAGGAGGAGGAAGAAAACAGCCAAGGCTTCCAAAGAGATCCCACGCTGGGTGTGGGGTGTGTACAGATAATAATATCAGTTCTTGGAGGCTGAGACAGGAGGATTGCAGGCTCGAGGCCAGCCTTAGCAACTTGGCCAGACCCTGTTTCCAAACAGGTAAAAAATAAACATTTTTTTTAAAAGGGCTGGGAGCCGGGCATGGTGGCGCACGCTTGTAATCCCAGCATTCGGGAGGCTGAGTCCGGAGGATCGAGGTTCGCGGACAGCCTCAGCTACTTAGGGCTGTGCAACTCAGTGAGACCAGGGTTCAAAATAAAGAATAAAAAATAGGGCAGGGGGTGTAGCTCGGAGGTCAAATGCCCCTGGGTTCCATCCCCAGACCCGCAGGAAAAAAAAAAAAAAAAAGGCTGGGAGTGAAGGTTGGAGGTAGAACACCCCCTGAGTTCAATAACAAACAGGAAAAAGGAAAAGAACCCCCCAGGGGGTAACTTGGGGCCACCCTCGGCATTGCTGGCAGGTGGTCCTCTAGGGAGAAGACATTAGAGCCCTCAGCTTGTCATCAAAAAGTGGATAGAGCCGGGCGTGGTGGCGCACGCTTGTAATCCCAGGAGGCTGAGTCAGGAGGGTCCCGGTTCACAGCCAGCCTCAGCTACTTAGTGAGGCCCTTTGCAACTCAGTGAGACCCGGTTTCAAAATAAAGAGTAAAAACTGGGCTGGGGGTGAAGCTCAAAGGTAGGATGCCCCTGGGTTCCATTCCCAGCACCGCAAAAAAAAAAGGTGGACCAGTGCTTTTCAGTGCAGCCCCGGACCCTGCCGCCCTGTGCCGACCTCCTTCAGTGCTGCGGGGGGGGGGGGGGCAGCTGTTTTTACTAATGTTTTTGAAAGTAGAGCTATGCATGCTTGGCTGGGGCTGCCGGTTCCCTGGCCAGTGCCGGTTCCCTGGCCAGTGCCAAGTTCAGGCGGGCGGACAGGAGGGTCCCGGATGTCCCTCGTCTTATGGGGACAGCACCCCCGGAGGCGTCTCTGCAGGCCAGTCTTCTTGCTGTCTTCCTTCCTTCCCTTGTGGGTGAGTTTATGGGCCAGACTCACAGCCTGGCTAAGAAGGAAGGAGGGAGCCCAGGAGTCACCAGCAGGGACTCCTGTCGGGTTGCTGTTCACAGGATGGTCTCCTCTTGAAGAGGAGTGCCAGTGCCCCACAGGAGGCCTGGAGGGGCTCCTCCTGCTGCCCGCTCAGCTCAGGCCGCGGCTGGGTGTTGGGCGCCTTCCGGGCTACCTTTGGGTTCGATTGAAAAGCCCATTGGCCAGGGCTTCCTGTCTTTGGCAGAGGATGAATAGCTCCGGGAACGTTGCTGGCCGAGTGCGGAGGCTCCGTGTGTGGACAGCTCTTGAAAGCGCGTCCGCGGACCCAGATACTCTACCGTCTCTGCTGGCCGCTTCCTTCATTCGGAGGCCGGGCAGTTAGAACATCCCCCGCCAGCTCTAACTGGGAGGCAGAATGTTTCTGGTTCCCAGGCCGGCTCTTGCTCCGGGAAGCACTCAACTCTGCTCTCCAGGGGCACCTGGCCCCGTAACCCACAGGACCAAGCCAGCCCTGACGCGGCACCTGGCAGCTGCAGGGCGTGTGTTGATGGCAGTGGGGCCAGCGAGCAGCCGTGCCAGAGGTCTGCTTGGCAAGGGTCTGCGGCTGAGGGAAAACTGGAGCCAGGCGTTGCTATGGAACCCAGAAGCCCCGACGGCAGGAGGACCAGGACGATTGCGCACCCTGCCCTGTGGCATGGCCACGGTTTCCCTCCAGAGCACTTCTGTTCTCTGCGCCCTCAGGGCTGAGGTGCTAGGAGTGGGGGCTACTCCCAGGTCACATTTGCCTGGGGCAGAGGCCTCCGGTGAGGAATCCGGGCTGAGGGCCCACAGGCTCCTTCCTCAGCTTCCCCGACTGTCACATTTATTACTGAAGGTGGTTAAAATAAGAGCAGGAGGAGCTCCAGGCGCTGGAACAGCAGGGCGTGGTGGTGCACACCTGTGATCTCAGGTCTTGGGATGCAGAGACTGGAGGGTCACAGGTTTGAGGCCAGCCTCAGCAACCTAGAGACTCAGCAAACCAGCAAGACCCAGTTTCAGAATAATAAAAGGGCTGGGGGAAGGTGTGGTCGAGAGGTAGAGTGCCCCTGAGTTCAGTCCCCAGTACCACAAAAGCAAAACCAAAAGAAAAAAAAAATTGAGTAATAAAGATTGCGGGCTGGCTTGAATGAACCTCCTGGAAGCCGGCAGCTCGGCCCCAGGGAAGTGACGGCGCTGGCGACAGTTCTGGGCCTTCCTCCTGGCCCAGGCCGCGCTGCGGCTAGTCTGTTCTCTCCTGGCGGCGGCAGGATGGCTGACCTCCTCACACGCATCCTCCTTCTTGGCACGAGGCTGGTGTTCCGTGGAGCCCGCCTGGTTCTGTTTCTGTTCTTACCCAGTCCTGGACTAGTTAGTGTGGCCCAGGGACGTGTTGCCTGGGCTGAAGGCTGGTCCTTCCCATCCAAAAAGAACAGCCACTGTTTATTAAGCACTTACTGTGCGATAAGCCTGTTCTTTCTCTCTCTCTCTCTCTCTCTCTCTCTCTCTCTCTCTCTCTCTCTCTCTCTCTCGTGGTACTGGAGATGGAACCCAGGGCCTTTATACTTCTGGGCTATCCTCCCAGACCCATTTTTTATATTTTATTTGGAAACAGGGCCTCACTAAGTAGCTGAGGCTGGCTTCGAACCCGTGCGATCCTTCTGTCTCAGCCTCCCGAGCACGGGAATTACAAGTATGCATCATCACGCCTGGCTCTATTTTTTATTCTTTATTTTGAAACAGGGTCTCTCTGAGTTGCCAAGGATCTCACTTAAGTAGCTGAGGCTGTTGGCAAACTGCAATCCTCCTGTCTCAGCCTCCCAAATGCTGAGATTACAAGCCTGCGCCACCACACCCAGGGGCATTCTACCTTTGGGATACACCCCCAGTCCTTTTTATATTTTGAAACAGGATCTTACTAAGTTGCTGAAGTTAGCCTTGAACTGTAATCCTATTTTAGCCCCTAGAGTACTGGGATTACAGGTGTGAGCTAAAATGTGCAGCTTAGACTCTGTCTTAAAAAGAGCCCTTATTGGCCGGGCATGGTGGCGCACACTTGTAATCCCAGCATGCGGGAGGCCGAGAGAGGAGGATTGCCTGGGTTAGAAGCCCCGTGCTCAGGGAGGTGATCCCCATGGCGGATATGGGGAGCGTCGCAGGGTCAAGGTGGCGCTGCTCTCCCCAAATGAATACAGAGAACTTTGTAAAATGACAGTCCACAGGGTTACAGGTGACGGGAAAGTGGACTAAAGAAATATTTCATCCATAATCGTGTAGACAGCCACATCATTGATTTCATAAGGAAAAATGTCTTTAGAACTCATGGAATTCTAACTTGTAGTATTAAATGATGCCTAGTATTTGTTCTCTCTCAAGAGAAGAATGCTAAAAAAAATTATTGGGTTTATTTATGCATGTAGAGCTGCCCCATCCACTACTGAAGCCAACAGCTGGGTGTGGCTACTAAGTTACCTGTAACCCTAGTACTTGGGAGGCTGAGACAGGGGGATGGCGAGTTTGAGCCCCACCTCACAACTTAGTGAGACCCTGTTTCAAAACTTAAAAAAAAAACCATAATAATACAAATAAAAGGGCTGGGGTTGTAGCTTGGAGATAGAATGCCCCTAGGTTCGATCTTCAGTACCAAAAACAAACAAAAACTTTAAATGACAGAGCTGGGCGTAGCTCAGTCGCAGGATGCTTGCTTAGTACGTCCAGGCTCTGGGTTCATCCCCAGCATTGCAAGCAAACAAACCCCAAACAACCACCACCTCCACAATATAAAAAAAGATAATAAAATAGCTAAGTCCAGAAGCAGCTCAGCTCTCGAGGTGCGCACCACCTCTTGGGCCTGGTTAGAAACTAGAAAGGAGCAGCGGGGCCCACCCCAGTCGTCTCGGGAGGGGCCAGCCCGGGTCGCAGCCGTGCTAACCGCCGGCCCCCCTCTTTTCTCCCGCAGTGAGCTGAGGAGGAAGTACAACATCACAGCCCTGCCCAGGCTGGTGGTCGTGAAGCAGGACGGGGAGGTGATCACCCACCGCGGGTGGAAGCAGATCCGGGAGCGGGGACTGGCCTGCCTCCAGGCCTGGGTGGAGGCGGCCGACATCTTCCAGGATTTCACAGGTTGAAACCCACCCGGAGGGAGGCGCGCTCCCGCAGCGCCCAGCACCTTGCACCTTCCTTTCCCTTTCGCCGTCTGCCGTGTTTCGTTTTATTTCAGAGCTAATGCTAAGCTGCAGCCCAAGGTAAACTTGTTCAGGGGACAAAAAAAATGCCCTGTTTTCACTGGGTCTTTCCTCTCCGCATAGCGCCACCCCCTGCGCCTAGCGGCCCCCTCGCATCCCACCCACCTTGCGGAAATCTATGCAAACACATGTGCACAGCTCGCTTCAGGTAAAATTATCCACTTGTTGGTTTCCGTGGTACTTTTGATTTCTTTAGTTTAAACAAGGTCTTGATAAGTTGCCGAGGCTTCTTAAATTGTTGAGGCTGGTCTCATACCTGCGATCCTCCTGTCTCGGCCTCCCAAGTACTGGGATTACAGGCATGCGCCATCAAGCCTGGCTAAAAGAATCTATTTACTGATCAATTTTCTGTTGATGTAACTAATTTTTGTTTTGTTTTTGACTTGGGGATTGAACCCAGGGGCATCCTACATCCTACCTCTAACTTATATCCCCAGCCCTGTTTTTTTTTGGGGGGGGGGGCTGGGGATTGGTCCCAAGGGCATTCTACCCCCAAGTTACATCTCCAACCCTATTTTTTATTCTTTACATTGCGGAGGGGCTTGCCAAGTAGCTGAGGCTGTCCCCAAACTGGAATCCTCCTGTCTCCGCTTTCCAAGTACTGGGATTACAAGTGTGCACCATCATACCCAGTGTCCCAGACCTATTTTTTAATCTTTATTTTGAAACAGGAGCTCAGTAAATTGTGGAGGGTTTCACTAAAGTAGCTGAGACTGGCCGCGAATCCAGGATCCTGTCGCAGCCTCCCAAGCACTGGGATTACAGGCAAGGTGCCACCATGCCCGGCTGCCATGTCTCATTTTAATGAATATCCCATTTTAATGGTATGTTTACTGATCGTGTTTGTAGACTGTATACTTTTTTTCAGTCCTGAAGCTTGGTCACATGCTAGGCAAGCGATCTACTGAACGACATCTCCAGCTGGACTGTACACTTAATAAACAAAGGCACCTGCACTGTCCTTACTTCTTTTGTCCTCATTCACAACCTCATTGCTTATAGGTAGGAGGATGGGGAGTCAATAAATCTTAAATTGCTTGTTATATTTGTCATAGGTGGTATTTTATTTTATTTTGTTCTGCGGTACTGGGAATGGAACCCAGGGGCATTCTACCTCTGAGCTACATGCCCAGCCCTATTTTTTATTATTTATTGGAAACAGGGTCTCACCAAGTTGCTGAAAGCCTCACTAAGTAGCCGAGGCGGCTTCGAGCCTATGCAATCCTCCTGTCTCAGCCTCCCAAGCGTGGGGATTACAAGCGTGCGCCACCAATGCCCAGCTCAGATATGGTATTTTTGGTCACATATTCTGAGAGGTGGGTGTTCCATGCATGTAGAATTCCACCAGCTGTGTGTGTGTCTGACATACTCAAGAACTTTTGTGTGTGTGTGTGTGTGTGTGTGTGTGTGTGTGTGTGTGTCTGGGAAATGAACCCAGGAGCATTCTACCTCCGAACTGCACCCCCTGCCCTATTTTTTATTCTTTATTTTGAAACCGGGTCTCACTGAGTTGCAGAGGGCCTCACTAGGTAGCTGAGGCTGTCCGCGAACCGCGATCCTCCTGTCTCAGCCTCCCGAATGCTGGGATTACGAGCCTGCGCCACCACGCCCGGCTACCATTTTATTATTTTAAAATTTATTTTGAAATATAAGTTGCTGAGGCTGACCTCAAACCTGCGGTCCTCCTGTCCCAGCCTCCCAAGTACTGGGATTACAGGTGTGCATCTGGCAAGCCGAGTCTCTTTTTATGATGTGCAGGGCTGTGGCCCCACTCAGGAGAGCTACACCCCAGCCCTATTTAAATTTTTTTTTTAAATTTTGAAACAGGGTCTCACAGTTGCAAAGGGCCTCACTAAGAAGCTGAGGCCGTCCTCAAACCATGATCCCCCTGTCTCAGCCTCCCAAGAACTGGGACTCCAGGCGTGCCCCGCCACGCCCGGCTCACATTTTTAAGATTCTGCGCAGTGATGTGCGAGGGGTTTTGCAGGTTCAGGGTCCTGCCGGGCGGCCCTTCACCTGGATTGTCTCCGCTCTTCTTTGGGCAAAGGGCGCGAGCCAGGAAGCCCTCACCTTCTGAAAAACGCGAGTAAAGCCAGGACTTGGAGCAGAGGAGAGGCCCTGCAGCCAGGCGCATCGTGAGGCGTCAGAGCCGGCTCCACCAGCGGGGGGCGCGCAACTCCAGGCTTAGAACATCCCGGGAGGAAAAGTCACAAAGTGCAGGAAATAAAACCCAGCCAGACCCCGCAGGAGCCACAGTGGACGCTGCTCTTTCTTTTCAACCTTTCTCAAAACTGTATGATTTCAAAAGCAATCAGGGCAATTCTTCCTACACTCTCTTTTGAGCCATAGTTTACCCTTGGATATTTAGGCAGGCCCCCCCCCCCTTTTTTAGTACTGGGGATTGAAGCCAGAAACATCCTGACAAGGTCCCATTTTTTTTGACTATTAGATGGAACACCCTTGTGATGTCCCTGTGGATACAATTCTCTCTCTCTCTCTCTCTCTCTCTCTCTCTCTCTCTCTCTCTCTCTCCCTCCCTCCCTCCCTCTCTCTCTGCCACCTTGATATTGTCAGTTGAACCTTGAACCCAGGGATGATAGGTACAACCCTGAGCCCCATCCCCAGCCCTCCTTAAACAAAACTTTTTCATTTTGAGACAGGTTCTCACTAAATTGCCCAGGCTGGGCTCCAGCGGTGGTCCTCCTGCCTCAGCCTCCTGTAATGCTGGCATTACAAGCGTGCACCACCCACCCAGCTTAATCTTGTCTCTTTTTCATTTAATTTCCTTTATATATTTTTCCAGATACCAGAGAGACTCCAGACGATGAGGGGAAGCCTCAAGGGAGCCAGGGAGGAGATGGAAGGGTAGGGTGGAGGAAGACTGAGGTTTATTAATAGAAATACGACCACACTCTGTTATACATGAGGGTATATACCAACGTCATTCTGGGCGCTCTGTACTGGGAGGGAGGGAAGTGGGAGGGGCACCAAGAGTGTGTGCATGTATGTCGTCAACATGATTGACATTATGATGTCAGAGTGTAATGCACAAAATAATGTACATATATATATATATATATATTCCGTGTGTGTGTGTGTGTGTGTGTGTGTGTGTGTGTGTGTGTTCCCAGAGGTAGAATTATTAGGTCAGAAGATTCAGCCTCAGCTACTTAGTGAGGCCCTCTGCAACTTAGTGAGACCCTGTTTCAAAAATAAAGAATAGGGCAGGGGGTGTAGCTCAGAGGTCAAATGCCCCTGGGTTCCATCCCCAAACCCACCAAAAAGAAAAAAGAAAAAAAAAAGACTTAAAGAATCTTTAATTCCCAGCAGAACACACTGTTATATTCTGGTTTTCAGGCTGGTTGCTCCAATCTGTGCTGTCCCCACCGTGGGGGCTCTCAGACCCAGCCGGCGGCCCTCCTCCACGTCTGCAGGGGGAAGGAAAGGACCCCAGTCCTCCTCAAACAGGTGCTGATTTAATGCCTGGAGGATAAACATTACACAAACACTTTACTGCATATTTATATTTCTCATCTTTTGAGCGTTCTTTATGTTGCTTATTTTCATTTAGATTTTTCTTACTAGTTTATGAACTCTTTGTGTGTGTGTGTGTGTGTGTGGTACTGGGGGTGGAACCCAGGGGCTTTTCTACCTCCGGGTTACACTCCCAGACCTGTTTTATGCTTTATTTGGAAACAGGGTCTCATAACTTGCTGAGAACCTAAGTAGCCGAGGCTGGCTTCGAACCTGCGCGATCCTCCTGTCTCCGCCTCCCAAGCGCGGGGATTACAAGCGTGCGCCACCACGCCCGGTTTTATTTCTTATTTTGAAGTGGGGTCTTGCTAAGCTGCTGAGGCTGGCCTCAAACCTGCGACCCTTCTGTCTCGGCCTCCCACGTACTGCGATCATGAGCGTGCGCCGCCATGCCCGGCCTCGGGCGGCATTACATCCAAACCCTGAATGCCATGACTTGGTAATAAGGAATGGCAGCTGTCAAGAATACAAGTTAGAATAAATCTGGCAAGGGTGTGGGGAAGTCGGACTGGTGGTGGGATTGAAAGTTACTACAATGTCTTTGAGATCAGTATTCAAAACACGAGGGGTGAATTCATTCGAATCACCCCCATGGAGTGGCATGGGGTTGTAACTGTCTCCCGTATTTCTCTTTTTAATAAACTCCTTAAAACAAAACAAACAAAACCCCACTAGAAATGGAGCCACCGCACGATCCAGCAGACGGCTCCTCGGTCTATTTCCACAGCTCGCGGTGGCCACGTCACGGGACGGCCGGCGTCCATCGGCACACCGGCGGGTGAGGAGGTGTGGTAGTTACACCTGATGGCATGTTCCCCAGCCACAAAGAACAAAACCGTGTCATCTGCGTGTCATTTGCAAATGAAGGGATCTGGAGAGTATTATGCTGAGGTCAGCGGGGTCAGAGGTCGAGGGTCATGTGTTTTCTCTCTTCTGGGGAAGCTGAAGAGAAACTAGGGGACCAGAGGAACTTCAGACCAGTGAGAGGGAGCAGCGGAGGTGCAGGAGGGGAGAGGGGCTGGGGAGGGAAGCGTCCCCACGAGCAGGCAGCCGGGCAGGCAGGCAGGCCAGGGGCGCCAGGAGGCCAGAGCTGCCGTGGAAGGGGCCGCCAGGCATCTGCACACCGGGGGTCAGCCTCTGACCCCCGCAAGTCACCTCAAGCTTGTCCCTTCTTCCACCATGTGCCCTCAACGCCCCAGCCCAGCTCCAGTTCAATGCCCATAAACAGGCAGGGAGCTACCGCCCCGCCCCGCCTCACCAGCTGGGCGCTCTATTCCCGATGTCTAACGCGGCTGAAATATTTTTACCTACTTGGGTCATTTTTTCTGCTGCTGTGATGGAACGGCCATGTTCAGTAGCCGAGAGAAATCCAGAATTTATTTTTCTCAGTGGAAAAATCCGCGGTGAAGTGTGAACCTGCTCCTGCCCCGCCCTGTCCGAATCCTTGAGCAAAGGATCGTAAGTGCGAATGTCTTAAAGGGAGTATCATGTTGTACAGCATGAACCGGCGGGGCAGTTGTCATTCTGGAAAGAGACGCCGACGCTGAGATCTCACTTGTCTACGTTAAGTGTACATCTTCGTGGCTCTGGGGCATAATATAAATGGCCAAAGAAACCAGCCAGTAGCAACAGAATATGACTCCAAGAGGGAGATTTATTGCCAGCCCTGGCAGTCAATCACAGCTGATATTCTGGGCCGGCTTTACTCTGAGCATGCGATCTTAATCAGATCCCGCTAAATATAGACTTGCAGGCAGTCAGGCAGAACCTCCATCCATCTTTCCCGGCTGAGAACGCGTGGTCCCTGTCAGACAGCTGCGAGTCCTTCCCAGAGCACACTGCTTCCCGGGCTGCAAGCAGGTGGGTCGTCTCTTGCCGGTTTCTGGAGGGAAACTCGAACTGCTGTGAAGCTATGTCCCCGCTCAGATTTGGATGTGAGAATCTGGACTCAAGCCTCAGCTGTTTTCTTCCAGAAAGCTCCCGGCCCCCACGCCGCATGGCGTCGCCTTTACGGGTGCTCACTCCGTCACTCTTGGGACGAGATGCAGGCGACGCGCTTTGGGGATGTTTTTTCCTGCACGCTCGGGCCCTGGTGTATCCTTTGAGAAGCAAAGACCTTCCCAGACACATAAAGTTTGTCAAATATCAGAGAGGCTCGGGATTGGGTAATATGGCTCAATCTGCCCCTCCATCCCCTCTACCACCTCTGGGGGGAAACACAGCACGGACCTACACACACACACACACACACACACACACACACACACGGTAACTCTCTCCACATGCCGGGGAGCCACCCACTCGTGTGTGTGTGTGTGTGTGTGTGTGTGTGTGTGTGAGAGATGGGTTGCTAGGGATTGAAGCCAGGGGCATTCTAGCTCTGAGCTACACCTCCAGCCCCCCTCCCCCTTTTTGAGATAGGGTCTTACTAAATTGCTGAGGTCTTGCTAAATCGCCAGGCTGTGATAGAACCCGTGGTCCACCTGTCTCAGTCCACCAACTACTGGGATTATAGGCACGGACCACGCCTGGCTGGTTTAAGAGAATGTTTGTGTGTGTATGGTACTGGCGATTAAACCCAGCGGCATTCTACCTCTGAGTTACACCCGCAGCCCTATTTTATTTTAATTTGAAACAGGGTCTCCCTAGGTTGCTGAGAGTCTGACGACTTGCTGAGGCTGCCGCTGAACCTGCGATCCTCCTGTCTCAGCCTCCCAGGTATTGGGATTACAGGCGTGTACCACCAGGCCTGGCTTTTACAAGGAATTTTAGGGAGAGTTTTTGGTTTTGTTTACCCAAAGTAGGATGTTTTAGTTGGGTCAAGAGATGGCAGTCTCTGAACAGGAAAAAGAGGAGCGGAAAGAAAGCAGGGGCCGTGGTGGTAAGCCACAGGACGGGGACAGGCGCTGCCCACTCCCCACGGCGCCGGGCCCCGCCAGCCAGTGAAGGGAAGGCCGTACAGTGCGGGCCGTTCCCAGGCCTGGGAGCTCCGCAGCCGGAGCGTGGGCCCTGGTGGACGCGCTTCCACCATTTTCAAAATAGATGAGCGGAGGATCTGGGACCTCATTTTGTGCAGATGAGGCTGTGTATACATCTTTGCCAAGAGAGCGAGCCTCAGTAGCCCTCTGGCCCCGAGCAGGCCGAAGAGTCTCCCCGTGGCGGACGCACGCTGCGGGGCCCGTGGACCGCAGGGAGGCAGGGTTTTGCGGAGGCCGAGCTAGTTTACACAACGGGGTGTCTCGTTGGGACATCACTGTGGCTCTCATCTCTCCACCATGGTTAAATCAGGACAAACTGTGGTAAAAAACAACTATGTTTGGAGGGCAAGAAAAACCATCCTACTGTCCTCAGCAATGTTCTTTGCGGTGCTGGGGCTCAGACCCGGGGCCTCGCGCGGCTAGGCGAGGGTGGCGCCCCTGAGCGATGCCTCTTGTCTGGGCGTCTCTGGCTTGTGGGTCCCTGGGGCTGACATTCTCAGATCGGCGTGGCCGCTGGCTCTTCCCTGAGCCTCCACAGCAAAGTCGGGTGGACCGGCTGCTCGTGGACTCTTCCCTTCTGCAGCCGTGGAGCTTTGGCTCCTGGAAGACCTCGGCGGTGTGGGCTTCTCCTCGGAGAAAACCAGTGCTGGGTGGCATCTTCCATGCTCCCGGACAATGAGGCACCATCTCACGGTGCATGCGTGCTCGTGCGTTACTGGGGACTGAAGCCAGGGGCTTTCTACCGCTAAGCCACACCCCAGCCCTCTTTATTTTAGTTTTTATTTTGAAACAGGGTCTCATTCCGTTACTGAGGGTCCCGCTGGGTTGGGGAGACTGAGATAGAAGGATCGTAGGTTTGAGACCATTCTCAACAACTTAGCAAGGATCTGTTTGAAAATCAAATAATAAAACAGGGCTGGGGGTGTATCTCAGTGGTAGAATGCTCTTAGGTTCACTCTCCAGTCCAGAAAAAGAAAAAATATTCAACAGATGAGCGGGTGGGTATCTTCAGTCACAGCCTCTCTGCCCGTCGGCACCTCTCCGTCAACACACTGCTAGAGCCGGGCGTGGTGGGCACGCTTGTCATCCCAGCACTTGGGAGGCTGAGACTGGAGGATCACGGTTCACAGACAGCCTCAACTACTTAGTGAGGCCCTCTGCAACTCAGTGAGACCCTGTTTCAAAGTAAAGAATAAAAAATAGGGCTGGGGGTGTAGCTTGGAGGTCGAATGCCCCTGAGTTTTATTAAAAAAAAAAAAAAAAAAAAAACCCTGCCAGGAGGACCAGCACTCAGTGTGGCCTACCAGGATGCTGGACCTTGCCCTCTCTCCTCAGGGAGCCGCCTCTGGGCAGAGGCGGTTGATGGGGAGGAAGAGCTGGCTCCTCCTCACGGGCTGGCCCAGGCTGCACAAGCCACAGGGCTTCTCAAGCAGATGGAAATCCTGTCTCCTCTGGCTCTTGGCTGACCTCAAGACTGCGGTGATGAGTCAGGACGAGGGGACCCAGGAGGGACCCGTCATCCCAGCACTAGCCCCGCGTCCCTTAGCAACAGGAAAAGCCAATAGGAAAAGCCGGCTCCACAACGCGCCCCAGGCCCGAAGATTCCGGGGCAAGGCTCGGGCGAGGGCGTCAGGGGTCTGCAGTTCTTCCCAAAGACCCTGAGGGACTGGGTGGAGAGCCATCCCACCAGAAGGCAGCCAGCCTCCGACCAACCACCGGTGGCCATCCTTAGCCCAGCAGCAGTGAGTCTGGATCAGGGGCGCCCGTAGGACTGAAAACCACCTCTCAGAGGCTCATGGCCTTTGGGAAGGGTGAGCCAGCCACGAACAATTGCTTTTGCTTTTTTAAGCCATTTTATCAGCAGTTATTTAAAATGTCCTTAAGTTGGAATAGCTAATAACAATGTCATTAAAACATATTTAAACTCTTAAAGATATGATGGAATTTTGTGTGTGTGTGTGTGTGTGTGTGTGTGTGTGTGTGTGTGTGTGATACTGGGGTTCCTGGAAGCCCTTCTACCTCCTGGCTACACTCCCAGAACTATTTTATACTTTTTTATTTGGAAACAGGGTCTCCTAAGCCAGCGCGGCTGGCTTCGAACCTGCGCGATCCTCCTGTCTCCGCCTCCCAAGCGTGGGGATTACAAGCGTGCGCCACCACGCCCGGCATGATGGAAGATTTTTGACTCAAACTTTCAATCTGAAGCAATTTTGGAGTAAAGTCAGAGCATTCAGGGTGAGAGGTTAAGTAGAAGAGTATGACAGGGCTGAGTCTGGGGGCGCACCCAGAACCCCAGCGCTTGGGAGGCTGAGGCAGGATCTCAGGTTCAAGGCCAGCCTCGGCAATTTAGTGAGCCCCTCAGCATCTTGGAGAGGCCTTACTTCAAGATAAAAAAAAAGAAAAAGCTGGGCATGGTGGCACACGCTAATAATCTGCAGCTTAGTGAGACCTTGTTTCAAAATAACAAATAAAAAATAGGGGTGGGGGTGTAGCTCGGAGGTAGAATACCCCTGGGTTCCATCCCTAGCACCACAATAAATAAATAAATAAATAAATAAATAAATAAAGGAGTGTAATTTGGAGATAGAATGAAAACTTCCTCAACTCCTTCCCCTCAAAAAAAAAAAAGTTCAAAAAGCAAAAAGTAAAGGTTTGACAGATCAGGGCTGGACGACTGCACATAAGCTTTTTCCACCAGGAACAGTACATCGGAAGCCATCCCACTTGTAGAACCCAGCGGGGCGGCTTCCTCACTCGCTGACCGACTTCCTTACACAAGCCTGAAGGGCGCTCCGGTCCTTTCCTCCTCGGCCTAGTGACTGACTTGACGTGGCACCGCCGGCCCTTTGCAGTGCAGACAGAGCAGATGTTTTCCGTCTTGTTTCAGTTCCCAGAGAGGATCGATGTTTCATTTTCTGGAGCCAGTTTTCCAGGCAGCAATATTTTACTCAGCTTGAGAAGTTGTGCGGTTTTTAAACATTCTTAGATTTCTTTCTCCGGGGGGAAATCACAAGCTAGAGAGGAAAACTAGAATTTCGCCGGAAGAGATCCAAACGGCGTTCGGAGGTTTGGAAGGAGAAGGGTTGTTTCTCATCCAGAGCAGCCGCCGGAAGCCCATGTGAGAGATTATATCTGGCTGATTGATGTCTGCTCTTTGGAGAGATGATTTTTTTTTTTTCAGTACTGGAAGTGGAACCCAGGGGCATTCTACCTCCAAGCTACACCCTCTGCCCTATTTTTTTTTAATTCTTTATTTTGAAACAGGGTCTCACTGAGTTGCAGAGGGCCTCGCTGAGTAGCTGAGGCTGTCAGAACTGCGATCCTCCTATCTCAGCCTCCCGAATGCTGGGATCACAAGCGTGCGCCACCATGCCCGGCTTCAAGAGACTATATGTCCGGAAGAATCAAAACCCTTTCTGCTCCCCGGCACAGCCTGCAACCTGGGAAGGAGCACGCGTCCTTCACGGAGCCCGGGGCCCAGCACGCTGAGCTCAGCACGCAGCAGGACCAAGCGCTGGGTTTCCCGGAGTGGAGCAAGGTCGGTGCCTCCAATGGCGCGCGTCAAAACACAACTCGGCTTTGAATTCCTGGTTATGTTCTTCTGTCTTCAGAAGGCCTTGTGGACGCAGGGCCACGCTCAGGACAGATGGTGCGGAACAGCTGCCTCGGCTGCCTGGTGCGTGCGCGCGTGTGCGTGTATGAGTGTGATATGTGTGGGATGTGTGCGGTGTTCTGTGGTGTGTGTCTAGTGTGTGGTGCGGATGTGTGTGTGTGACCTGTATGGTGTGTGGTGTGTGATGTATGCTTTTGTGGCGTGTGTGTGGTGTGTGGTGTGTGTATGGCGTAGGGCCTGTGGTATGGATATGTGTGCTGTGTTCAGCCTGGCAAACCTGTGGTGTGTGTGTAGCGGTGGCATGTGGCGCGTGGCATGTATGGTGTGTGGTGTCTGCAGCTGACATGGTAAGCATGGAATTGTGTGTAGTGTGTGGCGTGTGGCACCTGTGCGTCTGGCATGGCACATGTGTGGTGTGTGCTCTGCATGGTGTGTGGTATGCAGCATGTGTGCATCAACATGGTGAGCGTGTGGCGTGTGTACAGTGTGTAGTATGCAGTGTGGGTGTCGTGGTGAGCGTGTGGCATGTGTACAGCGTGTGGTGTGTGCAATGTCGTGGTGAGCGTGTGGCGTGTGTACAGCATGTGATGTGTGCATCGTCGTGGTGAGTGTGTGGCGTGTATATAGCGTGTGGTGCGCAGTGCGCGTGCACCGTCATGGTGAGTGTGTGGTGTGTACAGCGTGTGGTGTGTGCACTGTCGTGGTGAGCGTGTGGCGTGTGTACAGCGTGTGGTGTGTGCACTGTCGTGGTGAGCCTGTGGCACACACACAGCATGTGTGTGCACTGTCGTGGTGAGTGTGTGGCGTGTATATAGCGTGTGGTGCGCAGTGCGTGTGCACCGTCATGGTGAGTGTGCGGTGTGTACAGCGTGTGCCGTGTGGGCTGCCGTCCCCCTGTTGAGGAGATGGCTTGCCAGGCTCTCTGGGCCAGCTTTCCCGCATGGGCACCGTGCCAGCAGGAGGTGCCCTTCGCCCAGGTCCTTCCCCCCAGCCTGGCCTGGCCGGGAGGGCGCCCCAGCAAGGCGCCTGGCGGGGGCTCCGGGGTGAGGTCCCCAGGATGGCCGGTCGGCGGCAGGCGGCTCTCGGAGAGGTGATGAGGCTCCAGTGTCCCCACGCCGAGTCCGCAAGTCCGTTTTCAGTACGCAGGCCCATCGCAGGCGGGCACGGCTTGCCACGGTCTCCGGGCGTTAACAAAGGATGCAGCCCACCCAGACCTGCTCAGCTCTGCGAGCACGCGGTAAGTAGGCACCAGGCCACCGGTGAGCGCAGCGGCTCCCATCAGACCGACCCGAGGCAAAACAGGCACGCCAGGTTCCCGCCCAACGCACGAGCATTCGATTTCCTGGGCCTCAGCTGAAGTCTGGTTTCAGGGACCCCCAAGGCAGGAAGCCGCAAGGCCCCTAAGGAGCTGGGTGGGTGGGCTTCTAGTTCTTTCCACCATGTGAAAGCAGTAAAATCGGCCTCTCGGGATACTTGGAAAATCAGTACTAGTTCCCTGAGTCCCCCTCCCAAACAGGACTCCCAGCCCTCACTGCACGCTCCTCCTGTGAAAGGAGGAGGCGGTGCGCCCGTGTGTCCCGCGTCGCATCGCGTCAACATGAGAACACGGACAATAGAAAATGCAACACAGCTGGGTGTGGCGGCGCACGCTTGCAATCCTAGCATTTGAGAGGCTGAGACTGGAGGATCGCGGTTCAGGATCAGCCTCGGCTACTTAGTGAGGCCCTTTGCATCTCTGAGACTGTTTCAAAATAAAGAATAAAAAATAGGGCTTGGGGTGTCACTCAGAGGTAGAATGCACCTGGGTTCCATCTCCAGTAGCGCAAACAAACAAACAAACAAACAAACAAACAAGGACTGAGGTGTAGCCCAGAGGTAGAATGCCCCTGAGTTCATCCTCCAGTGATAAACACACACACACACACACACACGCATGCACACGCACACGCACACGCACACACACACAGATGAACCTTTAAGAAGAAATAGAAGTAGAATGTATCAGTGCAGTCCTCCAGGGAGTTTCGCCCAAGTGAACGCCATTTCTAACAGGATTCCTAAGCTTTAACAGAGCGTGTGTGCTGTGATTTATTTTTGGTTGATTTCCTGGGAAAGCCGCATTGTTTTTCTCGAGTATCAACCTTGTAAAGTCTAATCTTTTATTATTAAAACTTGTGGCTACAACTGTTTTCCATGGGAAAGAGTTCCTGGTTTATCACGGAAATCAGCGCAGACACATGGTTTGGGGTTCTGGAAGTCACTCTGTAGGCGGCGGAGCGCGTGCCATTCCCAAAGGCGGCTGGTGGGCCCTGCGGGGCGCCTGGAGCCCGGCGTCCACGTGGGGCCGTCCTAGCCTGGGGTGGTGTTGGCCACCGCATGGCTGTCCCCAGCTGGGGGGACCCCTCTTCTATAAAGCCAGCCTTGGACCTTGAGTGGACAGCTGCTTCCACACGCAGATTTATCATGACGCTTGCAAGCTAGCAAGAATGAACGTGGTCCCTCTCTTTCTTTCTCTTTCTCTCTCCCTCCCTCTCTCTCTCTCTTTCTGTGTGGTACCGAGGACTGAACCCAGGAGTACTCCAACACTGAGCTACACCCCCATCCCTCATTATTTTGTATTTTGAGACAGGCTCTCACGAAGTTGCCGAGGCTGGTCTTCAAACTCTCGTGTCAGCCTCCCAAGTACCGGGGTGACAGGTGTGTGCCACTGGGCCCCGCTTTGGGTTTCCTTTGGGTAATGTTGAGGATTTTTGTTGGAGGAAAAGAAATAATTTGGAAAGAATAGGTCCAAGTGAAGTTTTCAGAGATTCTAGGACATTCTAAGTGAATGCCATCCGCTGGTCCTCGTGTCAACTGGGGTGTGCCAGTATCCCGAGGGGGCCAGGCCCACCGTCCCTTGCACATGCGAGGGCAGAGTTGGGCGGGGCTTCGGGACTCAGGTCCCGTGGCCAACCCGTGAGCACTTCTGGCCTCTTCAGTGGAGCTCGGCGAGCTGCACTCACGGGCTTAGGATCCCCCAACACCCGTCTGCCCCCCGGGACTCAGCCTGCCCAAGAGGCAGGAGGCCAGCCACTGACCGGCGTGGGTGCGGCAGATGGAGGAGGGCCTAGGGCTGGGTGCTGTTGTTTTATAACTTTCGTTGATTTTTTTTTTCTTCCTGGAGGCCTTTTCCTGATCCCCGGTCCCTGGGATCCCGATCACCCTGAGGCTGGCACTGCGGCTCTGGCGTGCGAGCTGCCCCTTGCCCCACCCCCCCGCCTCCCAGTCCTTCCCCCACCCATCCATGCGACAGACCTCACGCCATCTGCGCCCGTCTTTCCTGTTTATATGTTGCCGTCTCTCCAAATACAGGGTTTGTTCCTGAGTCCGGGAAAGAAGGGTAGGTTCAAAGTCAGCGGCCGGGTTAAGGATGGGGCTCCTTCCTTCTTCCTTCCTTTATTTCTTGTACTGAGGATGGAACTCGGGGCATCCTATCTTTGAGCTACACTCCCAGCTCTTGTTTTATGTTTAAACGGGGTCTCACTACGTTGTGGAGGGCCCCACGAAGGTGCCGAGGCTGCCGCGGGCCTGTGATGTCCGTCTCAGCCTCTCAAGTCCAGGCGTGTAGCACCGCGGCTGAACTCAGTTACCTTTAAGGTACCCGACGTGCCCGTGGCGTCGTATTAGACGCCCCGCCACACGCCCTCAGATCATGGCTGCCCAGCTGCCCTGGCAACAGCACCTGCCCCAAACGCCACGGACTCTCCTCCTTTACGTCACGGCATTTCCTACTTTGCAATGACAGCTTTGAATTCCAAGCCGGACGGCTACTGAGTGACTCCAGGATTCGAGTGGGGCTTCAAGAAAGGGTTGGAGAGAGAGAGAGAGGCCGACAGAGGGGGAAACTGAGGCAGCAACGTAGCTGCACAAGCCCTTCCAGCCTAGGCCACACGAATGATCCTGGCGAGGGCAGCAGAGGCCAACCCACCATGAGAAATGCTAACTTGTTTTTGTTTCTTACCACTGCGCTCTGGCGTGGTTCCACAGACAAGTGAAGGCTGAAATAGAAGCCAGTGGCCAAGTGGAGGGCCACGCCGGCCACGCCGGCCACGCTCCCCGCAGCAACACGCACTCACGCGCTCAGGGAAGTTGATGTGTGGGCCCCACCTCACTGCCGGTGTGAGACAGACGGTGAAACCTTAGCGACTCAAGGTCTCTGAGGTAGGACAGCTGTTCGTTCTGTGACCGGGCAGATGAACAGAAACGGCAGATCCCAACCTACGTCAGCAAGCCAGGGTCTGCCTAAGGGCGCAGGTGTTGGTTCTCACGCAGCGGCGGTATCCAAGAATCACAAGCAAAGTTGGATCCAGAGGTTTGCCAAGTCACCAAGCAATGGATGAAGGCCCCGTCTGTGGCAGCGGAGGGCGGGGAGAGTGGCAGCCTCGAACGCCGGCACTGGAAGGGTGGGGAGACACCCAGACCCCGGAACCCAGAGGCTCTCGTGAATGCGTCCCCACTCCGCTTCAAAGATGCCTGAGCGCTGGGTAAGTGGCGCACACCTGTAATTCCAGCACCTGGGAGGCTGAGACAGGAGGATCGCAGGTTCAAGGACAGCCACAAGACTGTCAGCAACCTAGTGAGGCCTTTTTTGGGGAAAGAAAAAATAAATAGAATAGGGCTGGGGGTGTAGCTCAGAGGTAAAATGCCCCTGGGTTCCCTCCCAATAGCGCGAGTCTCTGGCTAGAGAGCCCAGCCCTGCAAGAGCACAGGTCTTTAAGAACACCAGATCCGGGGGCGAATTTCAGAGTCAAATCACCCACCGAGAGCTCTCTGCAGTGGCTTATCACCCATCTGCAGATTCCACGTGGCCTTGAGGCTGGGTGGCTTCTGAGTTGTAGCTAGCAGAAGCCACATGGCCATGCTCCTGTCTTTTGGGGACACTTGCTCTGGGGATGTCCAGCCACGGTGTGGAGGGGCCACACAGAGGAAGAGCCACGGGGCCTCTGCTGGTACAGCTCCGGGATCCTGTCTTTCCAGCCCAGGAACCAGGCATACGAATGCAGGATCCCCGCGGACGGCCCAGCTGCAGCTGCTGGCTGCGACCACGTGACCCCGTGAGAACCGCGGCTTGGGGCACCTCTGTCTGGCCGAGCTAGTCAAGCTGCAGAACCAGGAGGGGCGATGAGAGCCCATGGCTTTGCCACTGTGGCAGGAGGTTTCTTTTGCAGCGACAGAAAGCTGGGACGCTCATGTCCCAAGTCACAAGAGAGTGCTGCTGTCCACTGGGGATGGGTGTCTGAGCAGACCTATGGTGCAGGAGGAAGAAGGGTGAGCCTGGTAGGACCGTGCCATCCCGCTAGGCCATGGCGCCCGGCTGTGAGCTCAAACAGTAGTTTGGATGCTGCTGAGAAAGTTCTCTGCATATGGGATTACAACTTAAAAATGATGTTATAAATAGTTGACGTGAATTAAAGCAGGTGACCCTCTGAAGCGTGGGTGGGCTTGACCCAATCAGATGAAGGCCTTAAGAGTAATGACTGACATCCTTCAAACAAGAAGAAACTCTTCCTCAAACGGCAACACAGAAACCCTGCCCGACATCTCAGCGTCCAGACAGCCAGTCAGCTCCTGCTGAGTCCCCAGCCGCCTGCCCCTTGGAGTTCAGACCTGTCACCACAGTCCCGTGAGCCGCTTCCTCGAGGTGGCTCCCGCTAGAGGTGGAGAGGTTAGCTGTAGATATATAGATACAGAAATGGGTTAGATGTAGGTATAGGAATATGTCAGAAATAGGCAAGATATTGAAATAGGTTAGATTTAGCCGGGCATGGTGGCGCACGCTTGTAATCCCCGCGCTTGGGAGGCAGAGACAGGAGGATTGCGCAGGTTCGAAGCCAGCCGTGCGCTCTGGCTTAGGAGACCCTGTTTCCAAATAAAAATGTAAAAATAGGTCTGGGAGTATAGCCCGGAGATAGAAGGGCTTCCAGGAACCCCAGTACCAACCAAAAAAAAAAAAAAAAAAAAAAAGAAATAGGTTAGATTTAGATAAGACAGAACCAGGTTAGCTATAGATATAGACATATGTGTATATATATATATATATATATATATATATATACAGAAATAGTTTAGATATGGATATATACTTAATATGGATATAGATTAGATTTATATACAAATATGAATGTAGGCATAGCAATGGACTTAGATAAATACAAAGTTAGATGTAAATAGATACAGATACAAATAGATACAGATATGTAGAAATAGTTCAGTTATACAGATAAAGATATAGATACGGATTATATGTAGATACAGATATGGATAAAGAAATCATCAGATATAGATAGATATACAAAGAGATTAGGTATGGATATAGATACAGAACCGGCCTGGGGGCTCTGCCTGTAACCATTTGGGAGGCTGAGCCAGGAGGATCGCGGGTGCAAAGCTAGTCTCAGCAACTTAGCAAAACCCTGTTTCAAAGTAAAAACTAAAGTGGGGCTGGGGTGTAACTCCGAGTACAGTGCCCCTGGACCGAATCCCCAGTCCCCCCCCGCACACCCATGGATGTGCACAGGACGCAGATACAGTATGAGTGTGGATTAGACATGGTGCAGAGGTGGACGTAGATTACATGTAAGAGGCGGGCAGGCAAGCACAGCTGGAGCTGGGAAACACGCCAGACGCAGACGACAGCCCTGTGTACACCCCTTGCTGGATCTGTGTCTGGAGAAGCCCGGCTGATTCAACATGGAATCCTGGCACTCGGGGGGCCTGCTGAGGGCGCTGCCCACGCATCTGCTCCAAAGGGAAGACATTTTGCTGGCCCTTGAACCCCTATCACTGAGAAAGAGACTCGGCACAGCAGCAGCCTACCCCAGGTTGGACACTGGAGGCCCAGAGCCAGCGACACCGGAGGCCTCCCAGGCGCCAGAGGGCACAGTCGGCGCCCCACTGTGAGCACTGGCGTCCCGCTGCCAGCTCAGGGTCAGCGCCCGCCCGAGGGAATCAAGAGACTTTTGGGGCACAGCAGAGTCCCTGCGGTTCGACGGTGGGTGGTTCTGAAGCTACTGGGAGCGGTGTCCACCAACAGCCACGAGGGCTTGGAAGGGGCCCTGCTGCTCACCGGGCCGGGCCGCAGCCCGTGAGGTGCTGGCCAGGGATCAGCCCAGCTGTGCCAGCCCCCTACAGCTGTGACGACACAGAGGTGCTGGGAAACACTGAGTTTGTCGAATTCTCTTCTGCAGCAATAAAACACACACACACACACACACACACACACACACACACACACACACAAACGAAGGAGCCCTGCAGGGTGGGCTGCCCTCGAGCACCCTCTGACTCAGGCTTCCCTGAGGGCAGGACCGTGCACAAGCAGGTACAGGACACCCCGGCTTGTGCTCAGCCAGCTACTCACCCGCTTGCTTTCTGCAGGCTCCAGGAAGCCAGGCGCCGCTGCTCCGCAGGGGCCAGCGAGGTATAAAGTCTGGGCTGGTGCCCGGAAGGCCGCACTGGGTCCCTGGACCAGTGTCGCGCGCAGTGACGACTCTTACACGATCTTCCTCAAGCAGTTTTATTACCCCAGGTTCTTGTACAGTTCCCGCAAATCTTCTTCCCGTAAATCTTCTCTTCTCTCCCTTTCCCCCCAGAAATCTTCCCCTTATATAGAGCCCAACAGCCAATCAGCAGACTGTTCACGTGCACAACTCATGGCAACAGCCAGTCCATTGGCTGTTGCCCCATGGCATGCGGTGTTCCCGTGTATCTCATGCTCTTGTCGTCACTTCCTGAAAGCTGTTTACCACCTAAGTGCTCTGGGGAAGATTTCCGCTCAGCGCCATCTTAGCTCTCGGACTTACTGGCTGATGGGCGGGGCCCGTCACAGTTCCCCCTTTTTTGTTTTTTCAGACAGGAGAGGACAGAGGACTCAACCCCTGTATGTTTGGAAGGGGCTTCTAGGCCCACCACCTTTTGCCAGGGACGGGACAAGAATCAGTGGCAACCCGTATGCAGTTGAGCATGCCCTCCTCGGGATGCACCCTCCCGGGGTCCCGAGTGCAGTCCTAGCTGGCATCCTGTCATTAAGACTTTCCCATCGCCGCAAGCCATATTTGAGGGGATTGTCCCAACTCCATGGCTGCAAATGCCTGAGCTATGAGCACTTGATCTGTAGCGCGCTGACGGATTAGTTTTCTAAGACAGTAGAGACATAAGATACACAGTAAGACCAGACAAAGACCAAGAGCACCCAGTCCAGCCCACTCTTTTAAATGACGAGCTGCTTGTTGGATCCAGGACATCAAGGTGCGGGCCATCACCGGGTCAACTTGAGTAGTATTGGTTTTGATGATCTCCAACCGCAACCGTCTTGTCAAATTGTCAAATTTCGATGACCGGTTATCTGTAGGATATGCAGAAAGCTCGCAAGAAAGATTAGCGGCAATAAACGCATTATCATTAATCATGACAAGGGGAGCTAAATCCGTGCAACTGCCATTTATCCCACAAAGAAGCCACAGATCAAATAGGTTAGAATGAAAGGCCATGGTCAGGCTCTAATAAGTAAAATTATAACCTGCAAAAGTAGAATTTGCTCCTGTGCCAATTTTAAGGGGAAAAGGTAAAAGGATTAAGCGGGGAAGAACTTGAGCAGAATGACTCAAAGGCAATAGAAAAGAAAAAGCAGTCAAAAGCCCCCATTGTGGATCACTTCCTATCCTTGGAATTCCACAGTATCATGGTCCCCAAAAGAATCAGTCGATGGCTCATCATCCTTTTGTTTCACCAGACGAGTCAGCCGCTCTGGAACCCAGACAGGATCGGCGCCGTTCTGTGGAAACACACAAACAGAGCCTCTGGCCCATGTGAGCACTGGGTCAGGTCCCCTCCATTGCCCTGTGAGGGCATCCTTCCAACGCACGAAACCCTGGCTCGTACCCGAGGGGGCAAAATGACGATCGGCAGCAGTCTTGCCATTGACATCTAATTGCAAAAAATTCAAAGTAAAAAGGGCTAAGGATAGGCGCTGCTTCGGTTTCATATTGGTTCCAATTCCCTCTTTTTGTTTTATCAAGCATTCTTTAAGAGTACGATGGGCGCGTTCCACAATACCCTGTCCCTGAGGGTTGTACGGAAGGCCATGCTTTAGAGTTATTCCCATCTGTGAACAAAAGGATGTGAATTTTTGGGAAGTATAAGCCGGGCCATTATCAGTTTTTATTTCTTTAGGCATATTCCATGCTGCCCAGGCCTCAAGGCAATGATTGACGACGTCATGTGCCTTTTCCCCGGCATGAGCAGATGCATGAATAATTCCAGAGACAGTATCTATGGAAACATGGATATATTTCAATTTTCCAAATTCAGATATGTGAGTTACATCCATTTGCCAGAGATGTAGAGGGAGCAAGCCTCGTGGGCAAATGCCCACATGTGAGGGGTGTAAAAAAGGGGCACAGGCATTACAGGTTTTTACAATTTCCCGAGCCTGATGTCGAGGGATTTTAAATCGCTGTTGTAATGTTTTAGAATTTACATGATATTGACGGTGAAATGCCTGTGCCTGTTGCATTTGAGTAAGAGAAAAAATCATATGTATCTTGGTGAGTTTATCTACTAGATCATTTCCATATGTAATAGGGCCAGGTAATCCAGTATGTGCCCTAACGTGCTGGATAAAGAATGGTGTCTTTCTTAAATGTATATAAATCTGGATTTGGCTAGCCATAGAATGAATAGGAGTATGTAAAGAGAGTTGACCCGCGCATTCAAGCGATCTAACCAGATTAACCACATATTGTGAATCTGATAATAAATTGAAAGGAGAAGAAACTCTCTTAAAAATTTCTAAAACAATATTTAATTCAACCAGTTGTGGAGAGGTATGTGAATATTGGATGATAACAGGATTGCTTCCCTCTATTAGGTAGGCCCCCACACCAGTTTTGGATCCATCAGTAAAAATGTTAATTGCATTAGCTACAGGTTTGTTTTTAGTGACCAATGGGAAAATGAGAGGATGTTCCAGAACAAAATGTAACAATGGATCTTTGGGAAGATGATTGTCTATTTCACCACTGAAAGAGCACATAAGTATAGCCCAATCATCAATAGTGGCTACCAGCGTTTGTACTTGCAGAGCAGTGTACGGTACCACCAGCTTATCGGGCGTTCTGCCAAAGTGTTGGATGCACTGCTGAATGGCTTTAAGGGCAAGGCTTGCTACACTGGTGGGATAATATTCAACTACCTTTTGAGGGGAGACTTTGGGGTGAATCCAAAGAAGGGGTCCTTGTTGCCAAAGAACACTAGTAGGCTGTTTTTCAGTGGCCAGGATACAAGCCCATAATGGCTGTCCAGGGGTCACTCGACGGAGAGACGCTTTCGTAAGTGCTTGTTCTACTAATTGTAACGCATGGCGGGCCTCATCGGTAAGGACGCGAGGAGAATCTAATTGAGGATTGCCTACGAGCAGATTATATAAAGGTTTCAAGGCATGGTTAGGAATTTGTAAAAAGGGTCGAACCCAATTAATGTCTCCCAACAGTTTTTGGAAATCATTGAGGGTTTTTAATTGATCAGTGCGGATGATTAATTTTTGAGGCAGGACTGCATGGGGGAGAACAATGTTGCCAAGAAAGTGTATATTTTCTCCTCTTTGTACCTTTTCTGAGGCGATGAATAATTGATGAGTTTCCAAAATCTTTACAAGGTGACAATAAGCCTCCTCAAGTATGGAGGGATTTTTTGTGGTTAACAAAATGTCATCCATGTAATGAATACACCGAATTTCTGGAAATTTGGTTTTTACGGGCTCAAGAGCACTATTTACATATAATTGACAGAGGGTAGGGCTATTGGCCATTCCTTGTGGGAGGACCACCCATTCATATCTACTGTCAATTTCCTCTTGATTAATAGAGGGAACAGTAAAAGCAAAACGAGGAGTATCCGCAGGATTTAAAGGGATGGAGAAAAAACAATCTTTTATGTCTATGCTGATAAGTGGCCACTCCTTCGGAATAGCAGAGAGGAGTGGAAGCCCTCGTTGGACTGGCCCCATAATCTGCATTTGGCTATTTATGGCTCGGAGGTCGTGTAATAACCTCCATTTTCCAGATTTTTTCTTTATCACAAAAATCGGGGTATTCCAAGGAGAGGTGGATGGCCGGATATGGCCTAACTGTAATTGCTCTTGTACTAATTTCCTTGTTACTTCAAGCTTTTCACGGGAGAGAGGCCACTGAGGAACCCATACTGGATCTCCCGTCTTCCAGGTAATGGGAATTGCCTCCTCAGTGGCTACTGCACAAAACCCAGTTCCTCGCGACCACTCTTTTCTTTAGTAGGAATTGGGCTTTTACGTCCCTGGAGGTGTTTTCCCAGCCCGTAGGAAGGGTGGTAGCCCTGGCGAAGGAGAATATTATGGGCTTGGGGGAAATAAGATGTATTTTGTAAGGAATATCCCATGTCCACTAATAAATCTCTTCCCCAGAGGGAAACTGGCAGCTCCAGCACATAGGGTTCAAACTGCCCCTTATGTCCCTCCTGATCTTTCCAATGTAAAGCCCTAGCACTGAGGTCAGGGGTTTTAGCATAACCCAAACCTCTAAGTTCTCCGGTAGCCTTTTGAGTGGGCCATGAAGATGACCAATCTTTACAGGCGATGACACTTTTATCTGCCCCAGTATCTAAAAGTCCTAGGATTTGCTTGCCTTCCACGTCCAAGGTTATCAAGGGACGAGCTCCCATATCAAAGGCAAGAGATATTAACTCATTTCCTGAAGAACCGAACCCACCAATACCGCGTCGTCCCTCTGCTGAAGGAAACATACCATGTAGACTGGGAAGCAAAAGTAACTGTGCCACTCTATCCCCAGGGGAAATGGCAACGATACCCCGGGGCGCTGAAACCATCACTTTGATGATACCGGTATAATCCTCATCTATAACCCCCGGATGGACTACAAGTCCTTTCATGGTAGAGGAAGACCTTCCAAAAAGTAAGCCAACAGAATTAGGTGGCAGAGGACCTTGAAAATCTGTTTCAATAATTTGAACCCCCATTTGTGGCGTTAATACCAGCCTGGAGGTGGCACAGAGGTCCAATCCTGCCGAACCTGGAGTGGCTCGCCGGACTGTTCCGGAGGCTGTAAATTGGGCCACTGAGGTGGCTGTGTCTCCATGGCCCCATACACCTGAGGGTTCCCATATTTTTGTGGGCCCTGGGAACGAGGGCCCGCCCTCCCGTTTTTTGTCTGAGTATTTGATGATTGCTTTCCAGTATAGGGCAAGGGGTTGCCATCGATATCTTTAACCGAACGGCACTCAAAAGTAGGATGCCTTCCTTTTCTACATCGACGACAATACTCAGGAGGAGAAGGATAAGATTGGGACGCCCTACACTTAGGACAATCTCGTTTTAAGTGTCCTGTCGCTCCACAGGAAAAACAATTGCCATTTTTGGTACTATTCTTACTTTGTTGTCCGGAGGCCTGTATAATGGCTGCAGCAAGTCCTGAATTGGTTAAGGGTCCTCCGAGTTCCCTGCACACCTTCATCCACACCTCTAGGCCTTTATGTTTGTAAGGAGTGATGGCCTGTCTGCATTCTTTAGTGCATTGCTCATAGACCAATTGTTTAATGAGCGGCATGGCCGCGTCAGAATCCCCAAAAATTCTTCCCGCAGCCTCTACTAGACGGGCAACGAAGTCTGAAAAGGGTTCAGTCAATCCTTGAGTAATCTTTGTAAGGTTACCAGATACCTCTCCTTTGTTAGGGAGGGCCTTCCAGGCCTGGGTAGCGAGTCTGTTGATTTGTTCATACACCTGTTGTGGATACCCAAGCTGTTGATTAGCAAATCGTCCTTGGCCCATCAGCATGTCTATATCCCAGGCTGAATTTCCTGCTGCTCGATTACGTGCAGCTTGTTCAGTGGCATATTCTATATAATAAGCTTTCCAATCCAAATATTGGCCAGGATTTAAGGTGGCCCTAACCAAATTTTGCCAGTCTCCTGGGGTCATGGCATAGCGATGTAAACTCTCTATTATTGCTATAGTGAAAGCAGCTGACGACCCATATGTGCGAACTGACTCTGCGAGATGCTTAACTATTTTAAAGTCCAAAGGCTCATGATAACGATTTCCCCCCTCCTGCAGCTGGAAAACTGGGAAAGCTTGATTTGCTAAAAAAATTCCCGCATCTCTCCACATCTGACTACTAAAAGAGACACCTTCTCCTGCTCTGGGCGCAGAAGGGTTATACGGAGGAGGCGAAATTTCCTCTTTAATCAGTTCAAAAGCTTTCACTTGTTTACAAATGGCCTCTAATTCCTCCTCAGATTCATCCTCCCCCTCTGACTCTGAATCCTCCTCACTGGCCACTTTAGAGGAAGTTGAACGTTCCTCTTTTACACCGTCTAAAGCTGCCTGGCCCTCCTGCACAAATTTTCTAAAGCGCCTTTCTTCCAAACAGGCACGAATCAGCCGACAAAGCGGCCGAGTCCCTCCTGTGACAATACCTTGTTCTTCGGCGCGTTCTACGTCTCTTCCCAATTTATCCCAGCTTGCCAAAGAAAGATTCCCTGATACTGTAAACCATGGCGCTACCCTATCTATTTGTTCGAGAAAATCTTGTATTGTCTTGTCCCTAAGCTTTAGGCCTCTACTTTTCAACAAAGCTTTCAATGCTTTATGCAATGGGTGAGATGGACTATTTCCCATCTTGTCGAATCAGGACCAGCCCGATTCTCTAACTTACTTACACTAAAAAATATCCTCCTTAATGGAGCCCCCTTTGATCGGGGAAAATACAGCGCTGTTCCTCGCTTTTCCGCGAGCCTCGCTTATCCGCGAGCCTTATTTACTAAATATCCTCCTTAATGGAGCCCCCTTTGATCGGGGAAAATAACCCTCCGTAAACGGAGCCTCCTCCTCCCTTTTCGGAGTCAAGGAGTACTTACCAGCCGGCTGCCCTGGACTGCCGAGGTTCTGATCAAAGCGAAGGTCCCCGTACGGGCCAACCACTTGTCGCGCGCAGTGACGACTCTTACACGATCTTCCTCAAGCAGTTTTATTACCCCAGGTTCTTGTACAGTTCCCGCAAATCTTCTTCCCGTAAATCTTCTCTTCTCTCCCTTTCCCCCCAGAAATCTTCCCCTTATATAGAGCCCAACAGCCAATCAGCAGACTGTTCACGTGCACAACTCATGGCAACAGCCAGTCCATTGGCTGTTGCCCCATGGCATGCGGTGTTCCCGTGTATCTCATGCTCTTGTCGTCACTTCCTGAAAGCTGTTTACCACCTAAGTGCTCTGGGGAAGATTTCCGCTCAGCGCCATCTTAGCTCTCGGACTTACTGGCTGATGGGCGGGGCCCGTCACAGACCAGTGACGCGCAGATGCTGGGGCTCTTAGAGATGGACGCTGATGGGGATGGGGATGGGGAGCCAGGGCCCACCGTGCTATGGGGGAGGCTGGGACGGAGGCAGCTTTGCCTCTGGAGTCAGGAGGCTCCTCCACGCATCTCTCTGACCTGCTCAGGACACGGCCTTCCCGATTTCTGCTGGATTCCAGGGTTGCGCGGTCATCCTCCAGGACGCTGCTTAAGCTGATGGGAATGGGTTTGCACCCAAGGACCTGGTCGGCTCTGCTCACCCCACCCATCTCTCCCTACTCTTGCTGTGTCTCCTTGCTCTGTATTACAGTTCCTCGATTTTTTCAAAGATATCCCACTAAATCCCAATCAGATCGAGGTGCAATGGGTGATTTCGCTGCCATCAAAGGCAGGCTCCAAGCTCTTCTCGGCTTGTCTCTGTACAGCGTGGCGGTGTCCTGGCGTACAGCGTGGCGGTGTCCCGACGTCCCTTGCCCGCCCCGGAAACTCAGTCACAGGTGGGAAGGAATAAAAAGCCTTCTTCCCACTTGCTGATGTTGCTTCCGTACCTTCAGGAGCCACCTGAAGAGTGCAGCTGTTCACGAAATCAAATGTGTCTATCAGGGCAGCAACAGCGGCCTTTGCTAGGAGGGGCCTGGCCCTGGAAGAAACCCATGAAAGCAGCTCATTTCCACACGGAACCAAAAATGTCCTTTTTTCCTCTCTCTCTCTCTCTCTCTCTCTCTCTCTCTCTCTTTCTCTCTCTCTTTCTCACTCTCTCTTTTCCTGTGGTTCTGGGAACTGAACTCAGGGGCATTCTGTCTCTGAGCTACACCCCCAGCCCTATTTTATTTTTTTATTTGAAAATAGGGCCTTGCTAAGTTGCTGAGGCTGGCCTCGAATCTGTGATCCTCCTGTCTCACTCTCCCAATTACTGGGATTACAAGTGTGTTATCACTATGCCTGGCTTAAAAATGTCCTTTCAATGAAAAGAAATTGTCAGCAGATTAGGAAAAAAGGTGAAAGGGGAAGGTGATGATACTTACAAGTGGCGCCTTAGGCCAGCGTGATGGCGCTCGCTTGTAATCCCAGCATTTGGGAAGCTGAGACAGGAGGATCGCGGTTTGTGGACAGCCTCAGCTACTTAGTGAGAGGCCCTTTGCAACTCAGTGAGACCCTGTTTCAAAATAAAGAATAAAAAATAGGGCTGGGATATAACTCAGAGGTAGAATGCCCCGTGGTTCCATTCCCAGTACCAAAAAAAAAAAAAAAAAAAAGTATCGCCTCCAAATCCCGCATACCGCCCTCACTGGCTACGAAACTGGAGGGTCCTGCTAGTTCACAGTCCCACCACCAGTGTGACAGGACTGCAGATGACCCCGCCAGACGCTCCTCGGTGTCCTTCCGAGAGAATTGAAGCCGGAGTCCGTTGGGTCATGGCAGCGCAGTTCACAACGGCCACGGTGTGGAACCCGCCTACACGTCTGTCAGCAGACGACTGATAGCAAAGACGGGGTGTACGCACGCTGGAGCCTTGCTCAGCCCTAAAGGTCAAAAGCATGTCACTGCAGAAAGGTGGGTGGCATTAGAGGGCATGGCGCCAAGTCAGATCAGCAGCCTCGGGGAGGTTAAGGTCCATAGTCCCCTCCTATAGACGTGCTGGGGAGAAAGCAGGGGAGGAAAGGCAGGGGAGGGAGGGGGTTCAGGCAGATGAGGAGACAGTGGTGGGAGACGAGTGGGAGGGGGGGGAGGGAAGGCTTGGTGAGGGACAGGTCCAATCCTGCCGTGTCCACACGCGAGGACACCGCCGCCCCGCCGCCTGTATGAGGAGGGCGGGCAGTGGTGTGATGCGAGGGAAACCCCAGGTTCCTTCACCTTGGACATCACTGTGATGTGTCATTACAATGCACCGATGAAGGAATATATATATATATATATATATATATATATATATATATATATATATAAACACCCAGAGAGAGTCCCAGGCATCCTCGGGGGACATCTGTTCCCTGGGGACCGGACGCCAGGGCCCCGCCAAGGTGTGCGGGAAGGGGTTTGAGTTATTTCCTTGGGCGTCAGCAAGTCCTGAGCTGGGCCAGGTAGTAAGTGTGTTAGACCAACAGAGGGTTTTCTATCAGGGAATGGTCACCACTGACATCCTTACGTGTGTTACGTGCCATTGTTATGTGGTTTGGGGTGAAAATAGAAAGAACCGGGGCGGGGGTCACAAGTCTGGAGCATACTGGGAGCCCGGGGAGGCAGCAGCCGCAGAAGATGCTCCCTGTGGCTTTGAAATAAGTAAGAACAATCACCTCTAGCCGAGCGTGGTGGCCCACCGTGCCAGACGCAGGCAAGAAGAACAGGGCCACCAACGCAGCCCAGCCCTCAGGCAGGAGCTGCAGGGGCTGCAGCCTTCACGGCGGGACCTGGGGCCAGAGCTGGTGCGTTTACGATCTGCCGCGGTCCAGTCGCGGTCCAGGAGACCATCAGGGGACGAGGCATCCCGCAGCCGGGCCCGCCGGCGGGGCCAGCACGCTGCCTGAAGCAGGAAACACCCCATCCACTGAGCTGTGGGTTTGGGATTAAAAAGCTTGTGCCCAGCCAGGCGTGGTGGCGCACACCTGTAATCCCAGCACTCGGGAGGCTGAGACAGGAGGATGACAGGTTTGAAGCCAGCCTCAGCAATTCAGTGAGGCTCTCGGCAACCTAGAGAGACTCTGTTTCCAAATAAGAAATAAAACCGGTCTGGGGGGTGTAGCTGGGGGGTAGAGTGCCCTGGGTTCCATCCCCAGGACACAAGCAGAACCAGCGAAACAGGACTGAAGCCCAGAAGACTTGGTGCAGAGGTTCAGGACAGTTGTGCTGTCTGGCTCACGCTGTGGGCATTACAGTAAAAGGGAAAGCTTATGAGACGGCACTGGAATGTTAATCCTGAAAAAGAAAAGAAAAGTGTAGCTGGTAAAGTGAATTCTGAGGGGAATACGATCGGCGTTACGAGGAAGTATAAACACTGGCTTGCATCTGGAGGAGCCGCGCCGCTCAAGACAAGGCAGTGTCCGCGCGTTGCTGCGCCTGCTCCAGGCTCCGAACGTGTTGTTGGAAGACACTGAACACGAAGGCCGGTATGTGTGGCCAGGAATTGCACTGAAATGTCACGATAATACTGCACCAAGAAAACTCCTCCTCCTCCTCCTCCTCCTCCTCCTCCTCCTCCTCCTCCTCCTCCTCCTCTTCCTTCTCTCTCTCTCTCTCTCTCCCTCTCTCTCTCTCCCTCTCCCTCTCTCTCCCTCTCTCCCTCTCCCTCCCTCCCCCCCCCTCTCCCAAGTTGCAGTTTCTCATCTCCACACTGGACTTTTGCAGTTGATTTATTGGACTGAAGGGGCCTTGGGGGTGACTGCTCAAAGCCACCTCCCTTCCCACGTCCCTGCTAAACTGTGGACATGGACGTGGCCAAGCTGGGAAGACAGTTTTGAGCTGGTCAAAGGCCCAGAAGCGCGCAGCAGTACACAGAAGGACAGTGAGGCTGGCTGCTCCCTGCTGGTCGGGGTCTCAGAGCTGCCGCTTCACACAGATGTTGGTACCAACCTGGGGTCTTTGTGTGTGTGTGTGTGTGTGAGTGTGAGTGTGTTACTGGGGATGGAACCCAGGAGCATGGTACCTCTGAGCTACACCCCAGCCCGATCTCTTATTCTTTATTTTGAAACAGGGTCTCACTGAGTTGCGAAGGGCCTCACTAAGCAGCTGAGGCTGTCTGCGAACCGCGATCCTCTCTCTTGTCTCAGCGTCCCAAATGCTGGGATCACAAGCGTGCGCCACCACGCCTGGCGCCTTTTTATTTTAAAATAGAATCTTGCTACGTTGCTGTGGCTGACTTTGAACCTGCAATCCTCCTGTCTCAGCCTCCCAAATGCTGGGAGTACAAGCGTGTACCATCAAACCCAGCAGTGAGTTCCTATTTCAAAATCAAAAGGTCGAGGGGAGTGGCTCAGAGGTAGAATTTTCATAGATTTCACCCCCAGTACCAGGAAAAACCCCTGCTCTTTACATTGGATTTAAGTAGCACCCTGTGTGTTTACTTGCTAAGGCTGACAGCCTCCCTCACGGTTGGGCTGTGGAAATCGTGGCTCTGCCCTTGCTGGGTTGGGTCAAGTGCTTTCTAGGGAGCAAGACAGACCCCTCTCAGGAAGCCGCGTGTGCTCCTGCGGGCCTCGGACAGTCCGACTCCGGCTCCCCTCGGCTGCCTTTCAGCTCCCGTGCGTGGACGGCAGCCTGGCGAGGGACAGGAGGGCCTTTGTCAAAGCCGTGCCCCCTCTGCCTCTTGGTGCGCCGTGCCTGCTGACGCCGTGGAGCCACGGGGGCTGCGCCTTTCTACGAGCATCAGCAGCAGACAAAGGCCGGCCTGCGTGGGTCGGCAGCTGCCCCGCGGAGGTTCCTGGTGAGGCTCACAGCTGCCCGCTCACTCAGCCCCTCGGTGGACAAAGGCGGCGGTGACCCCTCCTCTGGTCCTTGTGAGATGGCACCGCGTGGGAGGCTTGCTGGGTGGCCTCTGACGCCTTCCCCTCCCGTGGCATTTAGTGCGGGGCTGTCTTGCTGACCCTCCCGGGGGCCTGGCACCCCGGGGGCCTGTACCAGATGAGGCATCGAGGCAGAAGGGCCTCCTGCAGCTTTCTTACCTCTTACCCGACTCTGGAGCCACCATGTCCCGCCTCCCCCAGGCCTCTGCGCCATGCTGGCAGCTCTCGGGCGTCTGGAGGAGACAGGACGTAGAGGGCTGAATGCCTGGGATGGCCGGGCACACACGGGACAGGACAAGCCCCACGGCCTCCAGGGGCAGTGCCTGGGAACTCACCCCTCCCCACAGCAACGCTTCCTGTCCCCCAGCCTTCCCACAGTTAACGTATCCAGGAAAGAGTGTCCTAGAGGCCTGGATGTCCCCCGTGGCCTCCTGTCAGTGGCCCTGGCAGGCAGCGGGCTTGATGGAGTCTGGAGTCAGCCAAAGAGCCACACTGGGTTGGTTTTCTTACAGAAAATTATTTGTAATAATGATCCTTCGCAACAAAGACGTTCCCGAGCAATTTGTGCTGGAAAGGAAAATATCCTGTGTCACTTGAAGTCAAATGAATTCATATCAAAACAAAATATTATAGTGACTCAATAGTGTGTGAATGTACACACACACACACACACACACACACACACAGTGGGGGTCGAACCCAGGGCCATTGCACCTCCAAGCAATACCCCTGTCCCTTCTTATTTTTTTATTTTGAAACAGGGACTCACTAGGTTGCTGAGGCTGGCCTGGAACCCGTGAGCCTCCTGTCTCAGATCCTGTAATCCCAGTTCTTAGGATTTCAGAATCACCCCACCTGGCTAACTTAATAGTTTTTACGGAATCTAAAACTCAGAGCTGACAACCACATATGGAAAAAAGAAAAAGCTTTCCCTAGGATTGCTGGTGAGGGAAGAGCTGGTTCTGTCACTTCAAAGGCAACTTTGGTAGCTCAGACCAAAAGCTTTAAGTATATTTATACGCTCAACCCAGCAGTCTCACCTTCAGAAATTACTTCAGGACCACTGGGTGTGGTGGGCGCGCTTGTAATCCCCGCGCTTGGGAGGCGGAGACAGGAGGATCACACAGCTTCAAAGCCAGCCTCAGCTACTTAGTGAGGCTCTCAGCAACTTAGTGAGACCCTGTTTCCAAATAAAATATAAAATAGGGCTGGGAGTGTAGCCCGGAGGTAGAAAGCCCTGGGTTCCATCCTTAGTACACCAAAAAAATAAAAATAATAAAATAATAAAATAATAGAATGCTGTGTGTGAGTGTGAGGAAGGACATGGCCGGGATGGAAGCCTGCAGAGTAAGGTGGAGACCTTGGCGGTGCGGTGTGCCGAGGGAGGCGCAGTGAGCGGGCGCTTTCCGAGTTGCTTGAGTGTTGTTACACTTGTTACTGTACAATGGCGCCCTTGTCAAGTTAAAAAGAAGAAAAAAGAAGGAGAAAGAATGCAATAGCACTAGCGTGTTCGTGCAGCGTTTTGTGTGTGTGGGTGGCGTGCCCTGTGTGGTATGGATAGCCCATTTGTATGTGTGCTCGGTGTGCGGTGTGTGTGTGTGTGTGTGCGCGACGTGTTACACAGTCGTGGATGATTAAGACACTTCCCAGGCCTATTCACAGTAAAATATCACAAACGCTAAGCAAGGGCTGGGCGTGGCTCCGCGGTAGAGCGTGTGTCCAGCACATGCGTGGCCCTGGGTTCTGGCCCCAGGAACCTCCTGGGAAAAAAAAACCAAGCAAGTGGAGAAACCAATATATAATCAATGGCTTGGCCGCGGGCCGCACCCCAGAGACAGCTGGGCAGCCTCGCGAAGAGACTGACCGCCGCCGCTGGCGGTTAACAGGAGAAAAGAGCCCCAGCTAGGTGACTCCGCTCCAGGGCTGCACACATCTACATGGCAGATTTTCCATTTCCCATTTGATTTGCTGCTATTTCTTACCTTATTGAGAGTTTTCTGGGCCTGATATTTTTTTCCTGATTTTAATTTAATATTGTTATGCCGTATCCCAAGTAAAACCTTTCATGGGATAAATGGAATTAAATAAAACGTTTACTTCTATGAAACTGATTTTTGAGGAGTGATTTGGACTCAATATTCTTCTCGGGTCTAGTAGCAAATCAAAACCTCAGATATGTTACCTTGGTCTTATTCCCAGTTATCGGTCTTTCTAATAATGATTTAAGAGTTGGTGCAGACTTCTGGAAAGAACGGGGTCTTGCTGTTTGACTACACATTTTCATCCCACCCCTTTTTGGATGGATTGATGCCATTCCTGTAAAAATACCACAGTCGGAAATAAATCATTTTCTGCTCATGAGCAATATTTTCTCAGCACCTACTTCCTGGCAGGGATTGAAATGGCCTGTTCTTTCTGCTGATCGGAGACAGAGCACAATGTATTTATTTATTTTTGTGGTACCAGGGATTGAGCCCAGGGGTTTTGTACCTCTCAGCTACACCCCCAGCCCTTTTTATTTTTTATTTTTAAACAGTTGCTGAGAGCCTCGATAACTTGCCGAGGCTGGCCTCAAACCTGCAGTCCTCCTGCCTCAGCCTCCCACGCACTGGGATGACAGGCGTGTGTCCCCAGGCCTGGCTTCTCATACTATTCCCCTCATGTGCCTCTCTCCTCCCAGGTCTGTGTCTGTCTTATTCGTCTGTGTGTGCCTAGTGCTTAACTGGCGCTCAGCGAAGAGTGCTGTGTGTCTCACGAATTGAACCCACACGTGGCTCAGCTGGTGAGGGCCAGGGGAGCTCTAAGCAAGCGGGGCCGTAACATCAGCTCTTCTCTTGCTAGGCTCATGAAGTTAAGATTGTAACGAGTTCAGTAACATGTTCTCCATCTCATTGGGGGTGTCCAAGGGGTGTCCATGGGGTGTCCATTGGGGTGTCCATCGGGTGTCCATTGTAGTGTCCATTGGGGTGTCCATCGGGATGTCCATGGGGGTGTCCATGGGGGTGTCCATGGGGTGTCCATTGGGGTGTCCATCGGGGTGTCCATCGGGATGTCCATGGGGGTGTCCATGGGGGTGTCCATGGGGGTGTCCATTGGGGGTGTCCATCGGGGTATCCATGGGGGTGTCCATGGGGGTGTCCATTGGGGGTGTCCATGGGGGTGTCCATGGGGGTGTCCATCAGGGTGTCCATGGGGGTGTCCATTGGGGGTGTCCATTGGGGGTGTCCATCAGGGTGTCCATGGGGGTGTCCATGGGGGTGTCCATCGGGGTGTCCATGGGGTGTCCATTGGGGTGTCCATCGGGTGTCCATTGTAGTGTCCATTGGGGTGTCCATCGGGATGTCCATGGGGGTGTCCATGGGGGTGTCCATGGGGTGTCCATTGGGGTGTCCATCGGGGTATCCATGGGGGTGTCCATGGGGGTGTCCATCAGGGTGTCCATGGGGGTGTCCATTGGGGGTGTCCATTGGGGGTGTCCATGGGGGTGTCCATGGGGGTGTCCATCAGGGTGTCCATGGGGGTGTCCATCGGGGTGTCCATCGGGGGTATCTATCGGGGTGTCCATCGGGGGTGTCCATCGGGGTGACCATCGGGGCTACTCATATTCACATAGGAGGTTTTGCCACGAGGAGGACGACACTTCACTCTGACGGCTACACGATGAATTCCTCTGGGTGCTTTTGAGAGAGCACTGCGCACGGAGGGCCAGTTAAACGCCCAGCTTCAGTGAGCAGAAGGCAGGCCGCCCGGGAGCCGCGACCTTCCTTACTGAAGAGGAATGGTCTGTGTCTATACACTCCTTCCTCCCTGGCTTAGACAAGTTTTTACCAGGCACTTCCCATACTCCCCCTGCCCCCGCCAGGCTTTGGTAAATTTTAACTATCAATGGGGTGTGAGCCAGGTCTAGTGTTTTCCAGAGGTCTTATGATGACTGACGGTTCCTAGCTAATGGAATCAATTTCTCCTTTGAATAGAACCAGAAAGTCGTGTCCAAATTCCATACTGAGAACAGTCACGTCCAGATCCGGTTCCTGAGAAAAGCCACGCCCAGACGCAGGCTCGCGCCGTGGCCCTGCCGCCTCGTCCGCCGTCCTCTGTAACGTGGCACTCGTGGCCACCGGCTCGTGTTCAGCTGCTCTGCCGTTTATTCCAAATGTTCTGGCTTGTCCTGAATTAGCTGTGGCTTCCAGCACATGCAATTGAAGGACATAAACACTGGTCTCTACCTGCTCAGAGGCAGCCACAGGCGGTGGCTTTTTGCAAATTACAGTCTGGGGACTGAGGGACCGTGCGGGGCTCTCCTGCTGGCGGCCTGCAGGCAGCGCAGAAGTCCGCCTTTGGTGTCTCGTGTGAAAACGATGCCGGTGGAGTTCGTAACAAAGGAGATGCCATTAGGATCAATATACTGGGAAGATTATGAACTTTAGGGCTCCCTCAGCCCTCCAGCCCCAGGTTGGAGAATTTGCACAATGATTCACAGTGTATATATATATATATTTACGGGTCTGGGGGTGGAACCCAGAGGCATTTGACCTTCGATCTACACCCCCTGCCCTAATTTTTTTATTCTTTATTTTGAAACCGGGTCTCACTAGGTTGCGGAGGGCCTCACTAAGTAGCTGAGGCTGTCTGTGAACCGCGATCCTCCTGTCTCAGCCTCCCGATCGCTGGGATGACAAGCGCGCGCCACCACCGCCGGCTCTCACAGTTAATATTATGACTGTTACGAGTAATGATAGTTAATACTTGGGGGAAAGTAGAGAATAAAAAAGTAAGCTGATGTGCATGCCTATAATCTTATGAAACACTTCCATCTCCTAAAAGCAGAGAAGACAAGTTCACATTCCTGCAGTGTCAGTGCTAAGATCCCAAGTACCCTCCTAAAAAAACACTACATGACTCATTGGTGTCAGGACCAAGCAGGGAGGCTTCGGGGGACCACGGACTTTTCTTACAGCCGCTGGGTGGCTGTTCACACGGCTCACACTCGCCTTGCAGCCCTCGCCTGCAGTCCTCCTGTCTCGGCCTCCCGAGCACCGGGATGACAGGCGTGTCACGGGCCTGGCCTCATGCGTGTTGCCCCGAGTTCTCCCAAACCCTTTAGGAACCACAGACCCAGCTATGCCCTAGTGGGTTCCCACAGAGCTCAGGCAACTGTCCCCATACAAGGGGAAAGGACCGAGGCTTCCCTTTGAGATGGGGACGGTCTTACAGTCCGGCCTGCAGAGAGGCTGCTGCCGGCGGCGGAGGCTCCGGGTGGAGGCTGTGCTTCCCCCGGCCGGCCTGGGGCTGAATTCGCTTTTCTTTTCTTGTGATTGCATTGCCCTGTGCCCTCCGTTGATGATGTTAACACAACATCTCGGGAGCAGGATGTGCTGCTTTAATATTACTGATTTTCTTCATTGGAGTAGGATTTTCTAGTGTTTTGATGATTTTCTCATATTAAATTGTCTTATACTTTGAATAGTGTGAGTGGCTTCACTTCATGTCACTAAAGTTGCCTGTACGTTTCTAAAAAGAAAAAAATTAAAAAAAATCACATCATTCAGGCTGAGACAGGAAGAACGCGGGTCGTGGCCAGCCTCAGCTGCTCAGTGGGGCCCTTTTCAGCTCAGTGAGACCCTGTTCAAAATAAAGAACCAAAAATAGGGCCGGGAGTGTGGCTCAGAGGAAGAAGAAGAAGGAGAAGGAGAAGGAGAAGGAGAAGGAGAAGACATTTTGCTCAGTTCTGGAATGGCTCTAATGGAATTCAAATGACCACTGGAGCCCAGAGTCCGATGGGCACCTGAATCCCAGTACTTGGGAGGCTGAGACAGGAGGATCGCAGGTGCAGGCCAGCCAGCAACCTAGGGAATCCTTAGTTACTTAGCAAAACTCTGTTTCCAGGTAAAAAGTTAAAAAGGGTTGGGAATACAGCTCAGAGATAGACCGGCCCTGGGTTCAGTCTCCAGCACCCAAACCAAACAAAACACTACAGAAAGGACGCTGGGGTCCCCTCCAGCTCTACTGTTAGGAGCGCCCACCGCAGCCCTCCTGTTGCTTTAACTAACGACTCCGGCTTGAGGGGAGAAAGACGCAGTGGCTAGAACCGAAAGCCAGAGGCTCAGCTCTCCTTCCAGCTTCCATTTCCCCACCCCGCATCCCCAGAGGAAGAGGAGGAGCCATCGCTGAACAGAAGGGCGCCAGCTCTGCCCAACACTGACTCCTTAATGACCTCATTCATTTGTATGGGTTTGATGAGAGGACAGCCCCACTAATAAAATACCATTTTCAAACACAAGCTTCATTATTTCATCAGCAATTCCATTAACTTGTTTTCTTGGAATTAGAATACACGCAGTTCTTTGGTTTGAGTTACATAAGGAAAGAAGGAAAGAAAAAATTACTAGGCTGTAAAGATCCCAAAAGGTGAAGACACGATTGTACCCGCTCCCGGTAGGGGTGTTCAGCGCGCTCTTCCTGTTTCTGTGAGTGCTTGGCGAGGCGGGGCTGGGGCTCCCGACTTGGGGTCTACCTGTGCAGGTGTGGCCGGCGTGTGGCCCCCAGGCTACTTCCATGACATCGGGGCCACGGGTCCTATCTGGCTGTTGGGTGAAGAACACAATTCCTTGACGCCAGCAGCTGACTTCCCTTAGAGCAAGCTGGGGAGAGATTTAGGAAACCCAACATGGGACCCACAGTCTTCTCGAGATTTTTTGGGGTGCCATCCTATCCCTCTTGCTATATTTTTATTCATTAGCAGCAGAGGATTCATGCAAAGGTACAAACACCAGGCTGCCTGGGCTGTCCTGCTGGCTGCCGACCCCAGCTCCTAATCACACACAGCTGAGCGCCCTGGCGCCCTTCTGAGAGTCCGCCTTCAGATGAGATGGACAGGCCGGGCCGTTCTGCCAGCTCCTGCCCTCTGCTGCGGTCTTCCTGGCATCCCCCTCCTCAGCCTTTTTCTTTTTCTAAAAAGAAGAAAATGGGTTCCAGTTTTTTTTTTTTTTTCCTCTCTTCCAGAAGACATTTTCAAAACTAGTAAGCGTAGTTGGGCGTGGCAGCGGATGCTTGTAATCCCAGCATTTGGGAGGCTGAGACAGGAGGTTCCACCATGTCCCATGAGCGCCCCGCTGGGGACGGAGCGTTTAACCTAGAGGCTCCGGGGACGTCCAGATCCCGACTCCAGCAACGTGTGTGATGTACACAGGTGTGTCATCACCATTACACGCACAACGTGCTAATGCGGGCGTGTGTCTTGCAGGCGGGTGTGTTTGCTTGCCGGGCCTGCGCTTACTTTTTGGGGTTGGTTTGTAATTGCGGGCATCTCCGTGGCAGGTGCTCAGGGGTGTGAGGTTACGACCCGCGGAATGTTGTGCTGAGTTCTGCCCTCGAGACATCCTTGCTACGTGGCCACATGGGACTCTTCGCAGGGCGCTCCACAGGGTCGCCCTGAGTTGCAAAGGGCCTCGCTAAGTAGCTGAGGCTGTCCTCGAACTGTGATCCTCCTGTCTCAGTCTCCCAAATGCTGGGATCACAAGCGTGCGCCACCACACCGGGCTCTAGTTTTTATTCTTTATTTTGAAACAGGGTCTCACTAAGTTGCAGAGGGCCTCGCTAAAGTAGCTGAGGCTGGCTGCGAACCTGTGGCCCTCCTGTCTCAGCCTCCCAAGTTCTGGGATTACAAGTGTGTGCCACCACGCCTGGCTCAAGAGTTCTCTTATAGTAATTTCCCTGAGTATGTTCTTTACTAGTTATTTACAAATTATTTTCATAGTTTAAATGAGATAAGCCATATGACAGATAATAACTTTTTTTTTTTATACTGGGGATTGTTCCCAGAGACATTCTACCTCTGAACTACACCCTCAGCCTTTTTTATTTTTAGTTTTGAAACAGGGTTTGGTAAATTGCTCAAGGTCTTGCTAGGCTGCTGAGGCTGGCCTCAAACCTGTGATTTTCCTGTCTCAGTCTCCCAAGTACCAGGATTGCTGGTATGCACCTCTGTGTCTGGTCTGAATAATAAATCTTTTAATACTGAAAAACTTATATCACAAAGTCAGTCTCAAAGCCAGGTGTGGTAACACCTGCCTGTCATCCCAGTACCTGGGATAGGAGGATTGAAGACTCCAGGGCAGCCTTAGCAACTTAATGGACCCTCAGCAATTTAGCAAGACCCTATTTCAAAGTTAAAAATAAAAAGGGCCGAGGGTGTAGCAAGACTCTGTTTCAAAATAAAAACGAATTCAGTAGTTGGAAGGCTGAGACAGGAGGATCGTAGGTTCGAGACCAGCCTCGGCCATTTAGCAAGACTCTTGGCAATCTACCGAGACCCTGTTTTGAAACAAAAAATAAAACAGGGGTGGGGGTGTAGCTCAGAGGTAGAATGCCCTGGTTGAATCCTTTATCAGCACACACACACACGCACACACACACACACACACACACACGCACACACGCACACACACGCACACGTGTCCGGCCCTCGCTCAGCTGGACAGCGGCCTCTCTGGGGGTGATCCCGACCTCACGTGGCCCTGTGGGACCTGTGCTGCTCCGAGCTGCCCCGAGCTGCTGGGTTCCGTTCCCCAGTCTCACGCCGCTGACTCACTGTGCGTCCTGTCAGTTCTGGCGCACTCTGCCTGGCCCTCCCCTCCTCTCCCTCTTCTTCCTCCCTGAATTTGATAATCACATCACAGTTCTTGTTATTCTATCGATTGAGTGCACTTCAGTCTCCATTTCCTGTTCTAGTAACTCTATGAGCCGCTGACTCCAGTTGGCGTGGCAAGGGGACGCCAGCGCGGGGGCTCGCTCCTTCACCCCAGCGCCACCCCCCGCGTCACCCCCAGCGCGCCACCTACCCCGTGCAGCGGAGAGGCTAGCGATCTGTTTTGCCCAGATTAATATGCTCAGGCTAAAGGTTAGCCCTGGAAGTACCTCCCCCCCCAAAAAAAAAATTTATATAGTGCCTTGATATCACAATCTTGTGGTGCTGGGAATTGAACGCAGGAACAGTCTACCTCTGAGCTATGCTCCCAGCCCTATTTTATTTTTTCATATTATTTATTTATTTATTTATTTAGCAGTACTGAGGATTGAACCCAGGGGCATTCTACCCCCTACATACCTTCCCCCAGCCCTATTTTTTATTCTTTTTATTTTGAAACAAGGTCTCACTGAGTTGCAAAGGGCCTCACTAAGCAGCTGAGGCTGGCTGCAAACTGTGATCCTCCTGTCTCAGCCTCCCAAATGCTGGGATTACAAGGAACAGTGTCTCACTAAGTTGTGGAGGCTGGCCTTGAACCTGTGATCCTTTTGTCTCAGCCTCCCACGTCCTGGGATCACAGGTGTGCGCCATGGTGCTGGGCTTGGGCGTCTGCGTTTCTGAGTGAGCTGACCAGCGAAGGCCTTTCTGGGATGGCCAGCGCAAATTCTTGGTGCACTTAGAGATTTCCTCCTGGCCTGGGCTGGGGGAGTCGGGGTCCTCTCCGCTGTCTGCAGGAGCCGCATCTCAGGGCCGAGCGGGGGCGCTCAGCCATCCAGCAGGCCTCCGTCTTCCTTGGCCAAGCCAGGGGTGGAGAGCCGCCGTTCAGGTCCCGTGCTGGGATTAAGGGAAGCTTTTGCTAAAATCGGTTTGGCCGCGGCCAAACTGGTTGTTTTCTGAGCCAGGGCAGGCTAAGCTAGTGATTTTGGTCCGGTATCACATTCCTGTAAAACTGTCATTTTCTTCTCTTATGATCGGAAGCATGGTGCCAGCGCCAGAAGACCCTTGGCGGCCTCGCGGGTGGCGCACAGGGCCGGGTCACCGCGAGGCAGAGTTTTCTTCTGGACAATGATGATTTCTTTCAGGGGAAATAAAGACAAATGGGGTTTGGCAAGTGATTTATATTCTTTAATTTGGTACTTTCCGTGGCCTCCAGATTTTGTCTAGCAAAAATGGCTACTTTTTATAATTGGAGAAAACAATCTGTGATTAAATAAAAATACTATATTAGAGCCGGGCGTGGTGGCGCACGCTTGTAATCCTCGCCCTTGGGAGGCGGAGACAGGAGGATCGCGCAGGTTCGAAGCCAGCCTCCTCCGGCTTAAAGAGACCCTGTTTCCAAATTAAAAATATAAAATAGGTCTAGGAGTGTATCCTGGAGGTAGAAGGCCCCCGGGTTCCATCTCTAATACGACCAAAAAAGAAAAAGAAAAAAAAAAACACCTAGATTAGGATTAAGCCAAAATAGTAGATTTGAATCTGAGACGTGGACGTTAGATAAATAGATATATTAGACTAGATAGAGACAGGGGCTTGTGATCCCCGCGTTCGGGAGGCTGAGACAAGATCGGGTTCACAGCCAGCTCAGCTACTTAGTGAGGACCTCTGCAACTCAGTGAGACCCTGTTTCAAAATAAAGAATAAAAAAAAAATACGGCTGGGGGTGTAGTTCGGAGGTAGAAAGCCCAAATGCCCCTGGGTTCCATTCCAGTACCGCAATAAACAGGGCTACGTACTTCACTGAATCTTTGTAACTTTTAAAGTCTATAGGATGGAGTTTGAATTCAGCTCACTTTTGGTTTTGCCCATTTTCCCATAAAACTACTGAGATTAAAATAAAGAAAAACAGACTTTTTTTTTTTTTTCAGTACTGAGGATGGAGCCCAGGGGCATTCTACCTCTGAGCTACACCCCCAGTCCTATTTTTTACTCTTTATTTTGAAACAGTGTCACTGAGTTGCAGAGGGCCTCACTAAGTAGCTGGGGCTGGCCACGAACCACGATCCTCCTGTCTCAGCCTCCCGAATGCTGGGATCGCAGCGAGTGCCACCGCGCCCCGCTCCAGCCTGAGATTTCTCCAGGTGCCCACAGACTGGCAGATGGAGGCAAACCTCCCCTCCCCCTTGCCCACTGACATCAGTCAGCCCCTCTCCCACCCGGGTCTGGCTTATTTCACTTAATACACTCCAGTTCCACGCAATTCGCTGCTCATTCTTCTGGCTGAGAAATATTCCATGGTGTGTATACGCCATTCATCTGATGAAGGCTGACAAATATATTTTAAAAATGTCCAGTATCACGGCCATCAGGGAAATACAAATCAAAACAGCAGTCAGACGCCATCTTGCTCCAGTTAGGATGGATACCGTGAACAAAAGAAAGCAGGGGCAGTGGGGTGGCACGTGCTTGGAACCTCAGTACTTGGGAGGCCGAGACGGGAGGACCACAGGTCAAGGCCGGCCTCCACACTTAAGGGAACCTTCAGCAACTAACAAGACCCTCCGCAGCACTGTGAGATTCTGTTTCAAAATAAAATAAAATAAAATCGGGCTGGAGGTGTCGCTCAGAGGGAGCGTGCGCCTGGGTTCGGTCCACAACACCATCACCAACAGCAACAAAACCCAAACAAAAGGAGGCGAGTTGCTGTCGGTGGGAATGTAGTTAGTACGGCCGCTATGGAGAACACCGTGTGGTTCCTTAGGAAACTAAAAATGGATCAGCCATGTGGTCCAGCTTCTGGGTGTATATCCAAAGGCAACAGTAATTTCTTTTAAAGAAACAAGACAAAGAAACACGGCTCCCCAGAGATCCTCCCTTCCCAAGACAGCGGCCTGGGGTGGCCCAGCCACACCGCCAATTAGGGCCCCGCCGGCTCAGCCGGGACCGGAGCCCGGGCGCCCGGATCCTGGCTCCCCCGCCCCGGAAGGCCTGGCGTGCTCTCAGACGTGCCGCAGAGGGCCGGGGACCCCTCTGTCTTGGTTTCTAAATAAGCATGTGTCTTAGGAGGAGGGCAGGCTGTGCGTCTGGGCTTCACTGCTGGCGACAGATGACCCTCGTGGGTGTGGCGGCGCTCTGACTTATAAAGTGACACCCTCTGCTTCGGGAGGGGAGGAGTGATAGGCCGGGTCTCCCCTGCCCCATGGGACCCCACCGATCGTCGCAAATCGCGAGAATGGCCAATCAGGAGAATGGGTTCCAGGAGGGGAAGGGGGGACCCAACCTATTGAGGAGCACCGCAGGGGCTGAAGGACACACCCATCTGAGGAGTGTGGCTGCCACGCGCACGCGTCAGAAGCGGGGCCCCTGCGCCCCCTGTGTGGGCCATCAGACAGGTCCGGCTGCCCAGGTTAACAAGGCTCCTCCCTGGCTGTGCTGGGAAGGGATCATTCTCAGGAGCTCAGGCCCTCCAGCTGGGGACTCGAAGGCGGAGCACAGGTAGAGATGGAGGGTGCCGGAGCGCAGGCTGGAGACAGGAGCCGGGCCCTCCATCACGGCCCACGGCGAGGGGGCAGGGAGCGGGGTGACCGTGAGCTGTGAGGAAATGGGGCCACATTGTTTTTTGGTGGTACTGAGGATAAAACCCTTCTACCTCCAGGCTACACTCCCAAACCTATTTTCTATTTTATTTGGAAACAGGGTCTCTTAAGCCAGCAAGGCTGTCTTCGAACCGGCGCGATCCTCCTGTCTCTGCCTCCCAAGTGCGGGGATTACAAGCGTGCGCCACCATGCCAGGCTTGGGCCAGGTTTTTACACATGGAATCTTTGCAATCTGAAAAATCTTAAAAGCTCACTGTGGGAGTCAGGCGTGGTGGCGCACGCTTGTAATCCTAGCACTTGGGAAGCTGAGACAGGAGGATCGCGCAGGTTCGAAGACAGCCTCAGCCGCTTAGTGAGGCTCTCAGCAACTTACTGAGACCCGGTTTCCAAATAGGTCTGGGAGTTTACCCAGAGGTAGAAAAGCCCCTGGGTTCCACCCTCAGTACCACAAAAAAAAAAAAAAGCTTGCTGTGACCACGCAGCCGCCACGTTCCGCACACTATTCAGTGGATGAGGGACCACACTGAGCAGAAGCATCTGGAATTCGGGTCTGGCCACGGCGGGAGCAGCTGTGCTCCTCTGGAGAAACGGAACGGGGCGGCCCATCCTACCCCAGCCCCAGAGAGCCTCTAGAACACTGAGCGCTCCCGGCCAGGCTTCTGCAGAACCTCAGCAGGAGGAGAAGGGCCAGGGCCAAGCAGCCCCGGGTTGCTGAGGTGGATGCCCCCTGGGGGCAGCGGCCAGACCCCCATTCTATGTTAGGGTGTCAGCAAACATTGCTGTACAAAGGGGCAAGGGCCATCTCCAAGATATTAGTAGGAATTTTTCAGGAGCCAGCGGCATCATGGAGGCCCAGTCAGTTTGAGAAGCAGTGGAGAAAACCACGTCCTGGGACACTTGGACAAAAACAAAAACAAAAACAAAAAAAGCTTGCGGTGACCACGCAGCCGCCACGTTCCACACACCTCTTTCTATTCAGTGTATGAGGGACCACACTGAGCAGAAGCATCTGGAATTTGGGTCTGGAATTCGGGGCTTAGTTTCACCCCCTGGACCCGGGGGTGAAACTAAGCCCCGGATGCAGCCCTGTGGGCTTTTCCTCTACAGAGCCAGGGGCAGAGGAAGACAAAGACGATCCAGCTGTGCCTCCTCATATCCCAGGCGGAAGGAGCCTTTTGGTTTCATGAAAGTGGTGAGATTTCAGAGTCGGAAACCCCAGGCTGGTCTCTGTACCACTCGAAGGCCACTTCCAAGAGGCCATCCGCCCGCTGAGGGAGGGAGCCCCTGCGGCAACCATCTGAAACTTTTACTTAGCTCTCGGCCGGGTCCTAGAATACAAGAGGCAGTTAGTGAATGAAAACTCTTGCAAGTGTAACGGAGCCCGGCGCAGCGGTGTACACCTGTAATCCCAGGACCTGGGAGGCTGAGGCAGGAGGATCAGCCTGTTATCTGAGGCCATCGCGCAGAAACAAAGCGAGATCCTGTTTCAGAATAAAAAGAAATGGAATAGGGCTGGGGGCGTAGCTCAGTGGTAGAATGCACCTGGGTTCCACCCCCAGTACCACAAAAAATAAAAATAAAAATGAAAAATGACCGGGGCTGTAGCTCGGTGGTAGAACACCCAGGAGTTCAATTCCCATTACCAAAAAAAAAAAAAAACAAAAACAAAAATAAAACAAAATCCCAGACCTATAATTGGAAACCCGAGTCCCCGTGGTCACAAGGTCACTCAGCCAGCAGGGGCAGGCGGGGGGCCTGGGCTTTGCTCCCCACACTCCTCCCAGGAGGAGTCGGACACGCATGGATGAGGACCTCTCCTAAGCAAACCAGCCGAGAGGAGGGCACCAGACGTTCCCATTCCCCAGAAGAGTGTGTATCAGGGCTCAAAGCTAAGGTTTCAAGAGAGATGGCCTTGGAAGAACACTCATAAAGGATTCCTAGCTAGGTGTCCCCATCAAGCCTGAAGTGTTACATATATACATGTATGGTTTATAAGGTGGGGAATCCCATGGAGACAGACCAGGCTTCATTCTGTTTAAGCTCTGTAGACGGGCCCAGAGGCGCCTGACAGGGGCGGGGCTTTCTGCTCCTGTCTGCATCCCAGGCAGGGACCCTTACCTGCACACTCCAGCTGTCTGCTCCAGTTCAACACACCTGGGTGCTCAGCCTCCCGTCAGAAACATCTACTTATAAGTTATCTGGTGGCTAGGCGTGGTGGTGCACACCTGTGGTCCCAGCACTGGAGGCGGGTGAGACAGGAGGATCACAGGACAGCCTCAGCAGAGTGTAAGACCTCATCAACTTAGTGAGGCCCTGGTTCAAAATAAAAAATAGCCGGGCGTGGTGGCGCACTCCTGTAATCCCAGCATTCGGGAGGCTGAGACAGGAGGATTGCGCGGGTTCGAAGCCAGCCTCAGCTACTTAGTGAGACCCTTTGAAACTCAGTGAGACCATTTGCAAATAAAGAATAAAAATAGGGCTGGGGGTGCAGCTCGGAGGTAGAATGCCCCTGGGTTCCATCCCCAGTACCGCAAATAAAATATAATAAATAAAATAGGGCTAGGGGTGTAGCTTGGAGGTAGAATGCCCCATGGGTTCCATCCTAGTACCACAAAATAAACAAACAAACACCCCAAACCGCCAAAGCTGGGAGGTGGGCCATGGGAGCTGCCTCCTCCTCCTCCTCCAGGAGCCTGGGGCGGGGCGGGGCACTGTCCAGCCAGGCTGCAGCCCCGCCCGGCTCTGGCTGCCTCTGGTCCAGGCCCCGGTCTTAGCTCTCCCCCGTCCCCTCCAACCCCAGTAACAGCTCGCAAAACATAGCTGCCTTTTCTCAAGGTAAAACCACTGAGTATTCCTAGTATCAAGGCTAACTGAGGATTAAATCTCAGAAAAGAAAAGCCCCTGGAGCCGCCGAAGTCCTCCTCCTCCTCCGGCCCTGGGAGAGGCAGGCGGGCCGCGGCTCCTCCCTGTGTACGGAGTTTCTGACCACACGGGCACTGTGGGAGACAGAAGGATTGAGGTTCACAGCAGCCTCAGCTACTTAGTGAGGCCCTTTGCAACTCAGCGAGACCCTGTTTCAAAAAAGAAAGAATTAAAGCCGGGAGTGGCGGCGCAGGCTTGTAATCCCAGCATTTGGGAGGCTGAGACGGGAGGATGACGGTTCGAGGACAGCCTCAGCTACTACTTAATGCGGCCCTTTGGAATTCAGTGAGACCCGGTTTCAAAATAAAGAATAAAAACTAGGGCTAGGGGTGTAGCTTGGAGGTAGAGTGCCATTGGGGTCCATCCCCAGTATCACCCCAAAAAAACAAAAAAAATACACATATACGTACTGAGATTCCATCGCACTCCAGTTAGAATGACAACCTCCAAGAATACCAACAATTCCAGATGCAGGGAAATCGAATGGTGGATTGTATAATCCAGCAGCGTGTGAGGCTCTGTTTCTATTAATGCAGCCACTCTGAAGATCACTATGGAGGTTCCTCAAAAAAACAGGAATGGAACCACCACCGGACCCAGCTGGCCTGCTCCTCTCTCCCAAAGAATAAAAGTCGAAATACTAGGGCGATGCACGCATCCCCGTGTTCATAGCAGCACAATTCCCAATACCCAGATGCTGGAACCAGCCTAGTTTTGCTATTTACTTTTTATTTTAAAACTTGTCCTGGTATTAGAGATTGAACTCAAGGAGTTCTACCTCCAAGCTACACCCCCAGCCCTTTTTAACTTTTTATGACAAAATGGGGTCTCTCTAAGTTGTTGACGCTGGTCTTGAACCTGCGATCCGCCTGTCCCAGCTTCCCAAGTACTTGGCTGACAGGCGTGCACCACCCGGCTCAGCTCTAGGCTTGCTTTTAAAAAGGAAGAGATCTTGCCGGGGCGTGGTGGCGCACGCTTGTCATCCCCACGCTTGGGAGGCGGAGACAGGAGGATCGCGCAGATTCGTAGTCAGCCTCGCTGGCTTAAGAGACCCTGTTTCCAAATAAATAAAAAAAGGCCTGGGAGTGTAGCCTGGAGGGAGAAGGGCTTCTAGGAACCTCAGTACCACCAAAAAAAAAAAAAAAAAAAAAAAAAAAAAAAGGAAGAGACCAATACACACCTCTCCTCCCACCCCTGTGGACACATGGGTGTCCATGCCTTTGCTTGGTGAACTTGACCCAAATAAGACACACGAAGAAATGTCCCTGCTCCTGCTTCAGGGCCAGGGCCGAGCTGTGGGGACAGGCTGGGGGACAGGCCAGCCGGCTTTGATCAGGCCTTGGCTGGCAGTAACTGCACATCAGAGGTAATTGCACTGGCCGGCTTCTGCTCTCTGCGTCCTGCCTAGCTCGGGACGGAGGCGCGGGCTTACGGCCGGGTGTAATTTCTACCTAGGGACAGGGTTTCATGTGACGCCAAGTGGGCTACTTGTGCTGCGGCTGCTCATTCCTGCTGTGTGGAGGAGACAGAGGGCGGCCCTGGTGGGTCTGTTCTCTGTGACATGTGTTTTGTAAGATAGAGGAGAGGGCCTCTGTTCCTCAAAGCAGCTCTTTTTGTATGTTAGTTTATTTATTTATTTATTTATTTGGTATTGGAGAGTAAACCCAGGTGCATTCAACCTCCAAGTACCACCCTTAGCCCTTTATTTTATTTTATTTTATTTTATTTTATTTTTTTGGTGGTACTGGGATTCCTGGAAGCCCTTCTACCTCCGGGCTACACTCCCAGACCTATTTTATATTTTTGAAACAGGGTCTCTTAAGCCAGCGCGGCTGGCTTCGAACCCGCGCCATCCTCCTGTTTCCGCCTCCCAAGCGCGGGGATGACAAGCGTGCGCCACCACACCCGGCTTAGCCCTTTATTTTTAAATTTTGAAACAGGGTATCGCTAAGTGGCTGAGGTTCATTGGTCTCAAACCTGCAATCCTCCTGTCTCAGTACTTCCAAGTACTGGAGTTACAGACATGCTCAGTATGAAAACAACTCTTAAATATGAAGCCGGGCGCGGTGGTGCATGCTTGTAATCCCCGCGCTTGGGAGGATGAGAGAGGAGGATCGCACGGGTTCAAAGCCAGCCTCAGCTACTTAGTAAGGCTCTCAGCAACTGAGTGAGACCCTGTTTCCAAATAAAATATTTAAAAAATAGGTCTGGGAGTATAGCCTGGAGGTAGAAAGCTCCTGGGTTCCACCCACAGTACCACCAAAAAATAAAAAATAAATACATCAGACCCCTCCCCACTGCCAAGGATTATCTCGGACGGAAGACACTGCTGTATCTAATAGGTCTTACTGTGCTGCTGAGGGGCACACAGGGGCAGGAAGGACAGAGCCCCCTGTACCCACACCCACGCTGGAATTTGTCCACAGGTGAGGTGGGCTGAGGGCCTCCCGTCTGCAGCCGGAGCCCAGGACCAATGTGTCCTTTTATAATCTTCAGAAATATGATTTTCACCGGGTGTGGTGGCGCGCGCTTGTAATCCCTGCGCTTGGGAGGCGGAGACAGGAGGATTGTGCAGGTTCGAAGCCAGCCTTGCTGGCTTAGGAGACCCTGTTTCCAAATAAAAATATAAAAAATAGTTGTCTGGGAGTGTAGCCTGGAGGTAGAAGGGTTTCCAGGAACCCCAGTACAAAAAAAATATGACTTTCATCTAAATATTACAACCAGAGCGGGCTGGTGGGCATGACCGCTTGAGCTCAGGAGCAACAGCCTGAGTCCAGCGAGACTTGGCCAGGTTCCCCCTGGGGAGGGCAGCCTGTCCACCTGCCTCAAGACGTCCAAAGCAAGCCCCGGCTTGTCTCACCTGGTGAAAGACCTCCCTCCCTCCAGTCCTTCTTCCCTTCCTCTCCTTTCTTTCTCGCTTCAGCTATGGAGGTCTACTTTACTGGTGCATGGTAGCCATCCACCCAGGGAGGTTCACAGTGCACACAGCGCCCCGCCTGGCGGCCTCCCCTCCCCTAACGACTAAGCGCGCCCGTAGTGCCGCTCTGAGCGGACGGAGCATTATTGAGCTGCCCTTCCTCGGTCCTCCTTCCCCCCTCCTGACGTCCATCTTGTTCTCTAGTTTCTCTCCGGCTTCCACAAGTGAAAGAAAACACGTGGCCTTGACTCTCTGAGCCTGGCTGGCCTCACTTAGCTCCTGTAGCTCCATCCATTTTCCCACAAGCGACATGATTTTCTTCCTTGTGGCTGAGTGAATGAAACTCCGCTGTGTGTATAGACTCCGCGGCTGTGTCCATCCTCCTGTTGGCAGACACCTCGGCCGCCCCATAAGGCGGCTGCTGTGAGTTGTGCTGCTACACGCAGGGATGTCCCCTCACCTGAGCAAGGCACAGGGACGTCCCCCCACCTGAGCAAGGCGCAGGGACGTCCCCCCACCTGAGCAAGGCGCAGGGACGTCCCCTCACCTGAGCTAGATGCAGGGACGTCTCCTCACCTGAGCTAGATGCAGGGACGTCCCCTCACCTGAGCTAGATGCAGGGACGTCTCCTCACCTGAGCTAGATGCAGGGACATCCCCTCACCTGAGCTAGACGCAGGGACGTCCTCTCACCTGAGCTAGATGCAGGGACGTCCCCTCACCTGAGCTAGACGCAGGGACGTCCTCTCACCTGAGCTAGACACAGGGACGTCCTCTCACCTGAGCTAGACACTGGGACGTCCCCTCACCTGAGCAAGGCGCAGGGACGTCCCCTAACCTGAGCAAGATGGCCGCTCATTTCTCTGATTGACAAAGGAAGGGACAGTGGGAACCCGAGTACTGGGATTACAAGCGTGCGCCACCATGCCCAGCTGCCCTTTTTATTTTTTACTTTGAAATAGGACCTTGCTAAGCTGCCGAGGCTGACCTGGGACCTGTGATTCTCTGTCTTAGCGATGCCTGTTTGTGCTTCTTGTTGCAAACACTGGCTGGAATGACCAGCACAGAGGCAGGATGCCCCCCTCGTCCAAGGCCACCCCATGGCCCTGTGTGCCAGGCTTGGGGATCGCCCGCCTCCCTGGCTCAGACGGAGCTCCTGACTGGCTGGGGTGGCTTGTTATGCCACAGAACATAAATAGGTCAATCACAGGAAGGAAAAGAGACAGTGAATATCTATGCCTGTGTCCTGGAGCATATGAAAAAAACCCCACAAAGTTATCCTTCTCCTAATCGGCTCCTATTTTCATTTGCAAACATAAAAAGTAAACGTGAATTACAGAGTCGATGAGAAAAAGCCACAGTTGTGTTGATTTCAATAGGTTACATTCGACTAGACGACATCCCTAGGTCCAGTCCACCTTCCCTGAGACTCTCTGGAAAACAGGTGCAAGGTTACCATGGCAACGCCAGTAGGCGCTTCAGGTGGGAAAGCACAGCTGAGCTTGCTGGGAGGATGTCTCCTATGGCAGCATGACATCCAAGCCAAACTCTTTGCAGCTGGTCCTCTCTTGGCAAGAAAACCTTAATCTGGCAATGTGTTTTTCTCCTATAAGAGCAAAACATTTCTTGGAAATAATAGATTAAAAATATTTCCATCATATCACTTAAAAAAAAAAAAAGATCTCGCCAGGTGCAGTGGTCCAGCTCATGGCTTTATGGTGCAAAACAAGGAATTCCCGAGGATGGACCCCACTGCCCAACAGTCCTGCTGTCCTTGAGTTAACCTTCTCTGTAGGCTGTAGATTTTGCCCCACTCTGTCGGGGAGACTTTACCCCAAGAAAACTGGCCCCAGCCCTCATGCAGGTACTATATCAAAACCATGAAAGAATTCAGATGCGTTTGGGAGGCTGAGACAGGGAGATCTCAGTTTCGCGGCCCTCTCAACTTCTCAGTGAGGCCCTCTGCAACTTAGTGAGACCCTGTTTCAAAATAAAGAATAAAAGAATGAATCGAAGATCGCTGTGACCGTGGCCTCCGAATAGGACATGTATTCCTCTGAGAAGCCCTGGACAACAGATTTTGGTTTAATATCTGATTGAGACAACTTATGGAGACATTTCCAGTCGTGACTTCCTATCTAGAATATAGGAGAGAGAGTGGATAATGGTGGAATTAGAGGCAAGATGACAGCAAGGCGCCTGCCACGCAAGAAAAGTGATTTTTTTGAAGAACATCTCAGAAGAGATTAGGGAATAGACCGCTTCAGCCACACATGCTCAAGAATTCTTTTTTTTTTTTTTTTTTTTTTTTTGGTGGTACTGGGGTTCCTGGAAACCCTTCTACCTCCGGGCTACACTCCCAGACCTATTTTATATTTTATTTGGAAACAGGGTCTCTTAAGCTGGCTTCGAACCTGCGCGATCCTCCTGTCTCCGCCTCCCAAGCGCGGGGATCACAAGTGTGCGCCACCACGCGCGGCATGGGAATTCTTAACAACATACTCTGTAAGAAAAATGTTCTGGGCATGTTGGAGGGAGCCCAGCAGTGCCGGGCAAGATGCCCAGCCGAGTGTCCTGGGGGACTCAGTGCGCCTGGCTGCCGCGCTTCTCCACACCGCGCTGGGGGCCATGGTACACTCGGAACAGGAGATCCTGCTCTACATGGCCAGCCTGCTGGTCTTCGCTCCTGGAGGGAGAGAAAATCTATAGCTGCTGAGTGCTCAGGCTCACAACCTCTGCAAAAGACACGTACTGTTTTCTTTTATTACAAAATGTTGAAGAGGGGCCAAGATGGCAGTGGAGGTGCTGGTGGCGGCGGTGGCAGCGGCTGTGGCCAGTATTCGGGAGATGCAGACGAATCCTATCCAATCCACCTTGAACTTTTGAAGACATCTCCCCGAAGGTGGACCGCACCTGCCGCACATGCTCAGGAATTCTGGACAACATTCCGTGTGGGAAAGGTGTTTGGGAGAGAACGGAGATGGTGGTGGTTGCAGTGGTGGTGGCAACCAGTGTTTGGAGGGGCAGACAGATCCAGTCCAATCCACCTTGAACTTTTGAGGAAATCTCCCCAAAAGTAGACTGCTTCTGCCCCGCATGCTCAGGAATTCTGGACAACATGCTGAGTGGGAAGTGTTTGGGGTGTATCAGAGGAAGCCCCACATAGCCTAGTTGGGCCGCCACGCTGCGTGTTCCAGGAGACATCGGCCCTCATGGCCACCGCGCTCCTCTGCGTGGCGCTGGAGGCTGGGGCACACTTGGAGCAGCAGAGCCTACTCTCCGTATTGAAGCTGTGGACCTCTGCCTTCGGAAAACTCATTGCCACTAGGTGTTCGGGCTCCCAGCTTTTGCAAAAGACATGTTCTGTTTTCTCCTATTAAAAAAAAGTAGAAGGAAATAGGGAACATCTGTAGACAACTTGCCCACAGAGACAGAGACCGGAGCCTGCCGCATGGTGAGGCTGGTGCCGGCCCTTCAAGGCCAAGATGGGAGCCCTGGTGCTGGGGCCTGCGAGGCCAGTGCCCAGGCCTGCAAGTCCAGGACTGGAGCCTGCTGTGAGGTGAGGCCGGTGCTGGGGCCTCTGAGGCTGGGATTGCAGCCTGCCGTTTGGCGAGGCTGGTGCCAGGGCCTCTGAGGCCAGGATAGGAGACTGTTGGGCGGCGAGGCCGGTGCCAATGCCTGCAAGGCGGGGATCAGAGCCTGACCTGCGGCAATGCTGATGCTGGGGCCTGGGAGGCAGGGATCGGAGCCAGCCATGCGGCGAGGCCGATGCCAGGGCCAGCGAGGCCGGGATCAGAGCCTGTAGTGTGGCATCCACAGAGAAATATCACAAAAAAAATAAAAAATCAGATGCTTTCCCTAATATGTGAAAACTAGGGAGAAATGGGTAATAGGAGAAACCTAGTTGAAGAAGGGACCCTATAGAGTAGCAATTAAGGCGACCTATCTGAGGGGATGGGGGAGATGGAAATGCTTTAAAGCACATGATATACTTAAACAAATATATCAAAGTCAATCACTAAATCAAGCATGGGAACGAGGGAGGGGGAGGGAGTGGGATGGGGATTGGATAAGGGCTAATTGGGCGATGTGTGCTTGTATATCCTCACAAGTCTTGTATTCCACTGAGATGTTTGTTTGACTACAATGCATATATATATAATAAAAAATAGAGCTGGGTGTGGTGGCACATGCTTGTAATCCTAGTACTTGGGAGGCTAAGACAGGAGGATCGTAGTTTGCAGCCAGCTTCATCTACTTAGTGAGGCCCTCTGCAACTCAGCGAGACCCTGTTTCGAAATAAAGAATAAAAAAATAGGTCTAGGTGTGTAGCTTGGAGGCAGAATGCCCCTGGGTTTCGAAGCAAAGAAAAAAAAAAGAAAGAAAGAAGGAAGGAAGGAAGGAAGGAAGGGAAGAAAGAAAGAAAGAAAGAAAAGAAAAGAAAGAACCCAGATGTAGCCAGCCGTAGGCAGCCGCGTTGCCTGGTGGCAGCCGGCTCGGTGGTTCAGGACTGTGATCCGGTCCGAGTGGGGAGAAGGACGCTCAGCTTGTGTTCCCAGCACCCACGCCTGTAGTCTTGGGCAGCTCATGAAAGGCCATCGTTCGAAAGTCGCCTGGATCCTAAAGCATAAACATTGCATAATAAAAATGGTTTAAAGAAAAAAAAAGATGGTTTCCATCATTTCCCAGCTGTCTGAGTTAATGGGCTGCTTCTCTGAGAACCAGAGAGATTAGCCCTAAGAGGAGACGCAGATGGCCAAGTGTGAGCCCCGGGGGACGGAGCCCAGGGTTCTTAGCACAGCTGCTTCCGATTCACTCTTCCTCTTCAGTAAACACTCCTGAGCTGCTAGCCTGGAAGCAGAGCTGGGCTCTGGGAGACCTTTGGTGCTGGGAGAGAGCGGGCTGGAGGAAGTCCTCATTGAGTGGGAGAACTGGGCCAAGAGATGCAAACTTTGCAACCCTCCAGGGTATGAGGATCCCTGGCCCACGGATAGCAAAGCTCCTGCGGTGCAGAGGAGCTTGGGAGCTTCTGTGGGAGACTCGGAGCTGCATCCACCCGCCTCGTCCCCACGCGTAGGTGGCTTATCTGGGGCCAATATTAATAGAAACATTTTCATTCTCAGTTTCCATAATTACAGGTCTGCGTTTCTTTGCAAGCTCTGTTGAAATATTCCCACAAGGGGACTGTGATCAAAACATTAAAAAAAAAAAAAAAAAAAAAAGGGAGCTGGGAGATGCCTGGGAACCAGGACCCATGACAAAGGGCTCGTCAGTCCAGGTCCTCCCAGTTGAGGCCAGGGCTGGGGAAGGTGAGCCGGTGGGGATCAGTGAAGCAGCAGGTGTGTGTCAGTGAAGGCAACAGAGGACCCGTGCTTACAGACAGCCAGTGCTGCCACGGTGTGTATTGCTAGAAGCAGGACAGCACTGGGCCTGTGGCTGGACAGGCTGGGAACTAGCCAGGTATGTTATTTATGTGTCCAAGAGTAAGGTCTGTGTGTGTAAACCGGTATGTCCTGGTAGACTGTAGATGCATCGTGCATGTGTGTGACACATACACACACACACACACACACACACACACACACACACAGAGCGTTCTTGGTAACAGGCAGAGTCGAGAGCCAGTCTGCCTGTCTCCCTGGCTCTTCATTACCATATCTGACCCTGTGGTGCCAGGGTTATCTTAGCACACCATGCAGAAAACGAAACATGATTCCTGCTCTCTGTTTCACCTTCTTAGTATATCATGTTCTCAGAAATCTTTTCTTCTTATTTTTTTTCAGCACAGGCATTCGACCTCCGAGCTACACCCCCAGCCCTATTTTTTATTCTTTATTTTGAAACAGGGTCTCACTGAGTTGCAAAGGGCCTCGCTAAGTAGCTGAGCCTGTCCATGAACCGCGATCCTCCTTTCTCAGCCTCCCGAATGCTGGGATTAGCAGTGTGCACCACCATGCTCGGTTCGCTTATTCCTTATTCTGCTATAAATGGTCACAGAAACCCTATATTTCAGCCAGGATTCTCATCGCTGCAACTCAAAACACGTGGTCACTACAGCTTCGAGGAAGAAAGATTCACCTGCTCACAATTCTGGAGATTTCTGGGGTTTAGCCTATGTTAGGTTGGGTGAAGTCTATGTAGTTCAGGGCATGGAGGGGGAGAGGGAGAGAAAGAGAGAGAAAGAAAAAGCGATTAAAGGCTCTGCTCTCACATCAGGAAGGCTCACAGCAAGAGAAAGCGAGAAGAGGCCTTATATAGTCCAAGGTCATTCCCCAAGAACCCGCCTCAGCAACAGAGACCCGCCTTGTCCCCATGAGGTCTGGGGAAACGTTCTAAATCCAAGCCATAGCACCGTCTTGCCCTGCATCCTGGGAACCTAGATGCTGGACCAGTGCATGGAATAGTTCCACGGGGACCTATTCTGCTTTGTATAAATAAGAGCCGAGACGTCGCTCAGTAAGCCAGCCTAGAGCCCGAGACCGGCGAGTCAGTAGAGAATCAAGTTCCAGAAGCTACACGGAGTGATTTTCACAAGCTGAGGATGTCCCAGCGCTTTCCCTTCACTCTGAAGACATGATTTCCTGTGATGGCAGCAGCCCTTCCGCAGCTCTCCGGCCCTCAGTCATCTGTATTCCTGAGCTTGGCACGTCCTTCTTGCCCCGGGGAGTGGGCTCCGAAACCCGGAGAGGGTGCGGGTCCTCCTTCAAAGAGAGTGGGTGCAGAAAACAGTCAGGGCGACGTCCCAGCGCCGGATTGTCTATTTCAAATATACCGAAGATTTCGAAAGCTCTTGACACCGAGAGGTGATAAATGCGTTTGCTCTCCTGATGTGGTGGTTTCAGTGTACACACTGCCCCACAAGTCCGGGCAACTAGTGTGTTCAATTAAAAAGTTGAAAATATAGAATAAAAGAGAAATAGGGGGCAGCCACAATAGCGGAAGTTGAGGCGGGAGAGGGCGGCGTGCGCGTGTGAGTGGAGAAGCCAGCGAGCGCGCCTTCTCTGTTGGCCTGAACCCCTGAGCGACCGCAGATGTGACCCCAACACCTGTTGGACAGGTCAGTGGGCAGCAGCCCTCGGGGCCTGGAGAGGCACCTCAGGGGCCGTGAAGAGGATAAACCCAAGTCATGTGGGACGCTGCTCTCCATAGGCTGTAGAACTTTTTAAAAGTTATTTAAGTGCCATTTTATTTGTGAATATATATGTGGAACTACGTTTCTAAGAGGGCAGGCATGAGAGGAAAACCGCCCGTGGGCAGGCTTTGGGCCTCAGAATACAGCCCCGGCCCGTGTCTGTGCCTCCCGAGGGTGGGAGGGGGTTTGTGAGTGGGGCGGCTAGCTGCTGGCTGATGCCCAAACATACTCTCCCTGTGCTGGGTGCTAGGTGCTGGGTGCTAAGTGCTGGGTGCTAGGTGCTGGGTGCTAGGTGCTGGGTGCTGCAAACCCTCAATTACCTTCTTCCCCCGAGACAGGCCTAGGACCTGTCTAGGGTTCGTGGCACACGGCTGGGCCACATGACGGTCATTTATAGCACTGAAGACGTGTCCTAAGAGAAGAAAAAATCTTTTTTTTCTTCCCCTTGATTGTTTTAATCGGTGCATTGTAGTTAGACACCATAGCCAGGTTCCGAGTGCAGAAATCACACACGCACACAGCACTCGTGGGTGAGCGCCGCTCTGGATCCATCCTGCTCGCCCTGCGTGGTACTGACGTCGGCACTGACAGCTTGACGGCGGCATGATTTGAATGGTTTCCCTCGCCAAGCCCTTCCCCAGACCCCCGTCCACTGTCCAGCTGCGCTCCCCTCGTTTGTCTGAGGTGCCCTTGGTCAGCCAGTTTCTCTCTGGCTTCCACATAGGAGAGGAAACAGGGCCCCCTCACTCTCTGAGCCGGCGGCTCTTAGCACGATAATCTCTAGTTCCATCTATTTCCCTGCCAACGACGTAATAATTTTGTTCTTTATTGCTGAGTAAACGCCCATTGTGCGTGCACATCATAGTTTCCGAATCCATTCGTCTGTTGCCGGACACCGAGGCTGGTTCCATAGTTTGGCTGTTGTGAATTGTCCTGCCCCAAACAGGGATATGCCTGTATCGCTCTATTCTGACTTCAGTTTCTTTGGAAAGACCCCAGGACTGGCATAGCTGGGTCCTACGGTGGCCACTAGCTGTACCACTCTTAGGAGGGGAAAATCTTTATTTGAGCACACTGAATAAATCAATAAATAGCAGTTGAATCTATAAGACAATGTCAACCTGGATCTTTTCCCTGCTGTGTACGACTTGAGCCCACAAATAACAGCACACTCGAATGCATTTTTTTTTCTTTTTTTGTGGTACTGGGGATGGAACGTAGGGACCATCTACCTCCAGGCTACACTCCCAGACCTATTTTATACTTTATTTGGAAACAGGGTCTCACTAAATTGCTGAGAGCCTCACTAAGTAGCTGAGGCTGGCTTTGAACCTGTGCGATCCTCCTGTCTCAGCCTCCCAAGTGCTGGGATTACAAGCGTGCGCCACCACGCCCGGTGGAGTCTTAATTTTTAACCACACCCCCCACCAAGTGGTATAAATAAACAGTGCAAGACTTCAGGGGAGGAGAGAGAGTGGCAGAGGGCCACGACGGGGAAGCGGTCACACACAGGTCGGGGCGTCTGAACGGGCCGTGGCGGGTGCGGGTTACCTGGTGCCTCTCGCTTGCCTTGAGCCTCCTACGCACCTCCAGGGACTCTTCAGTACTGGCTCTGGACCAGTAGTACATGTGAGCTGGCCATGGTGGCACATGCCTGTAGTCCTGGTACTTGGGAGGTTGAGACAGGAAGATCGCAGGTTCAAAGCCAGCCTCAGCAACTTAGTGAGCCCCTCAGAACTTAGTGAGACCCTATTTCAAAGATAAGTATGGCTGGGAGCCAGGCATGGTGGCACACTCTTGTCTTCCTTGTACTTGGGAGGTTGAGACAGGAGGATGGGAAGTTTGCAGCCAGTCTCAGCAATGTAGCGAGGCCCTCCACAACGTAGTGAGACCCTGTTTTGAAATAAAAAGAATAATATAGTGCTGGGGCGTAGCTCTGAGGTAGAATGCCTCTGGGTTCAATCCTCAGCACTGGAAAAAAAAAAAAAGGCTGGGGGTGTAGCTCAGAGGAAGAATGCCCCTGGTTTCAATCCCCAGTATTCAAAACTAAAAGAATGTGTGAGTTACCATTTAAGGCTTAAACAGCACACAGGCTGATGGTATAAAATGAATTCCAGGAAGAAACCGATCCCACACACGCCATCCTGTGGGAAAACAGAGAGGGAAGGTGAATTCCAGATGGCGGTGCTCGAAACGGTCCCCTGGAGAGGCCGGCGCAGGGGCCGGGCTGGGGTGGGCGAGGGACCCCACGCACACCGTGACATTTCGAACCCGAGCGCCAAATGCGGAGCAGATGGAGACGCGTTGCACTTCTGAGCTGGATTATAAATGGCGCCAATCAGCACGCGGTACCTTGGCATTTGCCGGAAACCCCTTGGGGGCTGGGGGCTGGGGGCACTCAACATCCCACAGCCTAAACCCCGCTGTTTGGGGCCACTGAAATGAAAAGAACCGAGACTGGCCAGGGGAGGAAACCCAGGACACGATCGTGCGCTGTTAAGGAGAAATTCAGTCCACACCCAAGACACAGAGCTGGCCGGAAGCAAGACACAGTGTGAGAACAATCACGGGGAAAAAAAAAAAAAAAAGACTTAGCGATGGTATTAAAATCCAGTTGTGTAGAAGCAAGAGACGGGCAGGGACAAGGAAGGACTTTTCATAGACGTGAAACGGTGAGCCGCCAGGGAGGCAAAGCCGGTCTCGGTGTGGACGCAAAAGCAGCAGAGTCTAGAATACGCCCAGCAGAAACTGGGCTGAAAAGAAGCAGACATGTAAATCTACGCGTGGAGGACGTCGACACTTCCTTCCTGCCAGCTACTAGAGGGGAAAACGAGCAGGCGGGAAGAGCTGCGTGGCTAGCCGGCCGCGGGATGGGGTTGCCGCATCTGAGCATTTCGTCCAACAGAGGCGGAATGCACACATACTCGGGTGCCGTGGGCCTCCAAGAGAGACCGTCGAAAAATCGGCAAGAGCTGTTTCCAAATAAAGTATAAAATAGGTCTGGGAGTGTAGCCCGGAGGTAGAAAAGCCCCTGGGTCCCACCCCCAGTACCACCAAAAGAAAGAAAGAGAGAAAGAAAGGAAGGAAGGAAGGAAGGAAGGAAGGAAGGAAGGAAGGAAGGAAGGAAGGTAGGTAGGTAACAGAGAAATAATAAAACTAAAAGCTATTTTTTTTTTTTTTGGGTACGGGGAATTGAACAAAGAGGCATTCTACCTCTGAGCTACATCCCCAGGCCTATTTTTTTTAATCTTTTATTTTGAAACAGGGTCTCTCTAGGTTGATGAGAGTCTCACTAAGTTGCTGAGACTGGCTGCAAATTTCCTAAAAGCTACTTCTCTAAAAAATCAGCCGGGCGTGGTGGCGCACGCTTGTAATCCCCGCGCTTGGGAGGCAGAGACAGGAGGATCGCGCAGGTTCAAAGCCAGCCACACGCGCTGGCTTAGGAGACCCTGTTTCCAAATAAAAATGTAAAAACAGGTCTGGGAGTGTAGCCCGGAAGTAGAAGGGTTTCTAGGAACCCCAGTACCACACACACACACACACACACACACACACACACACACACAAATTAACAAAATAGACGGCTCTCCTCAGAAGCTTTTGCTACCTGAGTAGCACAAAAACCCTGCACCCACTAAAGGGATCGAGAGGAAATATTTATACTCAGGAATGTGAGTATTTGGAGAAATCTTTGAATACTGGAGGACATGATCGATTCCTTGAGAACCTAAAGCCACCAGAACTCAGCCAACATGAAAGTTTCCAACCAGTCCTGCAGTGATTAAGTGAACCGAATTCATAATTTGGAAAGCCTTCTGAATAGAAAGCTGGCAGGTCAGCGTTGTCACGGGACGTTTCTACTACATAGTTAAAGATGAGCAAGGGGTCGACAGGCAGCGCACACCTGTAATCCCAGTGCATGGGAGGCCGGGACAGGAGGATCACCGGTTAGAGGCCAGCCTGGGCAACTTAGACCCTCAGCAACTTAGTGAGAACCTGTTTTAACATAACAAAGGGGGGCAGCTGGGAGGCTAGGTCAGAGGGAGAATGCCCTTGGGGTCACCTCCTGGGACCTAAATAAATAAATACGCATCTGAAGGAAAGGGTCTAGAGAAAGTGTGGATGCAGAGGGCGCTGGGCCATGGGACGGGCGTGCTAGTGTCCCACGCGCAGTTACCAGGCAGCGGTAGTCATGGTTCCTCCGTGTGTCTGTGGTCACCTGGGGAGGGCTTGTGGTCAGTGTGTGTGTGTGTGTGTGTGTGCGTGCACGTGCATGCGTGGGGAAGGAGGCACAAAATAGTTGACAAAAAACTCAAGGGAAATTGAGCTTTTATATTCAAACTTTTTAAATTTTCCTTCTGGTCCTGGGGATTGAACCCAGTAGCATTCTGAAACCTCTGAGCTATACACAGCCCCCCCCCCCCCCGGCCCTTTTTATTTTTTATTTGGAAACACGGTCTTGCTTATTTGCAGAGAGTCTTCCTAAATTGCTGAGGCGGGCCTCAAACCTGCAATCTTCCTTTCTCAGCCTCCTGAGTACTGGGAATTCCAGGTGTGCAGCCCCACGCCCAGCTCAGTCATCCTTTTAATTGTAACTGTACAGAGAGCAATTCCTACTTCTGCGGAACACTCTCGTGTGGTTCTTCACCCTGAAGCATTGGGGAGACTTTGAATGATTTCCCAGCTGTGAACCGTCCTCGGCTCCAGAGGGCTGGATCAGGCATGGCGGAATTCTCCCTCAGCCAGACCGCAGGCCCCTTCCCACTCAGCCCCGAGGAGCTGCCTGTCTTCTGAGATGGCTGCCGTCCGCCAGGGCAGCGCCTGCGTTATCCTCTGGGGTCTCTCTCTGGCCTCTTCTTTCAGCCCGTGAGAAGAACTCTCTGCAGCAAAGCCTGGGCTCTTGGGTGTGAGAGTGTGTGCGTGTGCGTGTGTGTACGTGCGTGCCGTTCTGTTTCTCCTGCAGTATTTGGGGCCCGAGCCCTCTGAGCGTCACATAATGAAATTCAGGTCACTGCAGAAAATACTGAGCGCAGAAAAATAAGCCCCAGGGGGCAAAGTCTTCGGCCGACCGGAAGGTAGGGTCGAGGGCAGCCAAACAGCGGCCAGCGGAGTCCAGCGAGGGAGGCCACTTCCTGTCCCTGGACTCCCCGCGAGGCCCCGGCAGGGCCGGGGCTGCAAACCTGGCGGGACTCTGGGCGCTGAGCGGGCCCGGTCACCAATGGAGGGACTGGGTGGGAGGTGCGGGGTGTATGTGGGTGTGGGCACAGGAGCGTGTGTGCGTGTGTGCATGTAAGTGTAGGTTTGAATGTCTGAGAAAACGTGTGAGTGTGTGGTTATGAGTAGGCACGACTGGAGTACAAGTGTGAGTACGTGTGTGATGTGCCTGTGTATGTGGGAAGTGACTCCTCATGAGAGCCGCCTTTCTCTATTTTCTTTATTTACGCATTTATTTATATTTATTGGAACAAGGGCTTGAACCCAAGGGCATTCTACCTCCCAGCTCTACCCCAGCCCTTTTCCTATATCTTTTCTTTTTTTGTGTGGGTCTGGGGATGGAACCCAGGGGCATTTGACCTCCGAGCTACACCCACTGCCCTATTTTTTATTCTTTATTTCGAAACAGGGTCTTGGTAGGTTGCGAAAAGCCTTTGAGATCAGGTCTTGCTAAGTTGCCGAGAGTCTCAGCAAGTTGCTGAGGTTGGCCTCAAAGCTGCGATCCTCCTGTCTCAGCCTCCCATGCAGTAGGATTCCAGGCGTGCACTACCACACCCGCGAGAGATTTCTTTCCTGGCTCTGCATCCGCCCGGCCCGGCTCTCCTGCCTCGGGGAAGGAGCAAGAAGCCAACGCCTGTAGCCATGCAAAGGGCGGGCCTTGCACGCCTGTCATCTCATGGAGTGGCCTGTGCAACCTCAGAAAAGCCAAATAGAAACGTGCTGAAGGTTTTTGCTTTTGAACTGAAGCCTGTGTCCACATCACTGCGTCTGTGTCCTCAAGAATGACCCACACTGTCCGCACCAGGATTCCCGGGGCCTGCTCCTGCGGCTTGGGACCGCCGGCTGCCGGGAAGGCGGATTCAGGCCCTGGTGTCCTTCATTTCATCCCAGTGTATAGAAGTGCGCTTTGTACCTGGACTCTTTAGATTTGACCAACAGATACGCAAGATGCCTGGTCAGATGGGAATTTCAGAATCGGCGACGGCTTTTCAGTAAAAGTTACTATTGCACAAGGCGTCCTCACAGTAAGCCCCCGTGCTCCCGTGGCCAGGAGGGAGCCCCTCCTGCAGCGTCAGCGGCCGCCGGAGCGGCCATCTTCTCCAGCCCCACCCTGGCTGACTCCGGCGTCAATCCCGGGTGGCCGAGCGGTCCGTCTGAAGACACTTCAGTCTATATTTCTAAAATGCAAGAGCGATTTGGTTTGTAGAAATGAAGCCACAATATTATAGGCACACCTGAACAACTTCACCATAAGCCGGGCGTGGTGGTGCACACTTATAATCCCAGCATTTGGGAGGCTGACGCAGAAGGATCTGGGTTCGCGGACAGCCTCAGCTACTTAGTGAGGCCCTCTGCAACTCAGTGAGACCCTGTTTCAAAATAAAGAATAAAAAATAGGGCTGGCGGCGTAGCTTGGAGGTAGAATGTCCCTGGGTTCCATCCTCAGCACCACACACACACACACACACACACACACACACACACACACATCTATATCTATATATCTCTCTATAAACACACAGTTATACATATATACTCCCTCCTAGAACACAGATCTAGTGATCGCCCCTTCTCTCTCTCTCTTTGAGATTTATCAGCTGCTGAGTACCAGCACCTAGAGGACCTGTGTCCTAGGTGACCCGACATGAATGGAGAGTAAAGGACACTGTACCCCATAGCATGGCCCGCGGAGCAAGGGCCAGGGCCTGCGGCTCCAGGACCCGTGTCTCCTCCGCCGCCTCTGGGGAGGCTCATGGTGAGCAGAGCCGTCCGCCACCTGCTGCCCCATAGCTCAGGCATTGTCCCGGGGCACTGGCAATGGCGGGGCGGACCCCTTTACCTCTGGCAGAATTGTCCCGTTGGAGCCAGGTGCGGGGCGCACGCCTGTCATCCCAGGACTTGGGAAGCCGAGACAGGAAGCTCGCAGGTTTGAGGACAGCCTCGGCAACTTAGCAAGGCCCTGTATTAAAGCAAAAGATAAAAAGAGCTCAGAAGTAGGGCACCTCTGGACACAACCCCAAACTGTCGGGCGTCAGATGCTGTCTTTGGGTAGAGTGTCCTCTTCCAAGGAGCAGGGGGTCTTTGATTTCACCTGTTGTATGCCGTTAGAGTCCAGAATGAAAGCGATCCCACCTAGTGAAGACGTGCCATCTTGCAGGCCTCTGCTGACCAGGAAAATCCCCAAGTCTTACTCAAATACACTCAAATCCCCCTGCTTACCTGAATGTCCCTATCGTCTGGCCTAAGATGCGCCCACAAACCCATGGCTTATCCCGCCCCTCTGTTTACAGAAAATCCCATTGTCCTGCTTAATCCAGCTCTAACAGCCCAACCAACTCTCCTCAACTGTCCCCAGCCCAGGCTAACCCCGCTCTCCCTTGCCCCCCATAGGATCTCCCCTTAAACAACTAATCTACGCTTCTACTCTGCCAGCGACGCGGGGTCCACCCTTGCCCGGAGGCCCCTCCTATAGTACCTCGAGCGAGCTCCTGTCTCCCCTTTCCTGCACCCCCAACTTTTCAAGATGCAAACACACACTCTGGCTGTGAGCGACCCCGGGGTACTTTGTGGTCAGACTAAGGACCTCTCTTTAGCCGCTGAGTAATGAGCACGGAGCCCCGGGGGCTGAGGCCGGGTTGGCCCAAGGACAAACTCGCTCCATAAACCCCAGCGGGGCCTTACGTTGATCGTGGATCGTGTTCCAAGAAGGAAGAAATGAGGACAGGCGGAACTGGGCGCCTGGGGCCGAGACGGGGAACAGCTGAGAAGCAGACGAGGAGGGGTGGAACAGGACGATTACCCAGAGGCCTCGGGGCCTATTTTTATGTGAGAAAAACTCACCACGTCTAGGAGACAATGTGGGGACTGAAAACCGAGGGCACCGCCTCTGCGTGCGTGCGGGCGGCCCACGTCTGACCTGCCGGCCGGCGGGCCCTCGTCCAAGGCCTGAGCTCTTAGGGCTGTTAGCTGTGTGCCCTTGGGAAGCTTCCTGGGCGATGCCAGGCGTCCCCAGGAGCTGTGGGATGTTAGCTGGACCCCTGGTAATCATAGACAGCAAGCCGAAGGCTGGCTGTGCTTTACATCTAGCCTGAACCAGCCTGGCTGCTTGATTATGGACCTCTCAGGAGGATGGAAGAGGTTTTTGTTTTTGCGGTACTGGGGATGGAACCCAGGGGCATTCTACCTCCGAGCCACACCCCCAGCCCTATTTTTTATTCTTTATTTTGAAACAGGGTCTCACGAATTGCAAAGGGCCTCACTGAGTAGCTGAGGCTGTCCGTGAACTGTGATCCTCCGGTGTCAGCCTCCCCAGTGCTGGGATCACAAGCGCGTCCACCGCGCCCGGTTTAGAAGAGGTCTTACAGATGTGCAGGGGACGCCCAGCAAAGCGGAGGAAGCCGGGGCTGCGGCGGGGGGCGTCCTCTGAGCCACCCTTGCCCCTGGGGTGCTGCAGGCGCCCGAGCCGCTGCCCCTGCGGTCACCGCGGCCCCGGGAGCACCGGGGCCAAAGGGCCGCCGGCCAAGGACAATGGCATTTCTGTGCGAGGCTCTTGGTCCCCGTCAAGAGGCCGGCGCGGGGCCTCATTAGGGCTTCCTAGCACTTTTTTACTTTTATGTCTTTCAATTAGACTCCGAAAACAAGCCAGGAATGCAGAGGCAACCAACCGTTTGGCTGACACCACAGAAGAGGCCCCGGTGGTGAACATTCCAGAGCCTTGAACGGCACAGAAGACCCACGGGGAGGTTCCAGAAACAGCCTAACTGCCGGCCTCTCGTCAGCGGGGCCCTCGCTCATTCCCTGGCTTCTTGCCCTCCTCGGGTGCTGTGGATTGGACCCAGGGCCTGTCCACCTCTGAGCTACACCCCCAACACTATTTTATTTTATTTATTTATTTTTTATTTTGGAACAGGGTCTTGCTAAATTGCCGAGATTCTGGCTAATTCGCCGAGGGCGGCCTAGAACCTGTGACGCTCCTGTCTCAGCCTCCCAATTACTATTTCCCTGTTTACTTTTCCTTCCTCATTTCCCCCCCTCTTCCAAATAGGAGATCCGATGCCTGAATGTTTTTTTCTTTGTTTGGTACTGGAGATTGAGCCCAGGGACATTCTACCTCCCAGCTACCCCACTACCCCAATCCTTTCATTATTATTATTATTATTATTATTATTATTATTATTATTATTTTCAGTACTGGGGATGGAACCCAGGGACATTCTATCTCCGAGCTACACCTCCAGCCTATTTTTTATTTTTTTAAATTTTGAAACAGGGTCTCATTGAGTAGCAGAGGACCTCACTCAGTAGCTGAGGCTGTTGTCGAACCGCGATCCTCCTGTCTCAGCTTCCTGAATGCTGGGATTACAAGCATGTGCCACCACGCCCAGCTCATTTTTTAATTTATAAACAGAATTTCGCTAAGTTGCTGAGGGGCCCTCTAAATTGGAGACTGGCCTCGAATCTTCAGTTCTCCTGTCTCAGCCTCCCAAGTACCGGGATGGTAAGTATGCATCACCACGCTCTGCCGTGTTGGGTATTTGTACAGAGGAAGAGTTCAAGAAAGAGGGCAGCGTACTCTCATTCCAGGCTGTTCTGTCCTGCAGCACTGTCTGCTGCCTTCATGCTTCTTTTCGCTTTGCTAAGAGGCCACTGCTCATTTTTATTTATTTTTAGATTTTTAGAATAATTAATATTATTAATGTTATTATATAATTATATATAATATATAAATAAATATATAAATAAATATATATAAATATAATATAATTAATATTATTATTATTTTGCAGTACTGGGGATGGAACCCAGGGACCCTTACCTCCGAGCTCCATCCCCAGCCCTATTTTTTATTCTTTATTTTGAAACGGGGTCTCACTGAGTTGCAGAGGGCCTCCCTAAGTAGCTGAGGCTGTCCGCGAACCGCGATCCTCCGGTCTCAGCCTCCCGAATGCTGGGATGACGAGTGTACACCTCATGCTTCTTTTTTCCTTTGCTAAGAGGCCGCTGCTTGTTTTGAGAAGGGCTCTTTCTGCTGCAGCTGGAAGCCGATTCTTACCTGCAAAGAAGTCTGGAAAGTGTTGTTTGAAGTTTGAAGCTGGCGGGCTCCGTGCCTGAGAGCTGCCCCTGGAGTCTGGCGGGCTGGGGTGCTGACTGAGGAGGCAGAGAGCGCCTCTTCCCCTCCGCTGGCCCTGAAGGACGCCCCAACTGGAAGAACTGGGGGGGGGGGGCGAGCCTCCAAGGAATGGACGAATGGAAATTGGCCTCTGTCCCAGATGGCACGGGAGGAAAGATGGCGGCCTTCGCGGAGGCTCGGATGACATCCTCGGCCCTCCACGGTCTGGAGACGGACTCCCAGCGTAAAGTCACAAAACAAATGAATATGGCGCTTACGTGCACCTCACCTGTGGGCCCCAGAACCCCAGGGAACAAGCAGCCCCGCAAAGCCCTTGGAAGAGATTGCCCAGAAATACAGAAAGTGGTGTGTACTGTGCCAACATCAAAGCCGACCACTCCAGATGCCTGTTAGAGGATGGAAAGGCGGGATCCCCACGGCTGCCGGAGACGCTGCAGCTGAGGCTGGCTCCGAAACTGTGTGATTCTCCTGTCTCAGCCTCCCAAGCGCTGGGATTACACGTGTGCACCACCAAGCCTGGCTAGAATGGGATTTTTCTTTTTCTTTATTTATTTTTTATTATTTTTTTTTTTTGTGGTACTGGGGTTCCTGGAAACCCTTCTACCTCCGGGCTACACTCCCAGACCTATTTTATATTTTATTTGGAAACAGGGTCTCTTAAGCCAGCGCGACTGGCTTCGAACCTTAGCGATCCTCCTGTCTCCGCCTCCCAAGCGTGGGGATGACAAGCGTGCGTCACCACGCCCGGCTACAATGGGATTTTTAAATATATGATTTCAGTAACTTTTCTGTATGGTTTGACCTGTTTCAAAACAGATCATTGAAAGCAAAGTGGAGAAATTCTGAGATAAATATCATCCTGATAATATGAGTTAATGAGCTTTCTGTCCGTATGGGTCAAACATTTAATTAGCTATTAGCATAATCATTCTCTTGGGTCAATGAGAGTGGAAATTTCCAACAAATAGAAACAGGAGTTATTATTATTATTATTATTTTTGATGAGGGCCAAAATGATAGAGAACTTTATAACGCACAACAAAGCCCTACCTTATGCTTCCAGAATTTCCCAGAGAGAGCTGAAGATACTAACCTTTTAACATGTTTGTTAAAAATAAGATTGTTTTATTTCAAAGGTCTTTATGGAAATTTCCCAAAACACCAAAATGTGAGAGAAAAAAAGTAACACGTGAAGAAAACCCAATTATAGCTATTGTTAACAATTGGCCCATTTCCTTCTACTTTTTTTTTTTTAATTTGAAGCAAGTGTTTCTTTGTTCTGTGTTGAAGTGGAATGGTATCCAGGCACACTGCCATTTATCTTTGTGTCTTTCTCCAGTCATTTCAAGCTTGTCCCCACCTGATTTGGACTTTCTCGGTGACAGTTAAGCACCAGCTGTGGGCTACTTAGCCCCGCCTGGCGTATTCGCCTGGCGTATTGGCAACAAGCAGATGGATCCATATCACAGCGACAAAGGAGCCATGTCCTAAGCGTGGAAACGTGGAAATTCATGTTTTAATTTAAATTTTATTTTATTTTATTTTGTGTGTGTGGTACTGAGGGTGGAACCCAGGGGCTTTCTACCTCCGGGCTATCCTCCCAGACCTGTTTTATACTTTATTTGGAAACAGGGTCTCTTAAGCCAGCACAGCTGGCTTCGAACCTGCGCGATCCTCCTGTCTCAGCCTCCCAAGCGCGGGGATTACAAGCGTGCGCCACCAGGCCTGGCTTTGAATTTTTAAACATTTGGTAAAACCATTGCCTGTGGGAATTGGGAGGCATTTCCTGTGCCTAATGAAAGTGAGAGTTTAAGGTGGAGGGGGGTTAGAAAGATTGAGCGTCTGCATGGGCTGCGTTGGGAAAGGCGCTCCAAGAATGAGGGGAGCCCAGCAGGGAGCCGGCCATTCGGAGGGGAATAAATGAGAAGGAGCAGGTCCAGAACTCGCCGGAGGCTGGGAAACCCCACTCAGTCCGCGTGGGTCACAAGCAATCGGGTGGGATTCAGAGAATCACCCAGTGGCCACCCAGGAGGACCCCTCCAGTGCGCTCAGAGAAAGGTGACGTGGCTTCCGTTCTTCCCACACAGGCCTGAGAACAAGCACTGGGGTGAGGACACCGTAACGAAGCAGCCTTGAATCCGCGCTCAGATCTGCCCTTGAGTAAGCTTTCCTGCCGCTCTGAGCAAAGTTCCTCAAAGCACAAAAACAAACAAACAAACAAACAAACAAACAAAGAGGCCTACGAGGCTCATGGTTTCCGAGGTCAGTCCACGGCCGGCCGGCTCCAAGGCGGATCACGGCAGCACAGTGCGCGGGGAGAGGAAGGCTGCTCTCAGCTCGTGCTGGCCAGAAGCACCCGGGGATAGACACAGTCCTCCAGGCCGTGCCCCGTCTCTGAACCGGCGTGGTCGACACACTAGCTCTTCTGGGGATGCTGAGGGGCTCACTACATTGCTGAGGTTGGCCTTGAACCTGCGATCCTCCAGTCTTAGCCTCTCAAGGACTGAGCTTGCAGGCATGTGCCTCCAGGCCTGGCTGGTTTTGTTTCGTTTTGTTTTTCTTGAAGGAGGAAAAAGGTGCTCGATTTCTTTTAACTTCATCTCGCTTTTAGGAAGCCTCCATCCTTCCCGGGACAGGCCTCCCCAGGAGGCTCCGCATTACTCAGCGAATGTGGGTTCGTTATTTTGTGCTCAAATGTCTCCATAGAGTACACAGCTCTTGTTGTTCTTTCTATGTCTCCACTACCCAACAGATAAACATCAGCCTTGGCTTGGGATAAGGAGTTGTTATTTATTATTCTTGGAAAAACAGGGGGCCAGGAGGCAAGCCTTGCTCCAGTGTGCCCGCCCCCGGAGGATGGCTACCACGGCGCTGACCCCGGAGGTGCCCAGCCCACTCGTCATGGTGCAGCTGGAAGTTGTGATGGATTCGCTACAGAAACTCCGTCAAGCACGGAGTCAAGGCTGCTTCATTGATTGGGAAGTACGAAGCCTAGTCCTAACACCGACACCGGGGCCTCGGCCAGGGGACTCTCACCGACCGCTGGGAGCGGGTTGTTGTCGGAGGTCATTCTCCAGGGAGGGCAGCAGGATCTTAGATCTCAGCGGTGCAGGACTCCGTGGCCCGCCGATGGGAGGACTCTGTCACGGGCATCTGTCCGTCATCTTCAGCCTCGTGGACGGCAGAGTGGAGCTCTGAGTCTAGTTTGACGGCTGTGTCTGTGACTAAGTCCTGGTGTGGCTTAGTCCAATATGGTGTGTTCTGCACCAACGCAGATAGTCCTCTGGGCTGAGGACGTCATATCTACCCAAATAAACATCAGCCCGCACCCTCAGAAACACGTTCAAAGGGAAAAGGCATCGCTCAGAGAAAAAGCGCATCATAAAGCCTAGCATTCCTAGCAATCATCAGACTTGTCCCAACGCATAACAATGGACCACCGCAGGGATGAAGGGGAAACACACAGTCGCTCCAAGATCGTGCAGCTTGTACAACCCGAGGACACAAACCTCCAGCCCCGAGGGGTTCAAAGCTAACAGAAATTTTGCTTGAGTTGCTGCTGTTTAGAAAGATGGGATTTAAATACATAAAGTTGAAACCCGAGCCTGCTAGTCTTGTGATAGTCATCACGATACCTTAGCAAAGTCGGCAACAACCACGAGCTCGTAGGAGCTGCCGAGAACAGAACACGAGAGAAGGGGACCTCGGCCATCACGTTTATTTTCTTTGGTAGCTCAGCCAGCTCATTTTGGGTTTCAGTCTCCAAACAACAGCAAAATTCAAGTGCAGCCAACTTCCCCGATGCTTCAGGGGACTAGTGACTTAGGAGCCACATTTCTGGACAATGGAATGAACGAAGATGAATTAGCCCTGATTTTTTTTCTTATTTCTGTGTTATGGACAAAAAAAAAAAAAAGAGGAAGGACAGATTATATGGACCTTAAAAATAATCTCATGTCATTTTAATTAAGTAGAGCATGCTGGTGAGAGCGGAGCATGAGATGGGGCTTTTCCACTCCCGGATTCTGTTAACGCTCAGTAAGGCTGGCCATGAGTCCGCTCTGTGGGGACCGCCGGTCTGCACAACCCCTTTGTAAACGTTTAAGGAACAGAACCGAAAACATGATCGCACAGTCAGCCCGACCCTTTGTCCACGGGGAACATCTCTCTACAAAGACAGCCTGCTTCTTCCAACAAAGACAAAAAGAAGAAGCTTGCGCTCGTCTTCCTGTACCCTCTCCTGGACTCCCAGTCCCAGGCTGCTCAGCCCCTGCACGCCGTTCTCTTTACCAGTCTGATTTCACTCTGGGTGCTAGGGTTCCAAGGTACAAAGTAGGATTTTCCATCCATGGCTTTTGGTGCTCATGTGATCCAGTTCTAGCCGGGGAATGGCTTTCGGGTCGCATCTTTAATGATAGTTGGTTTTACTGAGGTTTTTTTGTTTTGTTTTGTTTTGTTTTGTTTTTGCGGTACTGGGGATGGACCCATGGGCATTTGACCTCTGAGCTATACCTCCTGCCCTACTTTTTATTCTTTATTTGAAACAGCGTCTCACTGAGTTGTAGAGGTCCTCACTAAGTAGCTGAGGCTGTCTGCGAACCGCGATCCTCCGGTCTCAGCCTCCCGAATGCTGGGATTGCAAGCGTGCCCACCGCGCCCGGAAGTTGCTTTCCCGAGGGCTCTCAGCAGTGCAGTCCTATCAGATGGGCTTCTAGGCTGGAGCCGAGGCTGCAGGTCCTCGGGCCATCATGGTGGTGAGCAGAGAGAGAGGGCAGAGCTTGCGTCAGCTCATGCGGCAGGGAGAGAGGAGCAGGGAGCCGCGGCAGTCCTGGGAAAGCGCCGTCCCTGGCTGTGCCAGGCATGGAGGCCGGCCTCCAGCACGCGGCCTCACCCGTCACGTGCGGCCTGGGGCATTTTACACCCAAATCATAGCACTTCTCCCTTCCTCTTCTTTTTCCTTCTGGAATGCAGATATGACGGTGGAGATGCTGCAGCTGTTTGAGATTAAGAGGAGACCTTGAGGAAAGAGGTCAAGCCTAAGGACGAGGAAACTCGGGACGGGAAGTCTGAGAAGTATAGGTCTAAGGAGGAGGGAGGCTGGGAGCGGAGGCCGGGTCTCAGGATGGCAGAGTCTCCGGTCAACGGTAGACGGTGCCTGCCGTCGTCTCAGCCTCCCAAGGGCTGGGATCGCAGGTGTGCGACACCACGCCCAGTTCACTTTAACATTTTTTTTTTAATCTCTGGAAGGGAATTATTTTCAAGGAGAAAAAAAAAAAGAAGTGGCGTTATTATCTGTTTAATCCACATGACCACAGAGTGCTGGAACACGGGGAATGGTTGCCTGCACTTTTCCCACAGCAGTCCCACCGCAGCCCAGGGCACCTCTTCCCACCCTGACCAGGACAGAACCTCCAGGTCCCCGAAGCCACTTAGTTATCCCGATTAAACAGTCCCTTTTTGGTGACGTTCTGTGCGTATTCTTATAAAGTATGGGTCAGTGCTGGGCTTGGTGGCGCAGTACTCGGGAGGCTGCAACAGGGGGATTGCTGGTTTGAGGCCAGCCTCAACAACTTGGTGAGACTCTGTTTTAAAATAAAGAATAAAAAATAGGGCTGGGGGTGTCGCTTGGAGGCAGAATGCCCCTGGGTTCCATTCCTAGTACCAAAAAAAAAAAAAAAAAAAAAAAAGCAGTTTGTAAGCGGTGGCCCCAAACCCTCTTACAGCCGGGCCTTGCGAGCTGACAGGAAGCTGAACGCCCCCCACCCCCACCGCAGCTAGCTCCCTGTAAATGTGATTTTAATCTAGAGCAGTGAATTCTGCAAACTCACATCTCAGCCCCCACCCCGCCCCCACCACGCTGGCAGCGGGGCCTTCCCAGGGAGGCTGGGTCCTGAAGCCGTGTCCCCAGCCCCAGCTGCAGCTGATTACCCTCTGCGCGGCCTGGGTTTTATTTATGAGCTGCCTCCTCCCCCTCAGAATCCATCAGGCACACTCATGGAAGTAAAATTAGAGGCCTGGCTGGGGCCGGGCTTGGGAAATGCACTTTACCCTCCTTTTCAGGACGGCCCTGCATGTGTGTGTGGCAGGCCAGGAGAGGGCCGGTGCGCCTGCGCACACAGGAGCAGGCTTCTCTTACGCTTGAAACACTTGCTTTACTATTACTGTCCTTTGAAATCCCTCTCCTCCCTCACCCTCCTGACTGCCCTGCCCCGACTGGATCTCGGTTCTTTCTCCTTTAAAATGTCTCTATTTTAGCCGGGCGTGGCGGCACACCCTTCTAATCCCAGCATTCGGGAGGCTGAGACAGGAGGATCGCGGTTCACAGACAGCCTCAGGTACTTAGCGAGGCCCTTTGTAACTCAGTGAGACCCTGTTTCAAAATAAAGAATAAAAAATAGGGTGTATTCATTCGAGGCACCCTTCCATGCCACTCTGGCATGGGGCTGTATTTCTATTTTCTGTATTTCTATCTTTCTAATAAACTTCTTTAAATCTTAAAAAAAAAAAAGAATAAAAAATAGAGCTGGGGGTGTAGTTCAGAGGTCGAATGCCCCTGGGTTCCATCCCCAGTACTGAAAAAAAAAATCTCTATTTTATTGGCACCTTGCAGCTATACATCATAATGAGGCTCGGGGCAGGCGTGGTGATGCGTGTCTGGAATCCCAGCACTCGGGAGGCTGAGATAGGAGGAGCACAGGTTGGAGGCAGCCACTTAGGGAGACCTCAGCAACTTAGGGAGACCCTCAAATGCTTAGTGAGATCCTATTTCAAAATAAAAAAATAAAAAGGGCTCAGGAGTAGGTCGGAGGAAGAAGGGCCCTGGGTTCAATCCTTGGTACCAAAATAACAACGGTAGTGATGTTCAGAGCAATAGAAACGTACACGCACAGGGCACGGTGTATCCCTCTGGCCTCCGCTCCCTCGCCACCCCTCACCTGCGCTTGAGATTGGCTTTGGGAACTTCAGAGATGAGCACAGCGTCGTTTGAACTGTTTATCGATAACTTCATGTATGAACGCAGCGCGGTTTGACTGTTTATTGATAACTCCATGTATGAACGCAGCGCTATTTCACTGTTTATTGACACTCCCTGTCTGAGCGCAGTGGTATCTGGACTGTTCCCTTCTCGGGTCTCCCTCCTGCTCCCTCCCGCTCCTTCCCGCTCCCTTCCCTGGCCCTTCTGGTCTCTCTCCTTTCTCTACAGCTCCTGTCTCCTATTTCTATTCTAGCTTCTTTCCCCGTGCAGGAGAGCCCAGGGCCGCTGACTTTCTGAGCCTGGCTGACCTCACTGGCCTGGCCTCCTCTAGGTGCCTCCATTTTCCCTCAAGTGACATACCTTGCTTCCCTGCGTGGCTGAGTGAACTCCGCTGGGCCGCAGGTTCGCGGCTGCCCTCTGGCTGGGCATGGGGGCCGGCTCGGAGCCATCTGTGCCACTGTGAGCCCGGGCACCCCCTTCCCGGAGGGCCTGCAGCTCCGGCTCTGCCCTTCCCACCCGGCTTGTTTCCCTGGGAGACGTTTGTCACTGCAGTGCGCCACGGCCTTTAGTCTCAGCTTGCCGAGGCGTCCTCACCTGCCACGCACGCCCCCCTCTTCATAGCCTTCCTGCCTGCTGACTCGGGGTGTCCTCTAAGCTCAGTGGTCTGGACAGAGCTGTCCCCAGCCAAGGCCAGCCTGTACTGCCTTGGACAACTGTTACCTGGACTTCCCTGCACATGCTCTTTGCACGAAATAAAGTGGTGTTCTGTGTTGTTGCTGTTGTTTGGCACTGACGACTGAACCCAGGGCGTTCTACCTTCCAGCTACACCCCCAGGCCTTTGTACTTTTTTTTTTTAAGGATCTAAGTTGCCTAGGCCTTGCTAAATTGCTAATTGTTCAAGGCTGGCCTTGAACCTGTGGTCCTCCTGCTTCAGCCTGCTAAGTGCTAGGATCCCAGGCTGCGGCACCGCAGCCAGCTATAAGCTGCATTGTTTATCCCTCCTTCTCTGGAGAGCCATATTTATTTTTAAGAGCTTTTGGCTTCCAGTTAAAACAAAGAGAGTCACTTGGTCAAAGGCTTTAACAAAAAAGACATCATTAGCTGGCGGGTTCTTCTCTTCCTGGAGGAGGCTGAGGACATCTTGTAGTTAGGACTACCTCTCAAATACTCGTGACCCTCCTTCACGCGCAGGAGGCCAGTGGCCAATGCTCAGACACGCCTGAGAGTGTGCGCGCCCATGTGGGGAGAGCAGGCGCACCAGAAGCGGCTTCGAGAAAGAGCCGGGTGAACTAAGAAGAAACAAGAGAATTTAGGGACAAGAAGAGGGAGGAGGAGGAGGAGGAGGAAGAGGAGGAGGAGGAGGAGGAGGAAGAGGAGGAGGAGGAGAAGGAGGAGAAGAGAAGAAAGAGGAGGAGAAAAAGAAAGGAGAAGAAGAAGAAGAAGAAGAAGAAGAAGAAGAAGAAGAAGAAGAAGAAGAAGAAGAAGAAGAAGAAGAAGAGGAGGAGAAGGAGGAGGAGGAGGAAGAGGAGGAGGAGGAAGGGGAGGAGGAGAAACAGGCAGCGGTGCCCTCCTACTTCGTGAGCTGAGAACCTGGGCTCTGAGCTTGAACTTGTGCGAAGGGACGCACACACCACGCCAGAGCGTTTGTGTGGCTCAAGTGTGTGTTTTTGTGGATGCATGTGTAATCGATTGTTCGTTTGTTTTGGGTAGTACTGGGGATCGAACGCTGGGGCATTCTTCCTCTCTGCTACACCCTTTTCATTTTTTATTCTGAAACAGGGTGTCATCGAGTGCTGGGGCTGGCCTCAAACCTGCAAACCTTCTCTTTTGGCCTCCCAAGTGCTGAGGTTACAGGTGTGTGTCATCATGTCCGGCTAAAATCAGTTGTTCTAACAAGAATTATCCTGCAGGTCTCGTCAGGGGGAGAGGGCTCTGCGGCCCTCCTGGCCCAGCCTCTGATCTGCCGGCTCCAAGTTCTGGACCTACATCCCAGGGCCACGTGCTGAGTCGCCTGGCGGGCGACGCCCTCACAGTGGTGCTTACGATCGAGGCCCAGCGGCAGCCAAATCCTCTGCGCCCTCTCCGTCTGCCGTGGCTGGAGAGTCTTAGGTAGGGCTCTCCCCGTCTCTCTGCCCACCCTGTCTTCCTCATACCAGCTCTCTGCTGCTCCAAGGACACCGTTCCTGCCCCTGTCTGCATGGCTGAGCTCTGGGCAGTGTGGCAGATGGCCAGCCTCCCTGATGGGTCAGTCCCGGGGTTGGCCTGGGGTGGACACACTGAGAGCCCTCCGGCTGTGCAGTTTCCCTCGGGATCTGCCTCTGAGTCAGGAGCAGTGTACACACAAGGGACCGGACGCCAGGGGCAAGTGGGGGGGGACCCAGCCCCGGGCCTTCAAGCTGTGGTCTTCCTGGAGCTGGTAGGCGCCATGTGTGAAGCAAGCTCTTACAATCCAAGCTTGAAATCCAGGGATCACAAAAATCTCCAGGGCTCCGGTCTTGTCTTTGCATCCACGGGACTCCAGGGCAAACATTACGCCCCCACCAGCTCACCTTGGAGGGCACCACCCCACAGGACCTCTCCCTTGCTCCAGCTCCACCTCCAGATGTGCGGGCGCCCAGGTGCCAGGCGGGCGGAGGACCGAGGAGCGCCCGCCTCTGCAGCTGGAGATGCCGTCTTGGCTTCGTCTTCCTTCCTTTGAAATAAGAATTTGTTCTCCTCACACCCAAGATGTTTCTTAAAGAAAAATCATGTTTATAGTAAATATAAACAGCAAAAAAGGAAAACTTAAATCCATAACTCCCCATTTAGGAATAAACACATTGAATACTTTCATAGAGGTCATTTGATATTTTCTTGGATTTGAAGATAATTGTGCACGTGTATAGTTACGTACTCTGTCTAAAATGCTAGGGTCATATGGTCTCAGTGTCTGTCAGTCCGGGTGATCTGGGGTGTCCAATGTCCTGTATCATTGAGGACACCCTGGTAGCACCATCTTTAATGGGCTTTGGGGCTAGCATTACTATGGATGTTCCAAAAATTTTTTTTTCAGCCAATCTCTCCCTCTTTCTCTTTCTCCCCCTCTCTCTCTTTGTGGCATTGGGGATGGAACCCAGGGTTTTCAGCCTCCGGGCTACACTCTCAGACCTATTTTTTTATATATATTTTTATTTGGAAACAGGGTCTCTTAAGCTATCGCAGCTGGCTTCGAACCTGCGCGATCCTCCTGTCTCCGCTTCCCAAGCGCGGGGATGACGAGCGCCTTGTTTTGATTTGCATTTTTGCAAGTGAAATAATCATTTCCTTGGCCAGGTTCCATCAGTGCCTTTCAAATTTTGGGTATAAGTCTTTCTTCAAAGAGGTCAAAAATATTACTATTCTTTTTAACTTTTTGGCCTTTTGCCTTCCTAGCCTGTAGGGGTGTTATATTGACAGGCCATTTCTGCCCAGTTGGTCTGTTTGGTGGGAGGAGGGAGTCAGACCCATGCTTCTAACCTCCTGATCTCAGCCTTCGAGGCCCCCTTTAGAAGACTCTTTTAGAGTTCATGCCAATAATCCCAGAACTTGGGAGGCTGAGACAGGAGGACCACACAGGTTCGAAGCCAGCCTCAGCGATTTAGTAATACCCTCAGCAACTGAGTGAGACCCTGTTTTAAAATAAAAAATAAATAGGGCTAGAGGTGTGGCTTGGAGGTAGAACTCTCCTGGGTTCAATCCCTTCTACCCACTTTCCAAAAAGTAAAAAAGAAGCAAACACCTTTTTTATATTGAGGTGTATCTACAGATTTCTCAATAGCTTCTTTCATTAGCAAGACCCTGCTTCAGAATAAAAAATAAAATCAGGCTGGGGTAGAATGCCCTTGGACGCAGTCCCCAGTACCACATAGACACGCAATTTGGCATGAATGTAAATAACCCAAAGCAAAATACATTAAGAAACAAGAGAGACGGGAGGATTGCAGGTTGTGATGAGTCGGCTCCACTCCCTAACTCTTATTTTCAACCTTTCAGTTTGAAGCCAGCCTCAGTAACCTATCAAGGCCCTCAGCAGCTGAGACCCTGTTTCAAAATAAAACATAGGGCAGAGGGTGTAGCTTGGAGGTAGTATACCCCTGGGCTCAATCCCCAGTACCAAAAAAAAAGCAAACCTGGCGTCGAAAGCCCTCTGGCCTCCTTCCTCACACAGCCAGGGCCCTCCCTCACCAGAATGCAGACTCATGCCCCAAACCCCCTCACCCTGAAACGTCAGAACTGTGAGCTAAATAAATCTCTGCATGCGTGCGTGTGTGTGGTACTGGGGATTGAAATCAGGGGTGTTCTACCTCTGAGCTACACCCCCAGCCCTTTTATTTTATTTTATTATTTTTTTATTTTTGGTGGTACTGGGGTTCCTGGAAGTCCTTCTACCTCTGGGCTACACTACCAGACCTTTAAAAAAAATTTGTTTTTAAATTTGGAAACAGGGTCTCTTAAGCCAGCGAGGCTGGTTTTGAATCAACGCGATCCTTCTGCCTCCGCCTCCCAAGCGGGGGGATTACAAACGTGCGCCACCACGCCCGGCTTATTTTATTTTTTATTGGGGCACTGTAGTCATACATCTTATGGGGTACAAGATGGTGGAGGCACACATGCACACATCACTCATTTACCCCTTCCCCAGTTCCCGCCCCACTCCCTCCTCCCCCTCCCTCCTTCTCAAGTTTGGCTCAGTGACTTAGTGAGACGACTTAGTGTTTCAAAATAAAACAGCTGACAGCAGCCGGACGTGGCGGCGCACGCTTGTAATCCCAGCATTCGGGAGGCTGAGACCGGAGGATCGAGGTTCGCGGACAGCCTCAGCTACTTAGTGAGGCCCTCTGCAACTCAGTGAGACCCGGTTTCAAAATAAAGAATAAAAAATAGGGCAGGGGGTGTAGCTCGGAGGTCGAATGTCCCTGGGTTCCATCCCCAAAACCGCAAAATAAATAAATAAATAGATAAATAAGTAAATAAATAAATAATAAAAGTTTTGAGCCAGGTGTGGCGGCGCACACTTGTAATCCCAGCATTCGGAAGGCTGAGACAGGAGGATCACGGTTCACGGACAGCCTCAGCTACTTAGTGAGGCCCTCTGCAACTCAGTGAGACCCGGTTTCAAAATAAAGAATTGAAAACAGGGCTGGGGTGTAGCTCGGAGGTCGAATGCCCCTGGGTTCCATCCCCAGACCTGCAAAAAGAAAAAGAAAAAAAAGAAAGAAAGAAACAGCTGACAGACGTGGTGGTGCGCACTTGTAGTCCTGTGCTTACGAGGCTGAGACAGGAGGATACGGGCTCACAAACAGCCTCAGCTACTTAGTGAGGCCTGGACAGCTTAGTGAGACCCTGTTTCAAAATAAAGAAAAGTTGTATCTCAGAGGTAGAATGCCCCAGGATTCAACCCCCAGCACCACACACACACACACACACACACACACACACACACACACAGAGTAAATAAATAAAATGGCTGAGAGTGTAGCTCAGAGGGTTCAGTTCCTGCTCCACCTGGCCCTCTGCTATTCCAAAGCTGGATAATTAGCAGCTGAAGGTATCTCGCAAGTGAGTGTGTTTCCAGCGTGGTGTGGGGCCACTTTCCCGTTACGTTCTGCGCGCTCTCTGTTGCCCGATCCGTAGGCGGTCCTTTGAGGACATCAGCAGTGCCCTGGGTAAATTAGCAAAGACTTGGAAACTGCTCAAAAATTTGGGGCCACGAGGCCTGAGTAAGGAGTGGGGCTTCAGAGAACTCCGCCACAGGCTCCACAGTAGAGCCATGTCTCCCTGTTCTTTCTTGATAGCTCCTCTGCACGTATTTCTTTTATTTCTGCTAGCCTGCCTCATCCTTGGACTCTTTGGGTTTTTTTTTCTTTGACTACTGAGGATCAAACCTAGTTCAATCCTTGAAGTGTTCACCAGGTGGGAGCAGGAATTGAACCCTCTGAGCTACACCCTCAGCCATTTTATTTAATTATTATTATTATTATTATTATTATTATTATTATTATTATTGTGGGGCAGAATAAGTACTGAGTAAACTCATTTGAAGTGCCTGGCCAAAGGTGGGTGTCCCAAGCCATAGTCCTGGCAGGATAATGGACGCGTACCACGCCCAGCACTGTCGCCCCTCACAACGTGGGGCTGGCTCAGTAGAGCGGGGCGAAGGGGCCTGTGCAGGAAATCCAGGGTGTGTTGGAGGCTCTCTGCACGTTTGCCGGTAGAAACTTGCTTTTCTGTGATTTACTGAATTCTCATAAAAAAACAAAGGCCTTGGGATGCTGGCTTCGCCAGCGTGGTGTGGGTGGAGTACTGACTCCTAGAGCTGTTATGTAACTACGGGTACGATTACTAAGTAAATCACAGAAAAATAAATCTGTAGTGCTCCCCCGCAGGGAGCACACTCCACACAGTGTCGCCTTTACCCGCTCTCACCCACCGCTCCACGCGGCTGCGGAGCGGCACAGGGACAGGGACCCCCTCCCCTGTGTCTCCCGAAGCCTCTCCTCCACACTAAGAAATGCTGGGACCAGCCTCTCCCTCCCTCCCTCCTCATTCTTCTCTTTCTTTCAGCTCAGTAAGAGAAAAATATCCCCTCTCAGTTCTTCAGGGAATCCAAAGACACTTATTCCCATGATGTCTCGAGGAAGTCTTGGAGCGCTCGCCACACGGCAGCAGATTCTCAGAAAGCAGCTGGTTGGCAGAAGCTGCGTCTCGGCCTCATCTGAGTGGGGGTTTCCACGGTGAAATTCTGCAGCCCGCTGGCAAAAAGCAAAGCCTGGCACGGGAGCCTCAGAGGGCCCGGAGCCCACAGGCCTGGAGGCAGCCCTGCGGCTCTGGCTGGGCTCGGGCTCACTCCCCGCAGGTCCTGGGCTCAGAGGCCCACATTCCTGCTCAGCAGGCCAAGGTGAAGCCCAGGAATGTTTCATTTCCGCCCAGGGGCCCACGTGGGAAGGGGTTCCCAGGCCTGCTGCCAGGGGTCTTCAGGAAAGCAAGACTTCTTCCTTAATAGTCACAAGAGAACAAATCCACATGTGCGTTCATTTGGCCCTTGCGTGATTTATGGTTGAGGGGAGTGGAATGCGGGGAGTCACCGCCCAGGTCCACCTGAGAGGGGCGCGGGAGCCCGGGCTCAGAGGCACCGAACCCACGTCCTTCAACCACGGCGTGCAGGCCGCGGGGGTCGGCTCCCTTGACCAGCCCTCGGTCAAAAGTCACGTGGAGCCGGGCGTGGTGGCGCACGCTTGTAATCCCCGCACTTGGGAGGCAGAGACAGGAGGATCGCGCAGGTTCGAAGCCAGCCGCGCGCGCTGGCTTAGGAGACCCTGTTTCCAAATTAAAAAAAAAAAAGTAAAAATAGGTCTGGGAGTGTAGCCCGGAGGTAGAAGGGCTTCCAGGAACCCCAGTACCACCAAAAAAAAAAAAAAAAAAAAAAAAAGTCACGTGGAGACTTTGGAGACCGCATCTGATCTTGGCACTTCTTAACAGACACGTCCATCCCTGGGGCTCAGGACTTCCTGAGGCAGGACTCACAAAGCCACCCAGAGCAGGACATGAAGGATACCGCACACAGAGTGTGTAATATTACAGCTCTGGCCCTGACCCAACCCCAACCCCGAGGAACCCCGGAGGATCCAGGCTCCCGGGTATGCGGGAGCTCAGTCCCAGGGACACCCACTGCAGACCCAACCTCTGTCCACACAGGTGTGTTTAGCCACTTCTTGGGCCCGGGTGTAGACTGCACAGGTGGTCAGCCCTTGGGAACAGACCCAGTTTGACATATTTGGGCAAGGAATTCTGGCACTTTGTTCCCCCAAGTGTGACCTGAGAGAAGAGGCGCAGGTGCCAGAGCCTGTGTCCTCTTGGTTCTGTGAATTATGCTCCAGACAGGAGCGGGCCCAGCATCCTCTGCTGACTGACAGCAGCCGTGCAAGCACCCGCCGTCCCTAAGAGCTGCCTCGCCCTCATGTAACACATTTCCATGAACCTCCTGCCTAGGGCCCCCCCTTTTCCCCTCTGCTGAGCCCCCAGTCCTTAAAGCTCCGGTTCCTACCCCTCAGAGGCACAGTATCACTGTCCAGCAGGCCTCACAGACCAGACAGGATTCTCTAGAGCCGGTGTGGGGTGCAGGCTCAGCAATCCCCTAAGGGACCTTCGCGCGCTCGGCTGTGAAAGCCTGTCTGGCCCCCTGGAGAATGATACTGTGCCTCTGAGCGGTAGGAACTGGCGCTTTGAAGGCTCTGGGTTCAGCAGAGAGAAAAAGGGGGCCCTTTTCAACTTAGTGATATCCTCTCTCAAGTAAGAAATGTATAAAGGGCTGGGGTGCAGCTCGGAGGTAGAACGCCCCGTGTTCAATCCCCAGCACCATGGAAGGATGTCTGCATACATTTGAAGAGGCAGGCGCTTCTTCCCACAGGAGCACAGTACTCTAGGAGTTCCCCCTGAACTGGGCATAGTGGTGCATGCCTGTCATCCCCGGACTCAGGAGCTGATATACGGGTATCGCAGGTTCAAGGCCAGCCTCAGCAACTTAGTGAGACCTTTAAAAACCTAGCAAGACTCAGTTTCTAAACATAAATAAATGCTAAAATGTTTCTGCCCAGCAGCTTACAAAAATAGCTTTATTCAGACACACAACTATAACTATTTTTTTAAAAAATTATTCTTTCTTTTTCCTTTTCTTTTTTTTTTTTTTTTTTTGTTCCTCCTGGAGCTGGGGTGCCAGTGCAGGTGGGTGCTGAGAGGGACTGTCCCAACCACAGGAGCAGACTGGCCCAGGTATGTGTAGATGGCAGGGATTTGTCCCTGGAGAAAAGGTAGACAGTAAAACACCATGACCCCGAATGTCCCCTTTTCCTTCCCCCCAAAACAAGCCAAGCCAAGGGCACAGTGAGAGCCAGGCCGGACAGAAAAGTTCAGACGCGTATGATCCTGAAGGCTCCAGCTCTCTCCTGCACGAGGGAGGGCCAGCTGGTGCTGTCTGTGGAAAGCTACTTTCTCTGGTGCACACCAGGACAGCTGCTCTTCCGGAAGCGGGTCAGACACCCTAGCTAAGTGAGCTGGTGCAGAGGACGTCGCTGCCCCTGCGGCCCAGGTATAGGACCTCCTGCTGTGTGGGGGCGGGTGAGAGACTGAGGGCACTGCAGAAAAGATGTGTGACACCAGCCACTGCCACACTGAGAGGGACGGGGGCCGCCTCTCAGCTGTCACCACCGGACTCCTTCTGGAGCAGCCCCTGATCTCTTGTGAGCTTCCCCCAATAAGCTGTGTCTCCAGTAATGGAATGCGTTTGGACCGTGCCCGCAGCCCTCCCCAAAACTAGGCAGCAATGCTGGAAGAAGGGCCTGGTTGCTAAGGAGGGGCCTTGGGGGTGCCTTGGGGATTACGTATGGTTTCTCCTCCCCCAGTTCTTCCCCCCACTTCCGGCCGCCATGATGTGAGGAGCGCAGTCCGTGTGCCCTTCTCCCCACTTCCGGCCACCTATCCTGAGATCCAGAAGCCGGCCTCCCATGGACTGAACCCAGAATTTCCAAAGAAACCATGACCAAATGAGTCCTCCATTCTCTAAGTTGCATGGTCACTTCTTCAGATTATAGCAGGGAGAATGCTAAGACTTCTCCCATGCTGTCTCCAGCCTCTTCCTTCGGCCTATCTGCAACCTACCCTGGTGCCCTGGCACTATCGGGCTGAGGACTGGCCACCCCTAGGTACACAGCCCTGTCCTGGAACAAAGCTAACCCACGGTCAGCCAACAATTAAGTGTTCATGAAAAGGAGTTTAGAGTTTAATAATAGCACAGCTATTTAGTTCCACGGGTCCAGATGGTGATAGATTAAATGCATAAGAAAATGGTCCTTTACACACAGAATAAAATGATGATGCTTCATCTGGGAATAGATGCATCTTAATCAAGATCAAGGAAGATGCCCAGCTGTTGGAGTAGCAGCCAAGGTTCTCCACAGCCAGGAACTCATTCCACAGAAATGATCAAGATGTGTCTCAGATACCAGACCTCTGCTTTGATATATCTGGCCATGCTGAGATGATTGGTCATAGTTTAATGCCTAAGCAAAACCAACGTCCAGAAAACTCAACAGGCCTTGTTCGGGTCTCTTTCAAAGAGTGTAGTATATACTGTATTTAACATTGCTTTTTCTTTTCAGAGACGTGTGTATTTTAATTTCCCTGACTATGTGAAGGTTCTTCTTGTCTTCCTGTACATTTTGGGTATTCAGGCCTCCCAGATCCACCCAGATTTCTCAGATATTGTTGATAATAAACTCTGGCTTGAGGAGTTCTTTTCTTAGAAAAAATCAAGGCTAGCCCATGGAGAGCCAGCCCCTTGCTGGACCACAACACATTTGATACTCCTTATTTTAAGGGCTTTTCACCTGCCCCAGTGCCAATTTTCATTCCTAAGCACTAGGACCACACAGCTCCAGCCAGATAGCCATGGAGGGTTCCATAAGAACATTCTTTGTCTGTGGTCCCTGAATAGGCAGTTATAATGCTGTATCTTTCTTTTCCCAGAAATAAATTTAGGTCCTGTGCCTAACCAGGAACACTGGTGGTCTACCCCATTTGTAACATAAGAAGTTAGCAATCGTCCACCACTAGTGACAGCATCTATACATTACTTTGAATCATGCAATATTTTTCTTTAGAGGAATTTAAACAAATTGTGTTCATTTTTTTTTTTTTTTTTGCAGTACTGGGGATGGAACCCATGCGTATTCTACCTATTAGCTACACCCCCAGACTTATTTTTTATTCTTTATTTTGAAACAGGGTCTCACTGAGTTGTAAAAGGATGCACTGAGTAGCTGAGGCTGTCCACAAACAGCAATCCTCCTGTCTCAGCCTCCCAAATGCTGGGATCACAAGTGTGTGCCACCACGCCTAGCTAATTACATTCAATCTTATGCCAAAATTCTCCCAAAAAGTTTCATATGCAAGGAAGATTGAAAGTTAATAACTTCTGAAATTAACCTATTTATCATAACTGTGTTTATGTGTGTTTTCACAATCATGCCAGTGATAGGTAAACTTATATCCAATTTCATGCAAAAATTCTACCAAAGAGATTTCACATGCAGGGAAAATAGCAAGTTTCTTAAAAGCTCCTGAAATTAACATATTGCAACTGTGTGTGTGTGTGTGTGTGTGTGTGTGTGTGTGTGCACAATCGTGTCAACGCTGTAATTCTGCAAGGCAAGTGCCTCAGAAATGGCGTTGCTGGGTAAAAGGGCACGGATACTTGAGATCTGGGAAGGTGCTGCCAATGGCTTCCCAAAGATTACACCAACTTACATTCCCATCAAGAAGGTCGTCCTCTGTATTCACCAGCGTTTTTGTCGCTGTGACCAAAATACCAAAGAAAAGCAAATTAGAGGAGGAAAGGTAATTTAGGCCTGTGGTTTTAGATGTTCAGTGCACGGCTGGCCGGCTCCAAGGCAGAGACATCACGGCTGCAGGGGATGGGGAAGAAAAGGTACCCAACTCATGATGGCAGGAGTGGGGGCGGAGCTAGTCCTCAGGGCCACGCCCCCGTAACCCGCCTCCTCCAGCCTACTGCACTCCTGAACCTCGGGCATTGCCAGCAAAGGAGGCTTCTGGGGCATATTCCATACCCGAACCATCACACTCCCACACTCGCTGACACTGCAAAACGTCAAACTTCGAATCTGATAAGTAAGAAAAAGAATCTCATCCCTGTTTACACTTGCATTTTTTAAATCAGTGATAAAGTCGGGCCTCTGTTTACATACTTACTGCCAGTGCTATTTCCTTCTCTGTGAACAACTCTTTCAAGCCCATGTTCAGGAGCATTATTCATCTTTTTCCTGTTGGTTTGCAGGAGCCTTTTATGTACTAAGGATTCTCTGTTCTCTGTAAGGCGAGCCATCTTTGCTTTATAATGGCACGGCATCTGTCTGTTTCCTTTTTGCTATGTAGAATTTATTTGTGAAGTCAGATTTATCAATCTTTCTCTTTGTGGTATCTGAAATTATGAATGGTATATTTAGAAGATATTTTCATAATTTGGTAAATCTATAAAATTCACCTGTTTGGTTTATAGTGCTTTTATGGCTTAATTTTTATGTCTGGACTTTTACTTTAAAATAAGTTAGCAGCAAAACAAACAAGGAGTGAGAAATAGATGCTTTTATTAGTGCAGTGTAACTGGACATCAGAGTGCGGTTCATTGTGATACAAGTACCCAGGCACACAGGCTTACCGAGATGTAATAAGACACTGACATATAATAAACATCTCACGCTTAAAGCATACCGTTGAAGTTTTGACATCCACTCCCATGAAACCAAGATAATGAAGATATCCATTACCCCAAAAGTCTTCTTGTGCCCTTTTCATTTTTTTCAGAGATGGAACCCAGGGGCATTCTACCTCCAATTACACCCCAGCCCTTTTTATTTTGAAACCAAGTTTCACTAAGTTGCTCGGGCTGGCCTCTAACCTACAATCCTTCCATCTCAGCCTCCCGAATGCTGGGATTACAATTTACAAGTTTTAAATATTTTTGTTATGGTGCATTGACATAATTATTTTATTTTCTTATTAGTTTCTGTTAATCTCTTACTGTGCCTAATTTGTTAATTAAATTTCATCCTAGGCCTGATGGTCAAAGCACCGTGTACATAGAGCCAGGGACGATCTGAAGCTTCTGACCTGGTAACGCCTCGGAGCTCACCTCCACGGATGGGGGAGCCCCTCTGTCCTTGATTTTGCCTTCCTGGAACATGACACACAGCAGGAGCTAAAATGAATGTTTGCCCATCAGGATGATGGATTAAGTGCACCTGACTTGTCATTTAAAAAAATAAGACTTTTTAGCCGGGCGTGGTGGGCACGCTTGTAATCCCCGCGCTTGGGAGGCGGAGACAGGAGGATCGCGCAGGTTCGAAGCCAGCCGCGCTGGCGTAAGAGACCCTGTTTCAAAAATATAAAATAGGTCTGGGAGTGTAGCCCGGAGGTAGAAGGGCTTCCAGGAACCCCAGTACCACCAAAAAAAAAAAACAAAAACAAAAACAAAATAAGACTTTTTAGCTGGAAATGGTGATGCACACCTGACATCCCAGTACTTGGGAGGCTGAGATAGGAGGATCACAGGTTCAAAACCAGCCTCAACAACTTAGTGAGACCCTGTTTCAAAATAAAAATAAAATATGTCTGGGGGTGTACCTTGGAGATGGAATGCCTCTGATTCAATCTTTAGCACCACAAAAAGACAATAACAATATAAAATAAAAGTAAAAAAGGAACTTTTCAGTTGAAGTCATAGACCTTTTCATCTCTACTAGAAGATTTAAAGTTTTGTTCGTGAGCTGAGCGCACACTTGTAATCCCAGCAATGGGGAGGCTGAGACGGGAGGATCACGATTTGTGGACAGCCTCAGCTACTTAGTGAGGCCCTTTGCAACTCAGTGAGATCCTGTTTCAAAATAAAGAATATAGCTGGGCGTGGTGGCGCACGCTTGTCATCCCCGCACTTGGGAGGCGAGACAGGAGGATCGCGTAGGTTCATATCTAGCCGTGCTGGCTTAAGAGACCCTGTTTCCAAATAAAAATATAAAATAGATCTGGGAGTGTAGCCTGGAGGTAGAAGGGTTTCCAGGAATCTCAGTACCACCAAAAAAAGAATATAAATATAAAAATAGGGCCGGCGGTGTAGCTTGGAGGTAGAATGCCCCTAGGTTCCATCCCCGGTACCACACACACAAAAAAAGTTTTGCTTTTTTTTAATATGGTTTCATTTTTATTAATGTATGACTTGTGCATATTAATTGGACTCATTGTGATATTTCAACACATGCTTAAAGTGCACTCCTCGACACAGCCCCCAGGGTCCACCCTTCCAGGCCCCTGGTGGTCGCCATCCGGCACGCAGCTTCCACACCCCAGAGACGACGCGGCGCTTGTTACACCTAGGGATGTCGCCATGGGTTCTTGTGCTCGGTTAGTTTAGGAAAAAACACCAGAACTGCTGCAGCTGAAGCAAGGTTTTACTGTTACAGGCAGAAGGCGGAGGACAGAGCAAGGAGCACTGTGTCAGAGTGACGCGGTGGGCGCCTCAAGAGACGCTGGCGCCCTGGAGAACACAGGCTTCTTACAGGGGCCTACTGCCTCGTCCGACCTGCTCAGCAATGGTCTTCCCCCACCAGCAGGTGCGGGCTTCCAGCTATCTCTGCCGTGTGAGCCTTTGTTGCTGTTGTTGTTGTTTTATTATTGTTGTGTTGTTGTGTTGTTTTATTGTTGTTGTGTTGCTGTCGTGTTGTGTTGTTGGGTTGTTGTTGTGTTGTTGGGTTGTTGGGTTGTTGTGGTGGTGTTGTTGTGGTGGTGGTGTTGTGTTGCTGTTGTGTTGTTGTCTTATTATTGTTGTGTTGTCTTATTATTGTTGTGTTGTGGTGGTTTTATTGTTGTCGTGTTGTTGTGTTGTGTTGTTCTTATTATTGTTGTGTTGTTGCTGTTGTTGTTGTGTTGTTGTTTTATTATTGTTGGGTTGTTGTGTTGTTTTATTGTTGTTGTGTTGCTGTCGTGTTGTGTTGTTGTTGTGTTGTTGGGTTGTTGTTGGGTTGTTGTGGTGGTGGTGTTGTGTTGCTGTTGTGTTGTTGTGTTGTTGTCTTATTATTGTTGTGTTGTTGTCTTATTATTGTTGTGTTGTTGTCTTATTATTGTTGTGTTGTGGTGGTTTTATTGTTGTCGTGTTGTTGTGTTGTGTTGTTCTTATTATTGTTGTGTTGTTGTCTTATTATTGTTGTTGTTGTGTTGTTTTGTTGTTGTGTTGTTGTTTTGTTGTTGTTGTGTTGCTGTTGTGTTGTTGTTGTTTTGTTGTTGTTGTGTTGCTGTTGTTGTGTTGTTTTGTTGTTGTGTTGTTTTGTTGTTGTGTTGTTGTTGTGTTGCTGTTGTGTTGTTGTTGTTAGCTTTCTTTGTTCTTCCTCACAGGGAGACACAAGTCTGACATCACTGATGAAAATGTGCTCTCAGTTGGCAGCATCAGGCTGGCGGGTGGCGGCCCGCTTTATTCTTTGTTTTTACCCTTAAAGTTTAAGCCTTGTGTTGTCCACCTGCGTCCCTAGTGAGCTCTTAGCGTCCTCTTATCTCTTTCTGCTAAAAGTTACTCACTATGTTGAAAGCTGTTTTATAATAAAGAAAAGGAGCACACAGGAATATGGCTTTTTAAGTATAAAAGTTTTTAGAGCCTTAATTATTTTGTTATTAGTAATTAATATTGAGTTAATACAGCCGGGCGTGGTGCCGCACGCTTGTAATCCCCGCGCTTGGGAGGCTGAGACAGGAGCATCGCGCAGGTTCGGAGCCAGCCTCCGCTGCCTAGTGAGGCTCTCGGCAACTCAGTGAGACGCTGTTTCCAAATAAAATAGAAAATGGGTCCGGGAGTGTAGCCTGGAGGTAGAAAGCCCCAGTAACACAAAAAAGAAAAATATTGGGCTAATGCAGCCTGCTTTTTCATCTTTTAATTTAGCCTAAACTTTTCTGAGTTTGCATAATTCTTTTCTAAGTGCAGGCTGCCTATAAATTTGGCATCCGGTGTTCGGCCAGGATGGTAGCTAGCTTTTAGCTGACCGAGGCGACCTTGGCTGCAGCTCTTGGCTGACAGCTTAGAGGCGGAGAAAGGGATGTTATTGCTCTGCCTAAGGATGGAAGCTTGTTCTTATTAGTAATTAATGCAGGCTCAATCCCCACCAACACTCACCACATTGCTTTTGGTTTGGGTTGGGTTTGGTTTGGTACGGAGGTTGAACCTAGGGGCATTCTACCTCTGAGCTACAGCCCCATTATTATTATAAGTTTGAAGCAGGGTCTTGCTAAATTGCTGAGGATGGCCTCGAACCTGTGATCCTCCTGCTTCAGACTCCCAAGTATTGGGAGCACAGGCGCGTGCCACCACGCCTGGCTACCAGATTATCTTTATTAGGAGACAGGAACTGAGTTGTACCTGCTCCGGCCTCTCTTCTCAGGAGCAAAGTTCAGGAGGCCTGTTCCACGCCCAGACCCCCAAGTCACCAGAAGAGACTGCGTCTGAAGGAGGAGCCCTTCCCTCAACGCCCAGCCCGATTTTCATGGAAACGCAGTCATGCTTGTGAAACTGGGAATTGGATTTGAAAAACAAAACAAGACCGCAGAGAGCTCCGAAGAGCTGCTTCTTTGCCAGGCAGGCTTCCCTTGGGCACAGATGGCATTTGCCTCCGCTGAGATCCAGGGGCAAAGCGGAGCGGGCCCAGGGCAAAGCCGCTCTGCGGTGGGAGCCCGGCTCTGCTGGGCCCCTTCCTCCAGCCTCACGCAACCAGTCCATCCATTCAGGCAGCACCTGATCCCGTCTCCTTTCTGTCCAGAAGTGTGCTTAAGACAACCCAAAAGTAAAGCATCATAAACTTTTTTTTTTTTTTTTTTGGCACTGGGGATTGAACCCAGGGTCATTCTACCTCCAAGCTATACCCCCAGCTGTTTTTATTTTTGTTTTGAAGTAGGGTCTTGCTGGGTTGCTGAGGGTGTCACAAAGTTGCTGAGGCCGGACTCCAACCTGCAGTGCTCCTGCCTCAGCCGCCCAGGACAGGGATAACAGGCACGAGCCGCTGGCCCAGCTCTGGTTGCTTTTCTTCTGGTTAAGGGGAGAATGCTCAGCTTTGGAAAGACAAAACATTTAAGTCCAGCACAGATGTTAAAGGAATGAAAACCATCTCTGTGTTTTCTTTGTCTCACCCGCTTCTGCCCACCCTCCCGTTCCTAAGGCCTCGTGAGCACGCTCCTAACAGGACCGACACCCCAGGCCTCGGCCTCCAGCGCCCACTCTGCTCCTCCTTGCCGTCCTCTGGGACCTTTCAGGCCTCTCAGGCCTCCCCAGGCCCCGCTCCAGCTGCCCACTGAGCACTGGGGCTTACAAGGCCCAGAAAGCAAGAGGGACAGAGGGAGAGAAAGAGCGGAGAGAGAGAGGAGTCAGAGGGAGAGAGGGGGGAGGGAGAGAGAGAGGGAGGGAGAGAGAGGAGAGAGATGGAGGGAGAGAGGAGGGAGGAGAGAGAGAGGAGACAGAGGGAGGGAGAGAGGAGGGGGGAGAGAGGAGACAGGGAGAGAGGGAGAGAGAGAAGAGAGAAGAGAGAGACAGAGGGAGAGAGAGAAGAAAGACAGAGAGATGGAGAGAGAAAGAAGGAGAGATGGAGAGAGAAGAAAAAGAGACAGAGGAGGAGAGAGACCAGGGGAGAGAGAGGGAGGGAGGGAAGAGAAGAGAAGAGAAGAGAGAAAAGAGAGAAAGAAAAGAGAAGAGAGGAGAGAGACTGAGATTGCAGGTACCCACAAATCCCAGTGCCCGATGGAAGGAAAGAAAGCAAAAGGGAGAATGCAGAAAAGTCCAGAACTGCCGTGGTGAGAATTCTTCCTTCCTTCTCAGTGGCGAGGGCTTAACTGGGAAGCGGCTGCAGCCGGCTGAAGCTCTCCTTGGCACGGTTCCAGCGCCGCCCGCCTTGCCTGCGGGGGTCCCCCCCCCCCAGTACTGGAGATGGGCCTCGCTAAGTAGCTGAGGCTGGCTGTGAACTGCGATCCTCCTGTCTCAGCCTCCTGAATGCTGGGATTAGAAGCCTGCGCCACCACGCCCGGCTTCCTCCCGTACACTTTAAATCACCTCTGATTTACTTATAATACCTCAAGTAATATAAATGCAGGGTTAAGAATTATTTCATTACAGTATTAGGGGTTGATGGCAAGGAAAAAGCTGCATACTCAATACATTGCATTAAAAATTTTAGAGTATTTTCCATCTGTGGTTGGTTGAAGCGAGCGGTTTGAAATCCATGCGTGTATCATATATGCACACACTGCTGCTTGTTTTGTGCGGTGTGTAGGAGCTCCAGAATTAACCACAAGAAATGGCCCTCAAAACTCTCCCCTTTACTTTGTTTTTTGTTTGTTTTGATTTTTTGCGGGTCTGGGGATGGAACCCAGGAACGTTCCACCTCAGAGCCACACCCCAGCCCTATTTTATATCTTTATTTTGAAACAGGGTCTCACTGAGTTGCAAAGGGCCTCACTAAGTAGCTGAGGCTGGCCGTGAACCGCGATCCTCCCGTCTCAGCCTCCCGAATGCTGGGATTACAGGCGTGCGCCACCACGCCCAGCTCTTGATTTTATTATTGTTTGAACGAGGGAATTATTTTTTATTTCTGTGTGTGTGTGTGTGTGTGTGTGTGTGTGTGTGTGTGGTACTGGGGATTGAACCCCAAGGCATTCTATCTTTGAGCTACATACCCAGCCATTTTTCTTTTTTGTTTTTTGTTTTGTTTTGTTGGTTGGTTTAAATTTAGAAACAGGGTCTCCTAAGTTGCCGAGGCTGACCTAGAACCTGTGATCCTCCTGTCTTGGCCTCCCAAGGACCGGGATCACAGGCATGCAGCACCACACCTGGCTCAGAGAAAGTACTTTTCGGATTCGTTTTCGGTTTGCCTTTAGTGCTGACACACGGTGAAGGGGTCACGCTGGGCTGTGCCCCCTCCCACCCGACCTGGCCAGGTCATGGTGACGGGCGACTTTAGTCACTCGTTTCCCTCGTACCACAGCAGAGAGGTGGGTTTAAAGTGTGTGGGATGATCGCCCCTGTAATTCTTTTATTTTGCGTCACTGACGGTGAGCCGACATATTTGCGTGCGTGCAAGGCTGTTACTGAGATCACTGAGGCTGTCGACCTCCAAGGAGTGTCTGGCGGCCGTGTCCAGTCTCCTTGGAGAGTGTAAGATTTCATGCTGGTATTCTCTTTTTGGAGAGAGAGGAAGAGCTTTACTTCTTAGAGTAAACTTGTGTTGAAAATAATTTCTGCCGAAGGCAGAAGCCCGTCAATGGCCGTGTTTTCATCCACTGTGAGTTGCTATGACAAAATGCTCGAGGTGAGGTAACTTACAAAGAACTTTTAGCTCACGGTTTTGGAAGATCAAAGTCCGCCATCGTGTGTACCTATCTGTCTGGCCTCTGGTGAGGGCTCCTGTCCCCGTCTCAATATGGCGGAGATGCAGAGGGGAGGAGTCACATGTAGACGGGACCACGCCCGCAGGGCAGCCTCTCCGCAGAACCACCTCTCTTAAGAACTAGCCCCTGGGAGAGCAGGGTCAGGCCCTTGCAGGCTACATCCTCGAGACAGATCCCTATCATTCACACAGACTGCGTTAGGATACACATTAGCATCACTTTATTGGACAAGTTATTGAATTTCATTACATTATTGAGTGCTTTTATTCATATAGGCTAAACGTTACTTCCACAACCTTGGATACACCGTCAGTTTTTGCAATAGCTGCATTACATTAACTCAAATCCTAATTTAAGCTTTCATCATGCTCTGAGTTAGAGGCATCCGAGTCCCGGGGCGGCTCAGGCTTGAGCAGCCATGTTTGCCACCTCTGGTTCAGAACAGCACGGCATCGCGACAGGTGCTGGCATTGGTGGGCATGCACGTTTCAATCCCGAGTGTCCCTCTGTAACCCCACTTCTGAATGAAAACCCCTCACGGATTTTTGAAAGTAAAGCTTGCCCTTTTCAAAGGCTTCGTTCTGGATATGACCTTTTATTTCAAAGTCAAGCCAGATGTTAAATTGAAAGGGGATTTGGGAATAAATAAATAAATAAACGTGTGTGTGTGTGTGTGTGTGTGTGTGTGTGTATTTTGTGTGTGTGGTACTGGGGATGGAACCCAGGGGCATTCTACCTCTGATCTACACCCCAACCCTATTTTTTAATGTTTTATCTTGAAACAAGGTCTCACCAAGTTGTAGAGGCCTCACTAAGAAGCTAAGGCGTTCTTGCAGATGAGAAGCTTTGCCATCACCCAGTGGTCGTGATGCATTCATTAGCGTGTAGGGCTGACATCTCTATGACAGATCACATTTCCGTCTACTTTAAAAAAAAAAAACGCCCTCGGTGGTGGATTGTAATTACATATCGTAATGGGGTTCAATGCGATTCAAACATACGTGCACACAGCACTTGGTGTGTTTCCTCGGGAACACCCCCGTCCGCGTCAGTGGGCCCGGGGTGACCCCCTTATGTGTGGACACAGCGCTACCTGTTCCTTCCTCCTCGCCTCTCCCTCCCTCCCCGTCCACTGTTCTACTGGTCTCACTCTGATTTATCCTGGAGGCCAAATATCCATTGTGCATGGGAGGCTCAGACAGGAGGATCACAGGTTCAAAGCCAGCCTTAGCAACTTAGTGAGATCCTGTTTCAAATAATAGCTAAAACTAACTAACTAAATAAATAAGTAAGTAAAACAGCTGAGGGGGTAGCTCAGAGGTAGAATGCCCCTGGGTTCAATCCTCAGGACAGTCATCACCATCACCACCATCAAAACAACACAACACAAAACAAAAACTTAATATTCATTTGGTGGTCGTCCCCAGGTTGACACCTGCCACCGTTACAGACTTCCTCACCAAGTGTGCAATCACACAGGTGTGCCCACAGCTCTCTTTTAAGTCCAGAGCACACAGTGCCCCTGGCGAAGGCAGTCACGCGTCCCTGAGATCAGAGCCCGGACTGGCGAGGGGCAGCGCTGTCCTCCAGGGCTGGCGGGCGCATAGCTGGAGTCAGGGCGGGCTCAGGGTGTTCTCAAGTGTGCTTCCCGGCAGCATGGGCTCCAGCCACTGGATTCAGCCCAAGCTCTGTGCCCAGGACCCCCTCAGCCCAGAAGCCCCTCGGCTTGTGAACCCAAGGGCTCCCCAACACCGAGGGGACTCTCCTAGGTACAGGCTTCAGAACTTCCCCCAGGGATCACCTGCCTCTTCTCGCCACCAAGCCCCTGTTAGCAAAGGAAAATGACTCCCCGCCAGGAGCAATGGTGTCTGCAGCCTGTGTGTGCCTCCTTTGTGAAGCTGCTGTTTCTGCTGATTTCTTTCTACAAACCCTTTGCATAAAATGATGTCATATTTGCATATAACCTACCTGCATCCCCTGTGCACCTTAAGTAATCCATGCATTGCTTACAATACCCAATACGACATAAATGCTGTACAAATAGTTGTTATATTGTATTGTTTAGGAAATATGGCAAGAAAAAGGTCTCTACATATGTTTGTTTGTTTGTTTGTTTGTTTGTTTTGCGAGTCTGGGGATGAAACCCAGGGGCATTCGACCTCCGAGCTACACCCCCTGCCCTATTTTTTTTCCCTTTATTTTGAAACAGGGTCTCACTGAGTTGCAGAGGGCCTCACTAAGTAGCTGAAGCTGGCCATGAACTGCGATCCTCTGGTCTCAGCCTCCCAGATGCTGGGATTACAAGCGTGCGCCACCACGTCTGGCTGGTCTCTACATATTTGGTACGCACAATTTTTTAATTTTTTTTATGGTACTAGGGATTAAAACCAGGGTTGTTCTACCTCTGAGCAACAACCCCAGCCTTATTTTATTTTTTAGTTTGAAACAGGATCTTGCTAAGTTGCTGAGGCTGGCCTCAAATCCACGATCCTCCTATTTCAATTTCCCAACTACTGGGGTTACAGGTACATACCACCACACCCAGGCAATTTTTTTTAAAATTTTACTTATTTAATTTTCAGAACTTTTTTTTTCTGGTCCTGGGGATGGAACCCGGGGCATTCTACCTCCAAGCAACACCCCCAGCTCTATTTTATATTCTTTATTTTGAAACAGGGTCTCACTGAGTTGCAAAGGGCCTCACTAAATAGCTGAGGCTGGCCATGAACCACGATCCTTCTGTTTCAGCCTCCCAAATGCTGAGATTACGCCACCATGCCCGGTTATGACTACATTTTTTTTTTTTTTTTTTTTGGTGGTACTGAGGGTGGAACCCAGGGGCTTTTCTACCCCTGGGTTATTCTCCCAGACCTATTTTATACTTTATTTGGAAACAGGGTCTCACTAAGTTGCTGAGAGCCTCATTAAGTAGCTCAGGCTGGCTGTGAACCTGTGCGATCCTCCTGTCTCCGCCTCCCAAGCGCGGGGATTACAAGCGTGCACCACGCCCGGCTTGCGACTACATTTTGATACCTGGTATCTAACCTCCTTCTCTGCCCCCTAGGACGCCCCAGCCTCTGGCGAACACCTTTCTACTCTCCACTTCTGTAGGTGGTTTGACTTTTAGGGATGGGACGCAGTGCTGGGTAGAGGCAGGAATTGTGTGAGGAAAGCCGCTGAGACTGGACACCATAGGGATCGTCCAGCGAGTCTTGGTGCACGGTGTGGCCGCGGTGGGAAATAATGGCCACGTTAGCTTCGCGTGTGCCAGACACTTCACACACAGCACTCCTAACTGCTAGTCTAGTCTCCTTTTACAGCGGAGGAGTCCAAGGCTCAGAAGCCGCGAATTACCTTTGCGTCAATGATAATCATAGCTACTGTTTCCAATTCAATCACTTCCGCCTGGTGTCGAGATTTAAATGCACTGTTTTATTTAATCCTCCCGAAAACCTAGTGAATATATACTTATGCTACACACACACACACACACACACACACACACACACACACACGGTACTGGGGAATGCACCCAGGGGCATTCTACCCCTGAGCTGTACCTTCAGCCCCTTTTACTCTTATTTTTAAAAAGGGCCTCACTAAGTTGCGACAGCGGGGTCCCACCTGCATAATCCCCCATTTCTGAAAGCCTCCCCAGTCCAGCAGTCACTGCAGCCCGATTCTGCCCTGGAAGGCCAGCTCCCAGCTCCCACTGCCCCCCACCCCAGCCTGGCCTTCCTTCTCAAGCCTTCGGGCAGCTCTCGGCTCTCTGCATTAGGTTGACTCACTGGTCCCTATAGAGCCCCAAGGCATGATGAGGAATCATTTCAAATCAGTCTTACTGAAGATGTGTAAGGAGCTTTGAGGAGCTATAGCTTACACATTCTGCTTAGAAATGCTCTTAAATGTGTCCACAGGTCGCCGGGCGTGGTGGGCACGCTTGTAATCCCCGCGCTTGGGAGGCGGACACAGGAGGATCGCACAGGTTCGAAGCCAGCCGCGCTGGCTTAAGAGACTCTGTTTCCAAAAATAAAATAGGTCTGGGAGTGTAGCCCGGAGGTAGAAGGGCTTCCAGGAACCCCAGTACCACCAAAAAAAAAAAAATGTGTCCACAGAAATATGACTAAATCCATAAAAGATTTGAATACCTCGGTGTCTGTTTCCATTGCTCAAGACACGTTCACGAACCTCGGCACTTCCAGGATGAATGAAACGTGCTCTGGGGACTCGCGGTGAGCTGCTCTAGGCAAAGTGCGCATCGGGGAACATTCTTGGTTTGCAAATACTCGTGGGAAACGGAGCTCTTGTCCTCTGTGTGTTTTCTGAGCACCTCTCGATGTCAAGGCCTTTGTTCTCTGCAGTCTCACTTTCTCTGTGTAACCCAGGTCAACCTAGAGAAGCAAATTTTAGTTTGCATCGTTCTAATACTATGTTTGAGCATGTAAATAGAGACCAACACCCTCTGTAGAGCCATCAGCAAAAATATGTCACTGGAAAGACTGCCGGAGCTGTCCTACGAATCACCAGGCAGAGGCTCAGCGTGCGGTGGACTCAGACGTGCTGGTGCAGTGCCTAGCACTCTTCCAATGCCTGGCACACCAGCCTCTCGCAGACTGACTCAGATCTGCTCACAGCAACACCCAGGCTGCCTGCGGCTTCTCCAGACCCCAGGAGGGGCAGCGAGCCTGCTGGGGAGAAGGTGGACATCTCTCCCAGGGACTCAGAGGGGCAGGACCAGGAGAAGCCACCAGGCGCCTCCCAGACTCCGCAACCTTAATGACATCTCGGGGGTGATGTGCAATTGTGTAGTGACTCACTGGCCCCCAGCTCAGCAGGGAGGAATGTCCATAGCATTCATGATTGAGAAAGTCCACTTTCTTACATGAGCGCCCTGTAAGTCAAGTGTAAAAGCTTTTTGGAGAGCACTTGTTAAGTTAGAAACACCTAGTTTAAGTGACATTCTGGATCTCGGAAGTTGGAAGTGCCACGCTGTTTTAGTTTGCTTTTCCGTAGCTGTAACCAAAATACCTAAAAAGGACAACACAGAGCAGGGGAGGCTTATTGGGCTCGTGGTTTCAGAGGTCAGTTCACAGTTGGCTGGCTCCGAGGCAGACGTGGCGGCACAGATGTGACAGAGGACAGCATCTCAGCTCACGGCAACTAGAAAGCAGAGACAGACAGGACACCATCAGGGACAGACAGAGTCCTTATGCTCACACCCCGCGACCTCCCCCACCACGCCCCACTGACTCACTCACCGCACAGGGAATCCACTTGAATTACCAGTCCTTCAGTGGATTTACCCACTGACCAGTTCAGAACATTGGTTCAATGACTTCTCCTCTGAATAGTGTGCCGGAGACGTGCTGTCAACCCAGACGCCTTTGGGGAGACATTGCAAACCCTAGTACACATTATGCTCTGTATTTAAAGGACCTCTTGAGATTCTGCTTGGACGCCATGAACACTCTGGAGGACGTAGCTGCTGGCTGCGTGTTGCTGGCACAGCCGAGGAGCCACAGATCTCAGGGACGCTCCTTTGGTGTGAGGGCATGCTGGTGGCAACCTCACGCAGGTGCAGCACCCAAAGGACTGCACAGACGGTGGCAAATCTGTTTATGTAACTAACTGAAAAACTCCGGCGTCGTCTGGGCTCTCCGGCTCCATTCCACCTGATCCTGGCCTAATCATTCAAAGTACCTTGGCTTCTAGTTCTCATAGCCATAAAATGGTAGTAGGGAAACTCACGAGGCATCTGCTGTTGTGAGACTAAGTGACAGAGCGCAGCCAAGGCCCGCAGGACCAGAAGCGCTTGCCCTCTGGACCTGCCTGGAGGTCACTGAAGAGAGGGTGGTGTGGGCAGACCCTGGAGCGTGTGCAGATGTGAGCGGTGCTCTAGTGCGTTCAGTTTCACACTGCCTCAGTTATTGCTGGAGGGAAGAACAGCCACCCCGCACCCCGCCATCATGGCAAAAGACAGCGCCAGGGCCTGAACACGGCCTCCCCTGCACACGACAACTTCGTTACCTACTCACCCATTGTTTTGAGGCTGGCGATGGTCGGTTTCATGCATCAACTTGGCTGAGCCACACGGGGCCCAGATATTTGGTGAAACATTATTCCGGATGTTCTATCAGAATGTTTGGGGGTAAGATGAACATATTTGGGGGTGTACTAGGGATTGAACCCAGAATCATTCTCTTCAAGCTACACTCCCAGTCCTTACTATTTTTTATTTTCAGACAGGATCTTGCTAAGTTTCTAAGCCTCAAACCTGCGACCCTCCTGCCTCAGCCTCCCAAGTAATAGGATTACAGGCATGTGCCACCGTGCCTGGCTGAGATTTACATTTTAATTGCTAGACTGAGTAAAGGGGATAGCCTTTCCCAATGTGGGTGGGCCTCATCCAATCAGTTGAATGCCTGAGTAGAACAAAAAGACTGACCTCCCTGCAAAGAAGTTTCCACCTGATTGCTGTGTCAGATTTCACTTAAAATATTGGTTCCTTCTACCTACCTAACCTCCTCTAACTGGGATTTTAGGGTTGTGTTTTGTCCCTGTCTTTGGATTTGACTAAAGCATCAACTCTGCATTAGTTGATTTTTCTACAATGAAAACCCTGGGACAGTCCACTTATAAAGAGAAAATGCTGGTGCTGGCTCCCAGTTTGGGATGCTCCAGCCCATGGTCAGGTGGAGCCATTGCTTTTGGTCTGGTGATGAGGTAGCAGACTGCTCACCTCCTGGAGGCTGAGAAGCTGAGAGTGAGCCGGAGAAATGGAGGGCCCCATCCCCTGCGAGGCCACGCCCCATGACCTCACACCTTCCACGGGGCCCCGCCTCTTAAAGGGCCCGCTACCTGCCAATAGTGACAGGATGCGGGCCTCGTCTGGGACACACGGGTCTCTGACAAGAGCGAGGTCCCTCCGGTTCTCGAGGTTGTCAACTTCCAGGGCGGGCCACAGCTGCGGCTCTCCTGGTTCTCAGGCCTTCCGTCCTGGGCTGGAGCCAAACCTCCAGCTCCTGTGGGTCTTCAGGCGCAGAGGAGGTCGCAGGACCTTGTTTCTGTAATGCGTGAGCTAATCCCTCGTATAAATCTATATATAGATGATACATCACTGGAGAACCCTGACTAATACACAAGACATTTTGGGTTCATTTTAGGTCATTTCAGCTATAAAAGAACGTACAGATGGAAGAGATTCCCAGCATGTGGTCTACAGGGTCTTTTGCAGAAAAGCAAGCAGGGCCATAGGCCATTGCAGAACATAAGACATGTGTCTCTCCAGCTGTTGCCTCAAAGAGACTGAGCCGGAGTCAGGAAGCTTCCTGGTGACCGTCTCCTCAACTATCAACCATGTCCAAGCCCCCCAAAGAGTTTATAAACCTCATTTTCTGACTCCTGGAACAGATCTATCTAATGATGGGTATTGTTTTTTGGTTTTTTGGGGTGTGTGTGTGTGTGTGTGTGTGTGTGTGTGTGTACTGCTAGGGATTGAACTCAAGAGCATTCTACTTCCAAGCTACACCTCCAGCCCAATTTTATTTCTTATTTGGAGACAGTGTCTCACCACGTTGCTGAAAGCCTCACTAAGTTGCTGAGGCTGGCTCCAAACCTGAGATCCTTCCTTCTCAGCCTCCCAAGTGCTAGGATGATAGGTATGCTCCACCGTGCCTGCTTCATGATGGCTCATCTCTGAGATGGCAAAATTTTTACCAACCATCTTACTTAATAAATGTAGCATGCTAGGCTATTTATTTTTTGTTCTTGATTTTTTTTATCATGATTTAATGTTTATGGTAAAAGGTTTGGAAAATACAAAGATGTAAAAAAAGGAATTGTTGCGGTTAACTGAGATTTCACCACACACATTTGGAATGTCCCCGCCTTCTCTCTGCCTGTCCTAGGATGGTGCCCTCCAGGCACCAATCTGCATAGTAGATATGTAAGAAGGCTTGGTCTTGGCCTGTCAAGGGGTGGACAGTTGGGAGAACAGGTCTCCCTTTCACCTGAGCCCCAGGCACAGCTATGCAATTTTGCTCACAAGGACCAGAGGCCAGCAGCCCCTTCCTGGACACGTCTCAGGGGGAGTGGGGGCAGCACGCGGGACCTGAGACCGACCGGTGGGTCCTCATTCCTGAGGGCGCCTACACTCTCCCTAGCCACAACCCAAAACAACCGAGGAAATGAGACAGTCATGTCTAGACACTTTCTAGCAGGTGGCGGTCCAGAGCCATCAGCACTGGGATAAAAGTGGGGCCCTTTTGAAATGTTTACGTTCATGCATATTTATCTTATTACTATTGTATTGGTGCATTTCAGCTACCCATCCTAGTGATGTCAGTGTGCTCAGAACACACGTGCGCACAGCTCTCAGCGTGCGTCCCCACATCACATCGGGACGCCCCTCCGCAGCATGGCAGTGAGACTGGCAGTGAGAGCGTCACATGTCGCCAAGTATTATACGAACTGTTTCCTTCTTCAGTGCTCCTTTTATCCTCCCTAACTCTCTCCCCAGCCTCCTTCTCCTGCTCCACAGGTCTCTGCATTATTTAAAGTCCCTTATGGCCCCTATTTTCTCTCTGGCTTCCACACAGGAGCATAATTTCCTTCATTTTCCGAGACCAGCTGCACTCGCCGGCGCACTATTCTCCAGTCCCATCCACCTTCCTGCAGATGACACATCTGCTCTTCTTTGTGGCTGAGCAGAATTCCACCGTGCGAATAGACCACGGTTTTTCCATCCATTCGTCTATGGGCAGATACCTGGGCTGGTTCCGTGACTTGGTTTGTGTGAGTTCTGTTGCTATAAACACGGTCAGGCAGGCTTTGTTGTACCATTCTGACTTTAGTCCTCCCGGAAAGATGCCGAGGAACGGCGTAGCCGGGTCATATGGTGGCCCCATTCCTAGTCTTTTGAGGACCCTCGACACTGGCCTCCATAGTTTTTGTACTAACTTACATTCCCACCAACAGTGCGCAGGAGTTCCTATTTCCCCACCTTCGCCAGCACTTATTATCATTTGCGTTTCTGATGGTTGCAGGCTCACTTCTTCTACGCCATGGTAAGGCCCAGAGTCCCAAGGGTACATGCCGGTCAGTCCTTTGTTTCATTCAAAGGTGTAAAATCTTTACTGTTCCTTTACAAAATTGGGACACTTTATATACAGCTTCAGATCTTCCTTTTTTTGGGGGGGGGGTCATAGTCTCAGTTTTATAATTTACACTCTAAACTTTCTATAATAAGCATTACATTGTTTTTATAGTCAGAACAATTCATAGGACCAATAAAGAGAGCAGCTGGATGGATAGACAAGTAGAGGTTTGGAAAGTCTCGTGAGTGGCCGAGGCTGGTCTGGAGTCTGTGGCGCCCTTGTGTGAGCCTCCCTGGCATCCTGTTTTGTTTTAACATTTTCAAGTTAGAACTATAGGTTTCACTACAGTTTTTTTCTTTGTTTAGTTCATGCCAGGGTCCAGACTAAGCAAGTCGTCACGTGCTGACCCCGGGAGCTCCTGCCAGTGCCTGTGGCTCACGCAGATGGGCTCAGCGAGGTCTTTTAGCCCTGGTCACTGATCCTAGTGGACACGTTGTTGGTCACCTGGCTGAGTGTGGCCGGATGAAATGGCCCAGCCCACTCTCCCCAGTCCGCAAACTACTATTGCCAACAGCAGAACACTTCCATTTTTCTACCTGCTCTATTGGAATATAACTGGTACATAAGACAGTATAGACTGAAGGTGTATGATGATTTGATAGATTTATGTATCTATGTTAAGTGATTACCATAACTGGGTAGTTAATACTTACACAATGTTTTTGTTTTTTGCGGGTCTGGGGACGGAACCCAGGGGCATTCAACCTCTGAGCTACACCCCCTCCCCTATTCTTTATTCTTTATTTTGAAACCGGGTCTCACTGAGTTGCGGAGGGCCTCACTAAGTAGCTGAGGCTGTCCATGAACCGCCATCCTCCCGTCTCAGCCTCCCGAATGCTGGGATTACAATCGTGCGCCACCGCGCCCGGCTCAGAATTATTTTAAGTCCCTAGAAAAGTACAGTGTGAGTCAAAGGCTGTATATACTCTTTGGCATAAACATGCACACGCACATACACCTGTCTCCATAGTTGTTGTAATCAAATTGTATGCAGACTCTTTGCTTATTGATGCTGCTTGCAGCACACACCATACATTCTCTGTTTCATGTAGTATTAAAAATGACTATCTGTACTGGATAGTTCATGAAACCATAGATTTCCTTCCCAAGTCCATAGCTTTAACAGGCTCTAGACTAGCAGCCTCTTAATTCTGTAGTTAAGATATCAATGCCATTAAAACCTAACTAGGAAATTGAATGGTGTGTATTCATAAGATCATACATGTAGAAAGTCTAAAAGGATCTATAGACATATATAAGAATAATAAGTGAGATTAGCAGAGTAATTATGTTAAAGATATTACACAATAATCATCATAATTTAATGTATTAACCACAGTTAGAACATGTTTAATTATAACACCATGTACATTAAATATCTAAGAATAAACTTATCAAACATTGTACGGACCATTACCAACTAGCTTTAGAATACAAAAAAGAGTCATTAAAGACCAAGATAAATGAGAGTAAAGATGTTTGAGAATGGAATAAGTTATAGAATCCATGAAACCTCAATAAAGATTCTAGCAGATGTTTGGGGGAAATTTGACAAATTGATTCTAAAGTCATTCTAAAGTATATAGAGATAATAACAGCAATGCTAATCCACTGTGACATAAGACATGAATAAATCTTACAAACATTATACCCAGGAAGGAAAGCCGTTTATCAGAACCCACACTGTAGAATCTCATTTGTTAGACCATGAAAAGCAAGGGAAGGTAGACTATGTTAATGGAAACCAGAATCACAGTTGTCATGATTGAGGGTGATAGGGAGTGTCCTGTGGTGGCAAATAGCCACATCTCAATCTCGGTGCTCCTTTGAACACCCACAGTCTGTGCATGTGAATACATATATTATACTACCATGGTACCTGTGTAGGGCTAAGACTCTGGCCCCTTTTAATTCAGCAGTACTTTGGCTCAAATTTGTTGAATATGTTTGGTATGCAATTGTTTTGGCAAAGCTGAAAAAGAAATGTGTCTCGGAAATTGTCTTTAAAGTCATAAAGAAACATAGTTTAAGTCTCTGATTTATTAGGTAGATAAATGAGAATAAACTATCACCACAGGATTACCACACTTAACTTGAAGGATACAGAATAAAAATGGAAAAGCAAAAATCCCACACCATTTTCACAAACTTGGTGGCATTTGCTCTGTCTCATAAAAAGGAACTCATTCTCTCCCATCACTTACATTTTCCAGACTAAAGGAAAATGAATTAAGAAATAACTTTAGCTGAGCAGGTGGCGCACCCTTGTGATACCTGTACTTGGGAGGCTGAGACAGAAGGACCATAGATCAGAGGTCAGCACATGGTAACCTAGCGAAATCTGGTTTTGAAAATGAAATAAAATAAGGCTGGATCTGTAGCTAAAAAGTAGAACATCATGAGTTCAATCCTCAGTACCATATACACTAAAAAAAATAATAATTTTCTTCCATTTTCTCAGAAGTAAGAGTATGTGACTGTAGTTGAAACTATAAATTTTCAGCTAAGAAGCTCTATGTCTGAGTGGCCAATGAGCGTGAACAGTCATTACACGCAGCACAACAGTGCCACGCCATCAGAACAGCTCAGATGAAAAAGGCAGGCAGCACCAAGTGCTGACAGGCAGACGCTGCTGGGAGCGCACAGAGACACAGCCTTGTCACAGCTTATAAAATTAAACACCACCCCTTCTTTTGATTCTAAAATTCCACTCATAGAGATGTTAATCTCCACCAAGAAGAAAAGAAAAATGTCTACCAAAAAATTTTGTAAGTATATCCCTTATATCTATCCAGAACTGGCAAAATTGGAAATAATATACATTCATCTAATAGAATAGATAGACTGGTGTATATGTGTGTATACACACACACACACACACACACACACACATATACATATATATGTATATATATATATATATATGATGTATTGCAAGTTCATATGGCTATATATAAACAGTAGCTTATAAATGATTCTCTTAATTCTAACTGAAATATTCTCAGGAATTTCTTATTTGACTCTGTATAGCTCACAATTCCTTAGGATTATATTATTTTATTCATACAAGTACAACCAAAGATAGACAAACCTCAAAACATTAGTAAAAGAAGCCAGGTAAAAAGTGTTCCTACTGTATTTACAGTCCTTTTTTTTTTTCTTGAGTAGTAGAAATAAGCTGATAATAGATTAACAGGAGGAAAGGCATACCTATTGACCATGTCCACATGAAGATCGCTGTCACAGGAGGCAGGCACGCAACAGCCAGTGGGATCCAGAAGTTTAGGTGCCTTTCTTCACAGGGGACAGGGGAACATGGCTGCAGGCAATTTTAGAGGAAGATTAAATGTTCTAGGGGAGATAAATGGCCCCCACACAATGGCAAATTTCCTCTGTGCCCTCTGAGGAGTTGCTGGAATAGACTGTCATAGATAAAATCAGAGGAAAGTCCCGCAGATGCACAGACCGAGCTGGGGACCAGGTGTAAGACGGGGTAGAGAGCTAAAATCAGGTGCAAGCAGCCGCCCCCCAAAAGCCCTCTCTGGAGGTGGCATGAGACTCATCTGAACACGTTTCTTCCTCTGAGAAGCAGCACTTGTGTCTTAGGAGCTGATGGCTTTATTTCGTTCCTTGACTCGTTTCCCCAGAAGCCAATCCTATTGTTTCCGAGAAGCGGGGGCAGCACTGATTGCCGTGGATGAAGACATTTACCCCGGAAAGCCCCACACTGCTGCCCGCCTTCACTGGGCTTGTACGGAGCAGCCGTGTGCCCGGATTCCCGAGGGAGGCCTGGCTTTGGGTGTGCTTACGCCTTGTCAGAGTACTGAGGCTGGGCGAATCCCCAGAACTGATATAAATCAAGTTTCCATTTTCCCTGCATGGATCCCTCAGGCCTTGGGGTAGCCCTCTGTGAAGAAAGGACGGCAGCTTCCTGCACACACGCCTCCCCGCTCAATTCCTTTACTTTCAGGCGACAAGAGACACACCCGGGAAACCTGACTCTCCTTCCTGCAAGCGGCAGACATCATGGGAGCCCGGAAATAGGAAGCTTTCGCAGGAGAGAAATGCATGAATTATTTTGAAGAAGTGCTGCCCATGGATGAGTAAAAGACTTTGCACTAGCCTCCATGGTCCACTGGGTCTTTGTCCACCAAGGATGACGTGTTACAGAGAGTAACAGAGGCTGAACAGGAGGATGTTACAAGGAGACAGGAGGGTTGCAGGTTCAAGACCAGCCTTAGGAACATCGTGACACTCTCAGCAACTCACTGGGACCTGTTTATTTTACTTTATTTATTTGCGGTACTGGGGATGGAACCCAGGGGCATTCTACCTCCGAGCTGCACCCCCAGCCCTATTTTTTATTCTTTATTTTGAAACAGGGTCTCACTGAGTTGCGAAGGGCCTCACTAAGCAGCTGAGGCTGGCCACGAACCGCGATCCTCCGGTCTCAGCCTCCCGAATGCTGGGATTACAAGTGTCCGCCACCACGCCCGGCAAACTGGGACCCTGTTTCAAAATAAAGAGGGCTGGGAGTGTAGCTCAGAGGTAGAATGCCCCTGGGGTCAATCGCGAGTACCAACAAAAATAAATAAATAAATAAAAATAAATAAATAAATATTTCCCTTTATTTTCCTGGGTACAGAGGGCAGCCGGGATGTGGGAATCCGGGGCACCACAACTTTAGATACTTACAGTGATGATCAAATCGACAGAGAATTGGAATGATGGCGGTGAAAGAGAATCGTTTCAAAAGTCCACAGTTGACACCGAATATCCGGGCGGGGAGGGTGAGTGAGCGTTAGAGTTGGTTGGACTCTTCTGGAATCAGTCACTTGTGGGGTGAAAAGAGAGGCTAACCGATGTTTCTGAATACGGTTAAAATGTAAATCAAGGCCTGAAGAGGGTCAAGCAGTTTTATTCTCATGATTAACCTTAATGAGAGCTGCTTCTGAATTTTCACTGTATATAACAGAGTTTGAAAATTCTGCATTGCCGGAGCTAGGGAGGATTTGGGATACCAGAGGGACTCCAGGTAACGAAGAGATACTCAGTGGAGCCGGAAAGGAAGGGGAGGGAGGAGGAAGGCTGAGGCCCCTTAATGGAAACGCTACCATCGACTGTGTGTGTACGTGTGGGTATGCCATCGTCAATCAGGGCTCTCGGTACTGGAGGGAGAGAAAGACGGGGAGGGACAGCGAGTACAGTGTGCAAGCGTGACGTTGTCAACATGCTTTACGTTATCATGTGAGACTATAATGCACCAATAAAAGCATTTAAAAATTAAAAAATCTGCATTGATGAAAGTTGCATTAGAATTTAAGTCAATATTTATTTATTTTTTATCTATTTATTTATTTTGGTGCTGGAGATTGGACCCAGGGGTGCTATACCTCTGAGCTACAGCCCCAGATATTATTATTATTATTATTATTAATTATTATTATTATTATTATTATTATTATTATTTGGTTTGGAAAAAGGGTCCCACTAAGTTGCTGAGGCTGGTTTTGAACCTGTGATCCTCCCATCTCAGCTTCCCAAATAATGGGATTACAGGCGTGTGTCACCATGCCCAGCTTAAGTAAACATTTTCTTTCTTTCTTTCTTTCTTTCTTTCTTTCTTTCTTTCTTTCTTTTTCTTTCTTCCTTTTTGTGGTATTAGGAATGGAACGCAGGGGCATTCTACATCTGAGCTACATCCCCAGCCCTATTTTTTATTCTTTATTTTGAAACAGGGTCTGAGTTGCAAAGGTCCTCACTAAGTGGCCAAGGCTGTCCTCGAACCGTGATCCTCCTATCTCAACCTCCCAAATGCTGGGATTACAAGTGTGCGCCATCACGACCGGCTTAAGTAAACATTTTTAAATATTAAAAAAAAAAAATCCAGAGTTTGTTTCAGAAAGGACTACATCGGATGTCACAAGCTCTGCAGGGACGTGAGAAGCTTGTGGCCCATCAGTATACAAAGGACATCCATCCCATGGGGTTGGCCATCGCCCAAGGCTGAGCCAGGACTGTGAGCAGGTCAGCTCTCTCTCCCAGGAGCAGCCCCAAGACCCGAGTTGTCGCACGAGTCATCTGGTCTACCTGGTAGAGGAGCCCGGACTGCAGGACGCCACCGCACTTGCGCATCCGAGCAAGCCCCCTGTACAAATGCCCCAGACTCCCCCATCTCACACCAAGGTCCCCAGAAGTTCAGAAGGTGAGCTTGATTTGCACGTGTACTAACTGAGGCCAGGTATGGCCTCAGCCTCGGGTGTGGCCTCAGCCTCTCCGCTGGGCTGCAAACAGAGCAGACAAGAGTTAACACCTGCACACGCTCCCCAGCTAAGCAAAGTGGCTCGCCGGCTCTGCAGTGGGAAGGGACCTCGCTCCACCAGAGCGGAGTCCAGGGGTGCGTGCCCAGGCCTGAGCTGCAGAGCCAGGTGCCAGATGGCCCAGTGCCAGCCCGGCACGTGTCGCCTGCACAGGTCCTATCGGGGCCTCTAAGCTCCCATCCCTACGTAGCAGCCAAGGGGCTCATCGCCCATGGCCTACCCTGAAATACCAGAAATTAGTCCCGAGCCAAGCTGGCTAAAAGTGGATGTAAATTAGGCACGGTGGCGCACGCCTGTGAGCTCAGTTCTTGGGAGGCTGAGACAGGAGGATCGCGGGTTCAAGGCTAGCCTCAGCAACTTAGTGAGACCCTGTTTAAAAATTTAAAAAATAAATAAATAAAAAGGGCTGGTGCTCCAGCTCAGAGGTAGAGTGCCCCTGGATTCAATTCCCTGTACAACACACACACACACACACACACACACACACATACACACACACACACACAGTTGTAAAATAGCTATAGTTCGATTTTAAAATCTGGTTTGATGCCGGACGTGGTGGCACACGCTTGTAATCCCCGTGCTTGGGAGGCAGAGACAGGAGGATCGCTCAAGTTCGAAGCCAGCCGCGCGCGCTGGCTTAGGAGACCCTGTTTCCAAATAAAAAAAATGTAAAAATAGGTCTGGGAGTGTAGCCCGGAGGTAGAAGGGCTTCCAGGAACCCCAGTACCACCAAAATAAATAAATAAATAAATAAATAAATAAATAAATAAATAAATAAAATCTGGTTTGGAAAAAATTGGAAAAAATTTCAGTTTTTTTGGAAATTGGAAAAAATGCGATTCTACTGAAAAATTCAATTCTATTGAAAAATGTAGAGAGGAAAGTTGTGTGATTATAGATTTTGAAGGCCAGTGGTGCCCAATATCTTGAGGAAAGGCAAGTGAGATAAGAGGTCCAGAGACTTCTTTATTTCTACCTGGGAAGCTGATGAAGTCGTCTCAGATCAGAACAACCTCCATACCCTCCTGGGAACAAACAGAAACTCTGTGTCCCATAAGCCACTGAAACCCACTTATTTGTTTTCTGTGGAAAAGGTGGGAGGAGAGAGACAGGTAAGGGGATTCTCTTTTTATGGGATGTAGCAGACCAATGAAATAGATGTCCTGGACCATTTTATTAGTAGTAATAATGACCTGGGTTTATAGGCTTTCTTCTGAAGATCTAAAGACCGTTTTCATGCCTACAATTTTTTTTCTATTACTGCAACCTGAAAAACAAGACAGTGTTGTGAAATAAACATCCCATGCAGAAATCCTTCTTTAAAACAAAATAGAAAAAAGTCCTGAGAGCTTTAGAGCCCCAGTGCCCACAGAATAAGAAACAGCCGCCCTCACTCCTGTGAGGGGCTGGTGGCCAAGAATCTGGCTGATGAATTTTTGATGTATTTTTCACCTATAAACAGGGGTAGGGACTATATTGTTTAAAGGTGTTTAAATCCTCTTTTGTTTATTCCAAGGGCGCACACAGCTGTAGAGAGACGAGGACAAAGCCCTGTGTGTCCCAAGCCCGCTTCAATGCCCCCTTGTCTGGCCTTCCTGCTCCACTGTTCTCCAGGTAGGACGCAGTGGCTCAGATCCCTGAGCCTTGAGAGGTGTGGGGTTTTGGGGTTTTTTTTTATAGTACAAGGATTGAGTCCAGCGGCATTCTACCTCCAAGCTATACCCCAGTCGGATCTTAGTCCTTATTTTGAAACAGAGTCTCACTAAGTTGCCGAGGCTGCCTGGGAACCTGCGATCCTCCTGTCTCAGCCTCCCAGGCACTGGGATTACAAGCGCAGGTCACTACGCCCAGCTGAGAGGTGTAGATTCTAAGTCCCGGCCAGCCTGGAGGCTCAGAACTGCGGGGAGGGAGGCTGTGGGGGGTCAGCAGGCTACTTAGGGATCATGAAGCGCGTTTATGCCCACTGAATGCGTTTGCTGATTGATTCTGTTACCGTTTCTTACAGCAAAGAACGAACGCCTGCCCACAATCTTACTTCTGGAACCTTCCACAGACAGTCGGCCTTCTCTATCCACAGCGGCAGGTTCCAAATCTGTGGGTTCCACCCACCGCAGAGCAAACGAGCAGGCAAGCCAGTGCATCTGTACTGGACACGTACAAAGGGATGGGGTCAGGGAGGGGCCTTGAGGCCACCACGGGCGCCCCCACCCACGTGTCCGTCAGGCACGGCTGGCTGCCGAGGAGCCCCGGGCTCCTTCCTGCCCCTCACCCGACCAGCACCCTGGCCCTCATTCCCCTCGGTGCTGGGCAGCTTCCCGGCGCTCAGAGGAAAGGAGCTTCCCGGGGCACCCCATTTTTCTTTCCTTCCCGTGACGTTGCAGGTGTTTTCTGAAGCAGAGCCTCAGGCCTGTGTGTCCCCGTCCCCCCAGCCGTCTGCTCCCTTCCTGTTCTCTCCTCGGATTTCTTCATCTTCAGGAATTCAGCATGACCCTGGGGCCCGGTGACTGGACGTTTCCATTCATCAGGGCCAGAAGCCAGGCCGGGCCTCATTTCTGTTTTCTTTTCTACTTTGTTAGCTGGGTCTGAGAAATTAACCATGTGTGCCCTGGTCTCCCTCCTTCCTCCTCCTCCTCTTCCTTTCTTGACACATAAAAATCATACAGCATAAGGATTACACTGTGATATTTTCATACATATAGACCACAAGTAACGATCAAGTCAAGGACCTTAGCATTTCTCTTTTCTCAGGCATTGGCCATTTCGTGCACTGGGAACACTCAACATCCTTTCTCCCAGCTCTTTTAAAATCCACACTGAGTTGCTACCGCCGAGTGGTCCTCTCGCGGTGCGGAGCCCCAGGACGGCTCTGCTCCCTGCTGCACTGTAGCAACCGCCGGTCACTCTTTCTGCCTCCCCTGCTCCATGGTCTCTGCTGCTATGAGACCAACTTATTTAGCGTCCACATGTAAGGACGTCCATCTGTCACAGAGACACCTGCACGACCGTGTTTCTAGCCGCCCTGTTCACAACAGCCAAGGAACGGAGACAACCTACGTGCGCAATAACAGGTGGATGGATGGACCGCGGCGTGGGCACACAATGGAAGGCGCTCAGCCAGAGAAGAAGGAAGCCCTACCGTAGAACTGGAAGTTGGTCTAGTAAGTGAAACCTGCCAGGGAGGGAGACCAGCGCCACACGTGTGGGTCCTGCCCCGTTCCTCCTGGGTCATCTGGCAGACAGCACCCTCCCCAGACACAGCTACCCAATCTCCAGCTCCCCAAACTCCAGAACCAGAGCCAAAATAAACCTCTTTGTACCTTACCCGGTCTCGGGTACTCTGTCATAGCAACAGAAAATGGACCGAGAGACCCTGCAGCTGACCAGAGGACAAGGACGCACTCCGGGTGTGTCGGGGTCGCACTGTGGGAGGCAGAGACCTGGAGTGGCCGCCCGAGTTCCTGAAGAGCTTCTCCTGGTGGTACCTCCTCCCAGCTCTGAGGAAACACAGGCCCCTGTTCATGCTGTCCGTGGCTGGCGGTCATCTGTGGGGGTTCCACAGATGTCTTAGGTTCAAGACTCCAGATGTATTTTACTCCGTGAAGAATGTTCCTACCCATCGGCTCATTCTCTTCTCTTGGGAGAAGGCGAGGTCCAAGGCCACGGGGCCAGTTAGCACCGCAGGACCTCCCAACGCAGCAGGAGTGCATGCCATCCGTCCTGACCTGGCACCAGTGGCCGGCCTTCACACCATGGAGAAACCCCCGCTCAGCCACCCCAAGTATATCTACTTCAGGTTTAAGCCAATTCTTGGCAAGATCAAACATTTTGGTCAATAGAATTCTCTGTGTGTGTGTGTGTGTGTGTGTGTGTGTGTGTGTGTGTTACTGGGAATAGAACCCAGGGGTATTTTACTTCCCAGCTACACCCTTAGCCCTATTTTATTCTTTTATTTTGAAATAGGTTCTCACTAAGTTGCCGAGACCCACCGAAAACCTGTGATCCTCCTGTCTCGGCCTCCCATGTACTGGGATTACAAGTGTAGGCCACCAAGCCTGGATAATAGTTTTTTGGTTTTTTGCTTGTTTGTTTGTTTGTTTGTTTTTGGTGGTACTGGGGATGTAACCCAGAGGCCTTCTACCTCCAGGCTACAATCCTAGACCTATTTTATATTTTATTTGGAAACAGGGTCTCTTAAGGCAGCTGAGGCTGGCTTCGAACCTGCGCGATCCTCCTGTCTCCGCCTCCCAAGTGCGGGGATTACAAGCGTGCGCCACCACACCCAGATAATACATTTTTTTTTAACATTTAAGATACATCAAGGCGGGTGTGGTAGCACACGCTTGTAATCCCCACACTTGGGAGGTGGAGACAGGAGGATCGCGCAGGTTCGAAGCCAACTGTGCTGGCTTAAGAAACCCTGTTTCCAAATAAAAAATATTTTTAAAAAATAGGTCTGGGAGTGTAGCCCAGAGGTAGAAGGGCTTCTAGGAACCCCAGTACTACTACAAAAAATAACAACACATCAACTTGACAGGTACAGTGATGCTCACCTGTGACCAGTACTTGTGGCTGAGACAGGAGGAGCAAAGGTTTGAGGCCAGCCTCAATGATTTAGTGAGGCTCTCAGCAACTTAGAGAAACCCTATTTCAAGTTATAAAAAAATAAAAAGGAGCAGGGCATGGTGGCGCTCACTTGTAATCCCAGCATTTGGGAGGCTGAGACAGGAGGATCATGGTTTGAGGAGTCTCAGCCACTTAGTGAGGCCCTTTACAACTCAGTGAGACCCTGTTTCAAAATAAAGAATAAAAAATAGCGCTGGGGGTGTTGCTTGGAGGTAGAATACCCCTGGGTTCCATACCCTGTATAATAATAATAATAATAATAATAATAATAATAATAATAATAATGGCTAGGGCATGTCTCAGAGGTAGAATGCCTCCTGCATTCAATTCCAAGTACAGAAACAAAACAAAACAAAATAAAACAACAAAGAAAAAGCCAACCACATAAACGCAAGTAGCCTTTGGCCAAGTTCTTGGTGGTTTTTGTCCAAGGCTGCTGGGCCGTGTGGTATGTGGGAGGGCATTGCTCTTGCCCGAGAATTCTTTCAGGAAGCCAGTTCAGCAGTTCGGGTAAGTGGCTCATTCTCGGCAGACTGCAGACATCCCCTGGCTCTCTCTCCACTGTGTCTCAAAGTGAATAACCACGTTCTTCTGCTGGGAAGGGCCAAGCCAGCGAACTGCTCAATTCCTGTGTCAGTTTCCCATCGCTGTAACAAAGCACCTGAGTTAATCAACTTAGAAGGAGAAAGGGTTTATTCTTGCCCACAGTTTCGAGTTTTCAGGCCATGGTCACCCGATCTGTTGCTTTGGGCCTGTGGCAGCTTGGTACATCAGGAGGGGGACACATGGTGGAGGAGGCTGCTCTCCCCCCCAGTGGCTAGGGAGCAGAGAGGAAGGGAGAGGGCCTTGGTCCACACAACCCTTCAAACACACGCTGCTAAGACCTAACTTCCTCCCATGAAGCCCTCCCCTGCACGTTTCCCCACCTCCCAAGAGCTGCCCACCAAGCTTGTCCACACCGGCCTCTTCCAAATCCACACCATTGCAGCCCCCAAGTCATACGTTTTGTGCAGACAGGACCATTTAATAGCCCCCCCAACCCCCCAGGTAAACTGCGCTGGTGAGCAGGAGGAGCGCAGTAAAAGAAATGCAGCTGCAGGGACCCACCTGCCGGCTGCTCACTCTGCGATAGCGACAGCATCATTCCCAGGAACAGGGAAACGTGGCTCCCGGCCCTCCCCAGAGCCCTCCTCTCCGCGGTCAGTGCAGCCCTGGCCCCGATCTCCAGGAGCAAGCCCCTGCACGCACAGCGCCTGCCCTCCGGAGCAAGTGGCCTCCGAGGACCGGGTCTGTGTCCTGCCAAGCGCGCGGCAGCCAGGCGGTTTCGGGGGGCGCTTTTTTGTTCTCAGGTGCTGATATTATTGGCAAGGTGGAACCCATAGTATCTGTGCGGCCCCAGAATTCACCACTGCCGAAGCTGACCCTCAGACAGAAATATCAGTGGGTCGAGATCCTAAAAGCTTCTGGCTCAGGTGTGTCTAACCCAGGTGCGTCTCATGGGGGGACAGGTGTGCAGAGCACGATTGTGCAGCCCAGGCCAGAGCTGGGGGGTCAGGGATGTGAACAAGGGTGCGGGGGCAAAGTTCCCCATGATCCCCTGAATCTCACTCCATCCGTTCCCATCCTCATAAATAGCTACGAACCACCGCGTGAACATGTTCCAAATTAACTGGAAGGAATTTTTAAGTTGCGAGGGAGGTTTTATTAGTGCTTAGGACGGGAAACGCCTGGAGGGGCGCTGATTTCCCCCACATGATTAGGGTCTAAGTGCCCTGGTCTCAGCAGGGCATCGCCACTCGAAAAAAATGCCTAAAACGGAGTCCCAGGGAGCTGCCTTGGGCGGGTGGGAAGCAGCCTTTGAAAGCCAGTCTGCCTTATTTTGAGAGGCTTGTGTGTTGAAAGAGAAGAGTTCACGAGAAAAGAGAAGGAAAGAGACAGGAGGATCGCAGGGAGACCCTGTTTCAAAAGAAAAATAAAAATGAAAAGGGGCCGGGGATGTAGCTCAGAGGTAGAGTATTCCTGGGTTCAATCCCTAGCACCACACAGAAAAAATAAACGAATGAATGAATGAATGAATGAATGAGTGAGATCCCGGCCCCCATAGTGCTTTGCATTGTCCACTCACTCCTGCCCAGCCTGAGGCTTGTCCACCCCGGGCATCGCACAGACAGTGTAAGGCTTTGACAACGGCACCCCTACACTTGACGCCTTGATTTTGTGTCCTCTCCATCTGTGCTCTAACGTGCATCCTTCCTTCCTTCCATTTCCTGGTTGAAATACTCCGTGTGTGTACATTTTATTTATTCCTTCGTAAGTAGGCAGACACTTGGGCTGTCTCCACTTTGCAGCTATTACGAATAATGCTGCTCTGCGTATTTGTGTAACACGTTCTTATGCGTAGAAGTAACGCTGACCTTGGGGAATCCTTGAGGGACTGTGACCTCTCACAAACCACAAAGATGGGGTGCCTCTCCATTCTTTCCTTTATGATGCTAATGATGATGATTTGTGGTGCTGCGGATTGAACCCAGAAACATCCTACCACTAAGCTATACTCTATTCCACCCAGGTCCATTTTATTTTTTATTTATTATTATTATTATTATTATTATTATTATTATTATTATTATTATTGGTGGCACTGGGGTTCCTGGAAGCCCTTCAACCTCCAGGCTACACTCCCAGAACTATTTTTATATTTTTATTTGGAAACAGGGTCTCCTAAGCCAGGGCGCGCATGGCTGGCTTCGAACCTGCACGAGCCTCCCAAGCGCGGGGATTACAAGCGTGCGCCACCACGCCCGGCTTATTTTTAATTTTGAAACAGGGTCTTGCTAAGTTGCCGAGGCTAGCCTCGAACCTGTGATCCTCCTGTCTCAGCCTCCCAAGTACTGGAATTTCAAGCCTGTGCCACCACATCCCAGATCTTGTACATTTTTACAATGGACAGCCACAATTCCCAGGAGATAAGGCTGATTCCAAGACAGGATTGAGGAAAAGTCAAGATAAGCAGGAACATTTTGTAGTACCAGAAATCAAGAATGTGTGCAAAAATAAATTTTTAAAAAAGACAACAAGCTGGAAGCATTTTGAAAGAGCACAGGAGCCAGCCTGAAAATGTTTTGATGGCCAGGGCTGGGACTAGTTATAAATAAAGAGATAAATCAGGAGAGTGGGGTTGCAACCAGAGAACAAAATAAATACTGGTGAGAACATCCTGATATAAATAAGTGATTAAAAATAAATAAATGAGATGGAGGGCAAACCTTTTCCTTCACATTTTTCAAATAATAAACATCAAAGGAACAAGGAAACGGCCCCGCGCCGTGAGAGCCCACAGTGGCGCTTGCCCTCTTGCGAGTTGGTGGGGGGTTATTGGCAAAGACTCAATAATCCTGGCGTACCCAAGTGGCCACTAATCACTGTGGGTTAAGGCACAGCCACAAATTCCTTGACCCACCTCTGCCACCTTTTCCCCATGTCCATAATCCCAGGGTAACCACGGGGAGCTTTACACAAAGTCCAAGTGGGGAACACTCTCCAAAAGACCTGACCAGTTCTCTTCAAAGCCATCAAAACCACGATGAGGAGGAGCTAGAATCTGTCTGTTATAGCTCCATACAGAAAGTCCCCTAGGAGCTCATTTATTAGTACTGTGTTGACACAGTGGGGTCGGGAGGGCTGTCATCCCAGCAGTGGATAAACCAGGTATAGTGGATTCATCTGTGTGGGGGCCTGGGCCTGGAGGGTGTGGCTGGAGAAGTTGACCTCTGGGGGTGTGGCTTTGGGATCATATACGGCCCCTCCTCCCCTGCTCTTGCTTTGGACCTCCATGATGTGAGGAGTGCAGCTCCCCCTCCCTCCTCTTCCTGCCGCCGCCATGTCCTGAGGTCTGCGGTCCCTGGCCTCGCAGGCATTGAGCCCAAAACCTTGAGCAAACAAATCTTCC